>NC_141612.1:4147584-4456870 GCF_047967505.1 Dipteris shenzhenensis
TTCTTCAGCAGAAGCATGCGCTTAAAGATCCCATCAAGGTCAATCTCCAAGAGCTTATACTTCTTATTCACCTGCTCAAAGCAAGCCAATATAGCCACAAATTCAATCTCCTGTTGTGCATAGGATAATGTCAGTCAATATTGAGTAATTCCAGGTATACCTCTTTAATAACTTTAACAGCAATTGACCTCACTGTCAGGAGGTCATCAAGCCCTGTATAGATCATTATTGAGTCCGTGTCTCCATATATCACCTGCAAATAAACAGGGGACAGAAATATGAGTTTTTCAAACAAAGCGTAAAACATCCAATCCTCTATTACATACATGAGAGTCTTTCTTGTCAAGAAGCTATGTTAAATAAGCATTCAAAACCCCATCAAGAAATCGTGTTGGATGGTTACATACCTCAAGATTCATGCTGCCTTGGACAAGATCCACTGTATTTTGCAATATCTCTCGGCCCTGCAAAATCATTTTTTCCAAAAATTTGCATCTAGTAAACAGACTGCTCTCTTATTATTAGGCGTGCACAGCACGATTATATCCTTTCATTGAGCATCGTTTACATGGGTAAATATTATATGTATTAGTACTGCAGAGTGTGACAGCAATAAGCCTCAAGCTTTAACATAGGAAAAAGTAATCGTCTGAGTATGCTAGACTACTAAGGAACTGTGTACTGAAACTGAATGAAATGCATACACGCATGACATTCAACTAGTACAGATGCCACATGCATGGTCGGCTGGTCAGCAGGTACACGGACTGGGTTGTCCCAGTCTGTTCTGGTATTTGCAGCAGGTACACAGACTGGGTCGGCCCAGTCTGTTCTGGCCCATGGAATTCCAATTGCGTGATACTGGAAAGGTTTTTGGGACACCTAGTTAGAGACCCTGCCTCAGATTGGGAACCACATGACAATGAGTGTTTGCAGGTCGCCTTGGAGGACTCAAGATTTAGACCTGAGTGGAGCTCCTTGGAGCTTGGCCCGAGAGACTATTGGATCCAATGTCAAAGTTTCCAGATACCCGCTGATGGAGGGGGGATCTCTATCTGGATTGGTTCGAGTTTGTGGATGGTGCCAGATGTTAGACAAGTTGAAGCAGACCTTGGATGCGGTGCTTGGCAAGATCTAGTCTGTTTCTACTTTCTAAGAGGGACCAATAGAAGGTCATTTATCAGTTCTGCTCATTGGCGGTGCTAAACGGTGGTCTTCAAGAGACAATGACTGATTTGATGACCGAACTCAACGTTTGGAAGGTCGACAGGCTCATGACTTGGTTTGGTACAGCCAGACGCTAGCCTGTGATGATCATACTTATGACCCAGGTTGGCTTGACTAATGCAAGGACACTGCAGAGAGGTTCTGAGAGGGCACCTCTCATGGGCGGCAGGGGCTGGAACAACCCTTATAAATGGGCAAGGTTGTGGAGCTTTTATACGGCCCACCAGAGGGGCCTGATCGGCCTGGTCCAGGTTGCTAGGGAGTCCACGTCAGGTCAAGGGGCTGACTGGTCGACCATATAAGCTGGTCAGCTAGGTCAGCAATGTTGGCCCCTACATGAGTCAGTGACCAACTATCGGGGGATAGAGGGGTGGGGGTGGTGACGGATGAGTCCACTCTTCTCTATATAGAGGCTCCTTTGGGGCACAGTAGGGCATCACCCAGGAGCTCTCGCAAAAATAGACACTGAAGCCCCTCAGCTTAAGGCACATGTCAGAAGAACAGCAGCAGTGGCCCAATTTTGGTACCAGAGAAGAGCATCACTTGACTGCAGCTGTGAGGTACGCAGAGGCCACCTGTATTGAGAACTGTCCATGTAGAGCATCATTTATACATGATATTTTAGCCGTCCACATATGGCTGTACTATTTCTAGACTTGTGTTTGTTCTCTGATATACTTAGTGAACACGTCATTAAATCCTTCATGTTCATGAACTCTAGCTATATTTCCGCCAAGGGGGTTAAGATGTAGCAAGCAGCCTCTATATTCTGACAATCCACTCTTACTAAAATAGTTAAGCGACCGTTATTCAGCCCCCTGGTAAAGCAAATGTTTTCAAAATAGTAGTTCTATTCTTATTTATACCTGTGACGTGATCAGCTCTGCAATAGGTTTTGCATAAAACCTGGAGTTTGCAAATCCAAGGCACCCATACAAGCTGCAATCAAAACCCCGGATATAAAGGTCATCAAATTTACAAAATCCTCAAGGCTGGTTTTGGGTGTTAATCAGATTGAGAGCAACATTTTTTTATAGAATTTCATGTATAAGTGCAGAGATAATACATATTCCTTAAACAACACACTTAACGTTGAACATTAACATTAAATGACTCATAAATATCATGAGACAAATTACAAAAATTCATGGTAAAATTGACAAACGACAACATAAATTCTCACATGTAGAATGTAAATGGGGCGAGCTTTTAAAAACAAAAACAACCAAATGTGGAATATCTCAAAACAAAGAACTAGGCTTGTTTGATAAGCAATGCAAAGTAGTGTGATCTGAGCTCCTATTATTCTTGTATACAATCTATCCCAAAACAACAAGCAATTTCAAGCATGTAAGATTTCGAGCAAAGCGCTAAAGCTTGTTTTATAGTATTGCAAGATAGTCTGGTCAAGTCTCCACTTATTCAGCAATTTTTTGACAGCCCCAGCAACTCTTTGCCCAAAAGATTTGATGAAAATCTTCACAAAGAGTGCATGAAGGTGATGTTGGAGAATTAATGCTCCACCCCTGGAAAGCCACCTAACTGTAGATGCTCACATGTAAGGGCCCCAGATGAGAAGCAAAAAGCACTAGTGTAGGTGAAGGGTGGATGCACATTCTGCCAAACCATGGCAAAACTGTGCCTGCCTAAGTCAGCTGTACGTGATGATATGCACTGCAGGTGCTGATTTAGCATGACAAATGGTTTGGCACTGCTGTGGTGCTGACATTGCATTTTTGTAACATACAAGATCCTAACATGGCGTCTGATGATGATGTGGCCCAATCAATAGTTGCATCACATGTTGGCTGACATGGCAGACTGCACACACGGCAGTTGGCTGCTACGAGTCAATGCTGATAAGGCAGATTAGCTACATGGCAGGGTGACCTGCTGCTGGCCAGATGGCTTTTTCCAGGACCTATACAAAGAGAGTTGCGCCCTGCTCATCATCCATCCCTTGGAGAGCAGAAGCATTCTCAAGCAGTGTGGTCAGCCTTGGAGTACATTGTATGGCACATCTCCCGTCTCAAGAGTGTACAAGGAGGCTATTGACATCCAGTAAGAAGGAGAGCATGGTTGCGTGAGTGTCATTAAGATGAAGCTTCTTTTTCAGCCTTTTTGGGAAGCAGCATCTTTTCAGATGTAGACAGCCTCTTCTCTCTCTTTCAGTGTATGAATTATTCTTGAATTTAGCATTGCTTCGATTGTTGCACATGCATGGTGAATTCTCTCACAGAAGATGGGGCCTATCAAATTCTGAAAGTAGTGAGAAAGATCAAGGCAACCGTTATCGCAGCACATCAATATGCAATAGTAAAAAAGCACTCTATGGCATGCTGGCGATGAGCAGCCGAACTCTTTCTCTAGCTCAAAGTATCCATGTGTGGTATTAAATATGTTAGAAAAGTCACTGCCCCACCTGTGAGCCCCCGTTTTGAGGGGACAAGGGGACAAGGGACTATAGGGGGTAGGGGAGCACAGGTCCTACCAGGCTGGAAACCCAGCAAAGGAAGAGAGGCATGGCCCTTCTACGTGGCTTATGGAGCTGGAAATGGCAGCGCCTAGGATCTGCATCAGCAGCCCATGTGCTGGGCACATGGGCCCATTTATAGGGCTGGCCCAAGCCAGCCAACCAGGTCGGTAGAGGCGGCCTACAGGTCAGTGCTGCAAGCAGGAGGCCGACCCCCTGCAGGTCGGTTTCTCCAGTCCCCAAGCAGGGCCTATAAAAAGCCCCCTCTCCCCCTCTCATTTCTCATCACCTGCACAGACAGCCTTGCACAAGCAAGCGCGCAGAGGGAGAGAAGTAGGCTCAGCAGTTGACAGCATCTCTTGGCTGTTTGTATACGCTCACCCGTTGAGCTTTTGTCTGCCCAAGATTGTGGGATAAAATATCTGAGTTTTTTGCTATCTATCTCTCCATCTCTCTGAGTGTTGTAGCTAGATCAAGAGTGAGGTGTGAGTGATTCTATCCTCTATTTCCAACATGGTATCAAAGCAAGGTTTACAGCTCTAGATCGGAGTACCTCAGCAAGTAGGTGACTCCAATCGACACCAGGTTTGCTGCGTGGTCAAGTTCTCCGCTGCAAATTCAGTTTCAGTTTACTGTTCTTTATTACAGCAACGATGGAGGACAAAGATTCAACTATTGCCTCTTCAGCCCCTTCTCTTCCTTCTCCTCCAGATTCTTCTCATTCACCATCCCGAACTTCAGAGACGGGGTTGAATTACCCGATCTGAAAGATGAAAAATCTAGTGGCCCAAAAGTTGTGGAAGCTAACAACGGGGGTGGAGGCAAAACCGGAAGACTTGCTGGACAACAAGGGGAAGATGGTCATTCTAGTAGATGGTGAAGAGCTTGAGAATCTACCGAGTTCAATGGATTCTACAAGAAGCACGGGATTAAGAGACAGCTCACTACACCTCGCACATCTCAACGGAATGGATTTGCTCAGAGGAAACACAGGACTGTCACAGAGACAGGGTTGACTATGTTACGAGGGAGGAATCTCTCAAAAGCCTACTGGGGTGAAGCCGTGAACACTGCCGTTCACATCCTCAACAGAACCAAGACCAAGGCTATTGATGACAAGACTCCATAGGAAGCTTATTATGATAAGAAGCCCACCATGTCTCATTTAAGGGTTTTTGGTTTCAAAGCATTTGTGCATGTGCATAAAATGAGTGAACAAAGCTTGATCCCCATAGCCGGAGCTGTATCTTTGTGGGATACAGTGAAGAATCCAAGGCCTATCGCTTGTTTGACCCGGAAAAGAAGAAGATCCTTATCAGCAGGGATGTGATCTTTGAGGAGACCGAGCCACAACCTACAGAAGAGGTTCCAAAACTTCCGGCATTACACCCACCCAAGGTCACCATCCGAGAGGTGGAGCCAACTGAAGACCCCAAGGAGGAGGAGGAGGAGCATGGCATTTTAGAGCCATCTCCCAAGTCAACTCCATCAAAAGCACCTCCATCATAGGAAAAAAAAAAAAAAGCACCTCCATCAGAGAAGAAACTACCACAATGGTATTTGAAGACCTTAGCAGACTCACGGGTCACGAACATTCCCGTAGAGCAATTTCAAAGCGCGGCGATCTCAATGAAACATGAAGACTCCCTCCGTGAACTACGCTTTGGTAGCTCAAGCCCCGTTCCTTCCACGAAGCGAAGGATATACCAAAATGGCAAGAAGCCATGCAGGCAAAGATGGGTGCATTTTGAAAAATGACACCTGGGATTTAGTACCCCAACCAACCAAGCAAAAAGGTCATTGTTGGGACTAAATGGGTGTACAAGCTTAAGTTCAAGTCAGATGGGAGCTTGGACAAGTACAAAGCAAGATTGGTGGTGAAAGACTATGCACAGTCAGAAGGACTTGACTTCGACGAGACCTTCGCTCCCACAGCTAGGATGGTGACTATTCAGACAGTCATTGCCTCGGCTGCTCATCACAGTTGGCCTATGGTTGGCTACAGTGAAGAAAGCAAAGCATACAAATTGTAATCAACCGCAAAGTCATTATCTCCAGAGATGTAATCTTTGATGAGGAATCAGAATGGAAAACCTCACCTACACAGGAGATAGAAGCATCAACTTCACAGTCATCTACAGAACAGGTTGATGAAGAAGAGCAAGAATTGCCAGCAACACCCCAAGCAGCGCCACAGCAGCTCAGACGGTCTACTAGGGAAAGCAGACCACCAGCCAGATTGACATATGCTCAGAAAGGCAAAGCAATTCAGGTGGAAACCACCAACTATGCTCTTATGACTACCATCATGGCTACAGAAGAGCCAGTGTACTTCGAAGACGCAGTAGATAAGCCAGAATGGCAAATGGCACAGTCACCAAGATTTCAAATTCCAGGATCCCCATCAAAAGTCGATAAACTGAAGAAGGCCTTATACGGGCTGAAACAAGCCTCTCAACACAGAGGGGGATTTCTCTCAACACAGAGGGGGATTTACAACTGGTATTGATTCTATATGTCGATGACCTCATCATTACTGGGGATCATACGAAGAAGATTGCTCAGGTCAAGAGACTTCTCATGGAGGAGTTCCAGATGACTGACTTAGGCATACTTCACTACTTTCTTGGGATTGCGGTGAAGCAAGGAAAGAGCAGTATCTGTATTTCACAAGAGAAATATTGCAAGGAACTCCTCAAACACTTTGAGATGGAAATTTGCAAAGCAGTGACTCCCATGGAAAGTGGTCTAAAGATGAGTGTGTGTGATCCATCTCAGCCGGTTGATTCATCACTATATCGATGCCTGGTGGGAAGTTTGCTTTACCTCACGAATACCCGACCAAATATTTCCTACGCAATTGGATTGCTCTGTCAGTTCTCCGCCACACCCAAGAAGGCTCATTGGGACGCACGTATGAGGGTGCTAATGTACTTGAAGGGTACCTGCACTTACGACATCACTTATACGAGAGGCATTGAGTTGGGAGGTTTCTGTGATAGTGATTGGGCAGGTGACATTGATACCCGAAGATCGACCTCTAGATATTGTTTCTTACTCTCATCAAGAGCTGTGTCATGGCTGAGTAAGAAACAACCTACAATTGCTCTTTCCTCTACAGAGACGGAGTACAGGGCTGCCTATACAACGGCATGTGAAGCATTGTGACTCAGGTGGATCTTGGAGGACATGAATGTGGCCCAAGAAGATGCGACTGTGGTTATGTGCGACAACTAGAGTTACATAGAGATCGCCAACAACCCCGTGTTTCATGCACGGACGAAGCACATCGAGGTCCACTATCACTTTGTTCCAGAACTCATCGACGAAGAAGTCATAGAGTTGATATATTGCCCGACCAACGACAACATCTCAGATGTCTTCATGGAACACCTCATTCGACGCATGGGGATCAGCCCACAGTTTTGTCATTGAGACGGGGTGTTAGAAAAGTCACCGCCCCACCTGTGAGCCCCCGTTTTGAGGGGACAAGGGGACAAGGGACTATAGGGGGGTAGGGGAGCAGAGGTCCTACCAAGCTGGAAACCCATGCAGCAAAGGAAGAGGGGCGCGGCCCTTCTACCCGGCTTATGGAGCTAGAAATTCTTTCTTTGAAAAAAAAAAAAAAGTAGGATGAAATCATTAAATCTTATCCCAAAGTATTGAGAAGAAAAGATGCTCTTATGACTTGATGTGGACATGGTCAACAAAATGGGACCTCCCTCAACGGGTGATCCATTGTATCCAAAGGCCACAACATTCAAGAGGAGAGTCTTGTTTTGGCAAGACAACATAATGGTTAGGTCCAAGGAATCATTCTCTTCTTGCCTCGGCTTTTATTAAAAGTTTTAGAAGATGACCAAATATAATATACATGGGAGTGCACCAATACACTATAATCTCTAAGGGAAGACATTGGGTTCACATGTTTGCTAGCTCATCGTGAATGCTTCTCTGGCAATATTATCCATATCATGCAAAGGACTTCCCTCGCTCATGGCTCCAGCTATGATTCTTTCTCCTCGTCAACATGACATAATGGAATCCCTTTAATTTCTTTCAATTGTGCCGTGACTATCCAAATCAGAGTCACCATAAATGTTTCTAGGAACAGATTTTAGGGTTTCAAATGGAAACATTTTTTAAAATCTCAAAAGGAGTTTCGCCTAGAAACATGCAAAATTAATATATGTAAAATAAAGCAAGTACATTTGTATTCAGACGTTAACATGAATCCGTGGTAGCATTGAGGGAAATCACATTCTAAGCCTTTGTTGTGGATGTATTTAGTATTGCACCGGCATTTTCTTGTAAGAATACATTAATTTGGAACACGAGAGTCTAATACACATGTGAGGACTCAAACTTGCATTCTAAAGATTTTATTGTCCCCACCGGACCACATCTAGTGTCTAGACATCAATGATCTCTCTCTCTCTCTCTCTCTCTCATGATAGACTTTTGTCAATTTTCAAGGTTAAAGTTTGAAGTTTGACCAATGGAAACGAGAATGTTACATATATATAAAATATGAAAAAGGCGATGTGGACAAGACAATCATCAATCTTGAAAATAATAAGTTTGAAGTCACGAAGTATAATAAGCGACAAATAGCTTGTAAGTCATGACTCTTGAATAAACACGATGACAAGTCATACAAATGATAATAGGCTAGAAGTACAATGTACATTAGAGCTAACTATTGCTAACACCTACTCCAAGATCTATGCTAGCACACTCAACAGAGTCAACACTATGATCTAAAATAAATTATATGTTCTCGAAGAGGAAGATGGAGATGAATGAATGCCTTTCTCACATCTACTTTGACTCCTCGCCAAAAATCCTAATTTTGGAGGGTTTTGCAAGAAAACAACCAATTTTGCCCATTCTTTGGAAGGTCGGCACAGGTGACGAACTGAAACCCAAAGATCTAGTGGATGCCAAGGGTAAGGTAGTAAAGAATGTTGACCAAAAATATGTTGAACAATGGGAGGAGGACACGGAGGCATTATCTCTTGTCAGAGGAGGAAGATATGGTGAGTGATTAAAGTCAAGATTGTCTGACATAAAATAGCAGAGGTAAGTCAGAAGGCCGACAGAAACACAACTTGTGTTGTCAGTACAAGGTTTCAACACTAACCATTGCAAAGGAGTTCTTGGGCGTAGATTCTTACGAAGAAATTTGCCAAATGGTGGTAATCTATTCCATTCAAAACAAATTATACAAGAGGTGGGAGAGTAAGAAGTCTATCCATGACCTCTACAATATGACAAAAGCCAAGGAGGTGGTCTATCGTGCCACAACATCCGAAGTGGTGTCAAATGAAAAAAAAAGAACAATCCTAGGTCCTCATGAATGAGATCAATCTCTTGCGCCTCTGTAGAGGACCTAGTACATCTCTTCCGCTGGCTCTTGAGGGCGAAAATAAGGTATGCCCAAATAGAAGTCTACTATATCAACTGAATCGGATGGCTTGCCAACTAAAACATGTGCCGTCTCAAACACCAGATCCACTACAAAGTAAAGCTGGATAACACCTAACAAGCCGAACCAGCTAGTGAAGAAGATGAGTCGTCCTGAGCTGGAATATGAAACTGCTCTGCATAGTCCATATTTAGTTGAGTTGTATGTGGTAACCCATATACCTAGATGAATCCAGGAACATTCCCAAACTCATCCTCTAAAAACACAACATAGTGCAGTTTCAATCTCATGATAGTCACTCACAAGGTTGAAAACCATAAACTCCATCATGCATAGCAGGGACTAGCTACTATGACATCCCCACTGACGTCATCAACGCCCAACAGTGGGTGTAGACCATAGTATAAAAATATGCTCTCACACATACAAATCCACACACCCACACATACTTGAGCATCCATTTCTACAAAGTCTTCGTACTGAGTTTCTGTCGGCACTCCGGAGGTGAAGGGCAGACTCAGCCATGATGAAGGCTAGCACTAAAGGAGAAGGCTAATCAAAAGGTAGTCCAAAATCTCTTCATTCAAGCTACAACTGCTTGTGAAGTCTAAACATTTTCATTTTAGTCTCTCCCCAACGAGCATCTAAATCTAAATCTAGCTGATAGGACAACCACCATTTAAGATAGAAAGAATTATCACAATACCAGCAGGCCGCAACTTGGACGAAAACTTCACAAGGTGAAATTTGCATGTCCGCTAATACGGCAGAAGCATATACCTAGATGAATCCAGGAACATTCCCAAACTCATCCTCTAAAAACACAACATAGTGCAGTTTCAATCTCATGATAGTCACTCACAAGGTTGAAAACCATAAACTCCATCATGCATAGCAAGGACTAGCTACTAAGACATCCCCACTGACATCATCAGCGCCCAACAGTGGGTGTAGACCATAGTATAAAAATATGCTCTCACACATACAAATCCACACACCCACACATACTTGAGCATCCATTTATATAAAGTCTTCGTACTGAGTTTTTGTCGGCACTCCGGAGGTGAAGGGCAGACTCAGCCATGATGAAGGCTAGCACTAAAGGAGAAGGCTAATCAAAAGGTAGTCCAAAATCTCTTCATTCAAGCTACAACTGCTTGTGAAGTCTAAACATTTTCATTTTAGTCTCTCCCCAACGAGCATCTAAATCTAAATCTAGCTGATAGGGCAACGCACCATTTAAGATAGAAAGAATTATCACAATACCAGTAGGCCGCAACTTGGACGAAAACTTCACAAGGTGAAATTTGCATGTCCGCTAATACGGCTACCTTTATGAATCCAGGAACATTCCCAAACTCATCCTCTAAAAACACAACATAGTGCAGTTTCAATCTCATGATAGTCACTCACAAGGTTGAAAACCATAAACTCCATCATGCATAGCAAGGACTAGCTACTATGACATCCCCATTGACGTCATCAGCGCCCAACAGTGGGTGTAGACCATAGTATAAAAATATGCTCTCACACATACAAATCCACACACCCACGCATACTTGAGCATCCATTTATACAAAGTCTTCATATTGAGTTTCTGTCGGCACTCCGGAGGTGAAGGGCAGACTCAGCCATGATGAAGGCTAGCACTAAAGGAGAAGGCTAATCAAAAGGTAGTCCAAAATCTCTTCATTCAAGCTACAACTGCTTGTGAAGTCTAAACATTTTCATTTTAGTCTCTCCCCAATGAGCATCTAAATCTAAATCTAGCTGATAGGGCAACGCACCATTTAAGATAGAAAGAATTATCACAATACCATCCCTGAGATTGCCCTCTAAGTTATTTTAAAATTGTGCAGCTGGTGATTTTGATGAGCCTTTCTAATATTTATTAGTCTATCACAGCATACATTGGATTGACAGTGCATGTCTATACATAAGATTGGACAATGATGCACCAACCTATTAGCTGTGAGCTTGAGAGCCTGCTGCTGAATATCAAGTTGCTGGTGTTTTAATGGCTCAGATGTCTGCTTTAACCATTGTTTTACTTGCCGCCTCCTTTCCACGAGACTCTTTAAGATCTGTCAGTAGCCACATTCTCTCTGTTAGCATGGACAAGTTTTGTAGAGCAAAGATTTTGAACAAATCATATACCTAGATGAATCCAGGAACACTCCCAAACTCATCCTCTAAAAACACAACATAGTGCAGTTTCTATCTCACGAGAGTCACTCATAAGATTGAGAACCATAAACTCCATCATGCATAGCAAGGACTAGCTACTATGACATCCCCACTGACGTCATCAACGCCCAATAGTGGGTGTAGACCATAGTATAAAAGTATGCTCTCACACATACAAATCCACACACCCACACATACTTGAGCATCCATTTATACAAAGTCTTCGTACTGAGTCTCTGTCGGCACTCCGGAGGTGAAGGGCAAACTCAGCCATGACGGAGGCTAACACTAAAGGAGAAGGCTAATCAAAAAGTAGTCCAAATCTCTTCATTCAAGCTACAACTGTATGCAAGGACAGTGCTTTACTTGAGGAAGAACTCCAGGAACATCTGTCGAAGGTACACCTGGTATAGTACCATCAGAAGGTCTGTGGACTGTGGTAAAGCACACATTGTATTCCTGCAAAAACAAAGCACATCACATAGCCTGAACCTGAAGCAGTGGAGTAGCAAGAGTAATGCCTAGTTCATATGGACTTACTTGGATTATTGAAGGATAGAGACTGTTGAAATCCAGTAAGAGAACAAACTTATCATAGAGACCCTTCTTTGGCTCCAAAACTAGACCTCCCATGTATGCAGGTCCCTTTTTATGTTTCCCATTTGCTCCTTGAATTTCTTCATCATGAATGTCATCATCACCTTCTTGGACCTCCTTAGCTGCTTTTCTCTTTTGCACCAAATGTTCTTTATCACGCAGTGTAAGTTTGTCCGGCACTATATACTTCCTTGCATGAAATTCATGGAGGAGAAGATACTCCACCCTTTGGGCTCTTGCTCCCTAGTGCATAAGTCTTTGTTAGAGACTTGTGTTCGCATAGGACGTAAAGCAACAGGACTGGTTTATGTTTCCAACCTCAACAAAGCTTACCTGAAGCGTTCTGCTCCAAAGGTTTCCACTTATATTGGTAAGTTGTCGTGTTAAAGGGAGCACACTGAGACGGAACATCAGTCCTAGTGCTAGCCAGGCATCCGTCTCACCACATTCAACCTACCATTAAAGTCCTCAGATGAGATCAAGTAAAGCTTAGTAGAGACATTTCATTTAGAAAAGAATCATCATCGTTAATTGTTGAAAATAAAACGACCATTTTAAAAAAGGCTCCCACCATTTCCACAAGGGATGCTGATGACTGGTACATGCTAGGTATGTCAACAGGTTTTAATTCTCTCCTCTCCCTCCCCAACTGATTTTTGGATAGCTCAGTCAGGGTGTAGCTCACCTACACCACAATGCAATATTCAACATAGTTATGCCACAGCATTGAAATGATCAAATACCTGCCCTAGTATGATGAAAAGTTCTCTCAGAACATACTTCTTTTAGAAGGTCACGGGATGCCAAATATGTATCACAAAGCAATCTGCCAGCTATGCATGTCAGTGCTCCCTGACCAGCTCCTGCTCCAAATGCTGTTCCCCCTCCATTAAGCTTAGGCATCACAGTGCGCTTCAGCCGGCCTACTTTGGACCATATGTTGCTCTGCACTTTGCATGCCTGTCACATCACTTCCCACAGTGTTAAGGCCAAAGGGTGAGCCCTATCTACATACAAACTTAAAGCAGCTATCATAATAAAACACTACCATTTCAGTGTATCCTTGCCTGTAAACGATGGAGCAATACATCAAGATCAAACCCTGAGATATTGTGCCCAACCAGAACATCAGGGTCCAGCTGATGCAGTTTGATCATCAAATGATTCAGTAAAGCCCTTTCACTGTTCATACCAAATTCACATTGAAAATCAGTTTCTATTGTAGAAATTTAAGCAAGGCGTAGAGTGCATACATCAAAAACTAAAACTGGCCACAGACCTGCTCTCACAACTAAGAACATTTGAGCCTGCTTTGTTATTGATCTGAGCAACTTCTGAGGTGAAGCCCATAGGAAAGATGCCTCCATCTAGCTTCCGAACAATAGTAAAGTGACTAAGCATCTCATGAGTATTCCACTCTGCTTGCGGCATTGGCATATCAATCTAGTAAAGGATATCAACATTCAGAAACCTACCTTACACCTTTAGAAAACCCGGCATGCTATTGATGTAGGATTTCTACCATCATTACAGAATACAGATATGATTACATAACAGTTTCAGGGACTTAACAAAAGCATGGGACTTGTTGCACCTTTACTTTCCGACAGTATACAACTGATGCAGAAGCAATCTCATTCACATTGAACTTATGATTGACAACAGTCTTAAGATTCAATGCTGCAACAACCACGGTTGGGAATTTCGGTGGAGCTTTCCCTGGTGCAGAAATAACTACGTCTTTCGGGGATTCTACAATAAGCTCCATTTTACACCAGCTCACCTAATCTCAAGCCAAAAACAGATAATATCATGTTTGATATCACAAAAGAAAATTACCTTGATCTCTTCAACAATTTGGAAGGCATGAAGGGAATTTGACCTCATGGAGTTTGGCGTTGAATATAATACCTGTGAGGAGCTTGGACAGTGCATGGGATTGTTGATTGACAGCCAGCAAGGACCTTTAATCTTTTTCTTGATTAAGAAAAGTTCTAATGCACTACAATGGCATATAACATCAAAGCATTAGGGGATGAGGCAAGGAGTCTTACATGCATCGAAAGGTGCAAAAATGAAAGCAAAAGGAATATGCACGCAGCAGGAAAACTCTTTATTAAATTGAATTAGAAAGTTCATCCTGGTAAAACCCTACCTTGAATGAGTCCCTAACAGAGCAGAAAAGTGCACTCCCTTCAGGTCCGCAGGCAGTGGAGCATCCTGTCAGTTATCTTGCAGTCAAATACTTTCCGACATACCGTTTTTAACATATTTTGAGGAACAGTTTTGCTTTACAGAAACTCTAATTCTGTTACATATGGTGGAGCAAAACAAATTCCCTAGTCTAACAAAGAAATTCTTTAAGAGATGATGACTGATAATTTCCCTATAGCCCATCTGTTCTTGTTTCAAGAACTCTTTTAAAGCTAAATGCCATTGGGAAGACAACATTGGGAAAAGTGCACACCTTGAAAGGATAGCTCAATTTCATGTAATAGTTATCCCCCACCGGAACACTTGGATTCTCAAATGCATAAGAACGCTGCCATAAGGAAAATGTTTAGGCATTGCATATTTTTCAGGCAGAAAGAAAAGCCTAAAGTAATGATGATGTAACAAAAGCAATCCAATACCCATAAAACTTCATTAACCCAGTTGCAGTGGAGTGGAAAACAGGTAAACGTTAGCATAAGATTATGAAAATTTCATGGTCCATTTTAGGTGCTTAAGCTTTCCAACACATAAAGTCATAGTCAGAACAAGATAATGGTTTAACATTTACATTCTCTTTTTTGGAAACTGCATGCAATGTGTATGAAAATCCAGTTCAGCATTTAGCCCATGCAAGAGTTTTGTGTCCATAAAAAGAGGGAGATATAGACTTGCAGACCTTTACAGGAGCCATCCTAAATGTATCGACATCCATGTCCATCAGTTTCTGGGCCAGTTCTTTCTTCAAGTCTGTGGACATTTCCTAAACAGAAGAACAGAACTTCATGTACATTATCCACAAAATTGAACAAACGAGTGCATAATCTCTGAATGGTGATTAGTACTTTTCTTACCTGCAGTTTTTGCATGCACTCGTTTCTTTTGCCAGAATCTCCCAGTCTGGCTTCCTGTTCCAACTCCATAATGACAGTTTGCCGAAATACTGATGGAGAAGGGACCGCATATACACAGCGTTGCATGTTTCGAACCACTACACAACAGCTTACATACTTGCTTCCTGTGTTTACCTGTCAAAAAGGGAGTCAAATCCTCATATACAAAATTATCTTCTCATCTTCTGCAAGACTGTTCTTCATCAAACATCAAGGCTGGATCTTTTGAACATTGACTGGACCAGAGGCACCCCTCTCAGTGATGTCCATTTTCCTCTGGCCCACTATTGTAATGTGTCTCCCTTCCCCGCCACTGGCAAATCAAGAAGAGGGTACATGTAAAATGACCTCTAAACAAAGTATAAGGCATTACCTTGCCAAAAAGGAAGATTGTGCCCGGATTAGCCCCAAAGGCCTCTTCATAGGCATCCATTAAAAAGAAGGCCAATTTGCCTTCAGAATCCAATGGAAGTGCACAATTGTCAGTTGTGGTTGGTCCATCCTCGATTTCCTCATATTTGACCAGTTTGCCAGCCCCAGCCTCACAGACTGCCTGCCATGCTGCAGATGCTTTCTTATCTGTTGTACTTGCTTCCACAATCTTTGCATTCAGACCAATTTTAACCTCAGAATCATGTTGCTTTGGAGCAATTGCTTCATTTTTCACGGGGATTTTCTGTACAGGCTCTTTGTTATCAGGTGCAGAAGAAGTTTGGACATCTTGGTCAATTTCTGTACAGCCAGCTTCCCTGTTTTCTTGAGGAAAAGCTTCTAGCTCTATATCTTTAAAATTAACCATCTTCTGAGCATTTTTTCCCTGTTCATCGGATAGAGATGTGTAGATTGGAGCTTCCTGTTTGATGGAAATGGCATCTACACTATCAATATTGTCAACGGGTATATTAGGCTCTTCCGGAACTGGAATTAGGCATTGCTTCACATGAGCAGCTGGTTCAAGTGGTGGCGACACATTGAATGCCAATCTGTTCATGCCTAAACCTGTCATGAAAGAAATGCATCATTAAGACCAGACAATCTAAAAGGCCCCCTTTGAAAATTAAAACCGAAATCAGTACAAGTACTATGAGTAATGAAGTGAATCACTGTGCTTAAATTTGCATTAGGACAGGCCATATACCTCCTCGTCTCCTCCACCTCTCGCGTTCCCGATCAGCATCATCCACTGTTATATCAGCCAGAACATCTTCAAGGATATTATCTGCCATGACTGCACCCTTGGCAGCTGCAGGAATTTTTTCATCCCTGGCCCTCCTCAAAGAAGTCGCTCCAGAGGCCGCAGCAAACATACTTGAGACACGCTGCCTACCCAGGAGGGTTGCAGCAGCTGAAATTGCAGCTGTCTTTTGTTTTGCTGATTCCTTCTTTGTTTCTGTACAAAAGGGAAATCCCCAAATTTTGAACACTGCTTCCTACCATAATGGTCAATTGGCATCTCTCAAAGGATCTTATATCAGAAAAATGCACCACACTTCACTGGAAGTAATCAAAGCTCTGTAAGACAGCCAGTACAATATACAACTATAGCATAGCACCACATCATACAGAGCACACCCCAAAACCTTATAAATTTTTTGTTTATCTTGCCTGTTATGAAACAGCAAAACTCAAAACTATTTTGCAGGAAGATTGGAAATGCATTACATCAAGAAAAACAAATAGTAGATCAGATGAGAGACCAGCATGGGCAAGTCCTAATCCCAAGGAAAAGTAAGTATTAAAAGCACAGCAAAAGGGAGGCCAACTTAGGTGAGTCTTTTCCTAAGTACAACCAAAAATACAAAGTATATCAATCACAAGGGCCAAAATGTTGCTGAGAGTCTAAGATGAGTATTCAAACTTGACCTCTCAACTCACTTAGACTTGAGCTGAGCTTACACAAGTTACATGCTTCTACGGTACAAACTGAGCTCTTTTTTACAAGATTCTCCCCTTTGAGGATTCGTTTGTTATTCATATATGCAATGTATTCTCACATCCTTAACTTTCCCTTGTCAAGTGGGTTGTGGAAAAAGCAACCTCTTGGCAGCTTCTCCATTTCTCGCCTTTTCCCAATGATCTGCTGAAATCTCCTGTCTTCGAATCCTTGATTGTGAAATATGACTAAAGCAGATGGTCGTGCTCATTATACCAGCATCACCTTCCTCAGCAAATAGCTTTACAAGCAAAGTGAGCAGTCCTATATTCAGCTTCTCTTGATGATGAAGCAATAATAAATCTTTGCTCAACCGATAAGTAGGAGATGCTCCAATGGAAAATGTGAAACGTAGCTGTATATCTTCTAGCATTTATATTCCATGCCTAATCTTCATCAAATAATCTCTGCAATTCTTGCTTGAAGTTCTTTTCTTGTAGGATTTTTTCAATCAAAACTTCAACCACAAATCTACAATAAAACTTCTTGACTATGTAGATCAAACAGCTGCTATGTGTTTTCCTTTCAATAAACCCTGCAAGAATCCATTGATGGATTTGACATCAAGCTTATTATTTCTCCTTGAAAATCGCATACATGTGGATGGATCTGTCAAGTGTGCCTCTTGACTTAGCTATTACAGGTTTCCTCCAATGTGATCCGTTAAGGAAACGGAAGATATGGGACTCAGGTTTGATCACAGCATTTTGTAGTTGGAGTATCATAGGTGGTAGTAAGCTATCTCCTTATACCATTTCAACTCCAAAAATTATGAGAAGCCCTCCCCTTGATCTTACCTTAGAACCTTATCTTGTGTTCGTTATAAACTTGACCAATCACTAAAATTTTTGAAAGCCTCTCTTTGGTTTCAAGAATTGAACATAGCACTTTCCATGTTGCCTGTTTTATACACATCCTAAATAAACATGACCAAGCTCCAAGGTTTGTTGACTTCCATATGACATAAGCATCTCCATCTAAGAGCATTATCCTCTTGTGCTTTTCAATGATAAAAGCTTTAAGTATATTTGATACATGACCTTTCAATGGAGGACCTTTTCCAATGTCTCTGTCTTTCAAAAGCTTTTGGCTTTGTATGTTGAGATTCATGCCATCAGCACATGGTGCTCACTAAATTGGCTACTCAAGTAGAGCCTTTGGTACATCCGTATTTTCAAAGCTCATAGAGCTTGCCACTTGCCACTTTTATCAAGCCATGGCAGCAAAAGCAGATCTATAATACAATCATCAAAGGCATTGACTTAGGAACATTCACATTTGTAATCAGCTTCACTCTATTATTCAGCATCACTGCTTTTGAACATCTGTAACGCCAACAACATTGTGAGTAGTATCATCACCCATTGCAACTTTCTTTCCTATATATATTATTGTCTACGATGACTTCTCTAGAATTTCAAATGCACAGATTGTGTTGACCCACCTTTCATGTTCTCTGTGATTCTCTCGTCTCTCAGATATATGTTGGTCCTCTTTTAGCTACATGTTCCTGAGGTTGAGGTCCAGGTTGCATTTTGCCTCATCTTCCTTTTAAAGGAGGGTCTCCTTTTTATCTTGCTTATAAAGCAGCTCTTCTTTGCCCCTTCTGTAAGGTAGAGAAAACACGTATACACATTTTCTTGGATCCATTGTTAGAAATCGACCAACGGAGGGTACGCACAGTGGAAGACTGATAGTATTGCCCAAGAGCTCACAATGTGGTGTGGGATGTATCATGTGGAATCACAAACTTCTTAACTTTACGTGCATAGATGTGCAAGCCAGTAAATAGACAATGTTCAGAGACAAATATAGAAGCAACACTTTATATTTCCATCCGTCCACAAAGTAGGACAGGATCCAATACCAAAAGGTTCTCCTACTAGATGTCAAGCACGTCTAGATCTCTGAGCCCACGTGCTCCACCTCGAGCAAATGTAGACTCTCTGACTAGAGTGTTCTCTACCTTACTGCCTATGAATCAGCCTAGGTGGGCAGCACCTTGCTAGCTCAGTCTGCAGCTCTTTGTAGGTCTTCTTCACCTCCTGGGAGTAGGTCTAAAAATGCCTTAACTGCTGCTCCTGTCTACTGCAGGTTTGTTGCTCCAGGAGATATTGATCGCAACACGTTGCTGCCCTAGAAGACAGCCAAGGTCCAGCCTCTAGGGAACTGTCTACAGCACACCTTCCACTCTCCTTCACCCCCAGTGTGAGGCCCAAGGGAGCGGCTTCTGGCTGCTCCTGTCTGCTCCTGCTCTTGCTGAATGTTGGATATCAAATGAGGCCTAAGGCCTCTCCTTTTATAGGCCCTCATAGTAACCGATTGGCAGCCCCTTAGTGGGCGACCAGTCTGCTCAAAACCTACCCATTGTGGGGTCCACTGGCCGACCCAGCAGCCCTCCCCATGGACTCACAAAACTAGGCCCCTTCAAGGCCATTTGCAAGGCCGACCTGCCACATGGCATTGCGCCACTGGCCAGAGCCCTACTGCCCCAGATCCAGGACTTTTGCAGGCCTCACACTTGCCCATAGCCTTCACCATCTGTCACGCATCTTTCTGCATGCAAGCGCCGTTTTGCTACACCATCCTTGCCTCCTGCCAGGCCTACACCAGCCTCGTACAGACACGTATGCATCCCATACCTTCTCCGTACTGAAGCGCCGCCTGTCCTTCCTTGAAATCCCTGCACAATCAGGCTACTGCAGGTCCCTGATGTCCACGTGTCTGGCCCATACATCAAGAGCTCCACGACTTGCCAAATACCCTTCTTGCTAGCCCATTGGCCATGTCTGGATAGCTGCCCATGCTGCCCATGTGGCAGCCTTTACCTTTTGCTGTGTGCTGCCCACATGGCAGCTCATGCCCATGTGGCAGCCCCAATATCCCCTGGTCTACCTCCCCCATGCTCTCCTCATATGGGAGCTTACAGATGGGGAGGTGGCCATTCCAACACCCCCTCTCACCGACACATCTCAGCCCAATGCCAACACATTGATGACGATGCTCCAGTAACTCCCTAGTCGTAGTCCTCTAGAACACTTCGATGTCAAAATCCTTGGCTTTTCATGGAGTGGCTCTTGCTCCACTAGGTCTAGTTTTGCTTCCGCACACCATCCGATACGCAGGTCCATCTCTGGTAGCACCTCCTAGCACCACCTCCTTCAATCACGTTCCCACCTTCGAACTCGAGCAATCCAACCGTCACAATCTTCCAATTGTCCCCCTCATAATGAGTGAACGACCTAGAGTCTTCCAACCACCATGCTTTGAGGGTCTGTCTCAACCTGTCCTTCCTTTGGTAAGGTCCGCAACAAAAGAACATCTCCAGATAACCTGGACCACAAACTTTAAATGCACCTGACTGAACCTGAGTCACCCTCCTTCTCGCAAGGGCACTGTCCTCTAGTCGTAGAAGTTGATTCCCAAGATCTTCTTAATTAGGATCCTCCTTCAATAAGGTCCTCGCCTTCAGAGTCCCACACCTGTGAGCCTCCTACTTGGGCTCTGATAACATGTTAGAAAACTACCCAACGGAGGGTACACACAGCGGAAGACTGATAGTATTGCCTAGGAGCTCACACATGTCACAGTGTGGTGTGGGATGTGGAATCACAAACTTCTTAACTTAATGTGCATAGATGTGCAAGCTAGTAAAATAGACAATGCTCAGAGACAAATATAGAAGCAACACTTTATATTTCCGTCCGTCCACAAAGTAGGACATGATACAATACCAAAAGGTTCTGCTGCTGCAGCCCGCCCCACCCCCGCTCTCTACCTCCTCCCCCGCGCATTGCCTCCTCCCTCCCCTCCCCCCTACCTGCTGCTCCCCCCGCCTCCTCCCTCCCCTCCTTGCTTCTCCTCCCTCCCCTCCTTGCTTCTCCTCCCTCCCCTCCCCCCTACCTACTGCTCCCCCCGCCTCCCCCTGGTTCCCTCCCTCGCTGCTGCAGCCTCCCCCGCGCTGCTGCAATCCCCCCCCCCCCGCACGCTGCCTCCTCCCTCCCCTCCCCCCTACCTGCTCCCCCCCTCTCCTCCACTCCTCCTCTCCTCTATCCTCCCCTCCTCTCCTCTTGCTGCCCCCCCTCTCTTTGCTGACTCCTCTCCTTGCTCTTTCCTCTCTCTCCCACCTTCCTTTCACCCTCTCCCTTCATATGGAGTACCCTATTCTCCTTTAGGGGTCTCCTGGGCTTCAGGAAAGCGGACAAAGTTCTTCTTTGTGTTTGAATCGGCCTTTCCCACCTCGATTGACGAATGGGTTCCCATTCAATCAATCCGTTACCGCCAACACCGCGGCCGTAAGAACCGTCACTTTCTCAAAAGACGAGCTGCAGCAGTTGCAAAAGGACTTGGAGCATGAGTGTTCCAAGACTCTCTTCGCACGCATCCATGGCTCCCACCCCTCCAGGTCACAAGCTAGAGATTGGATGCTTGCGGCGCTTCCCCAAGACCTCACCCCCCACCTTAAGGATGTTGATGCCAAAGATGTGGCTAGAGATAAAATTTGGTAGAGTTTACCTGTGTTGGTCACACCAGAGATGATATGCTCACTTGATGCACGCTTTACCAACACAGAGTTCAAGACTGCTCTCTCCGCCATTCATAAGGGCAAATGCCCTGGTTCCAATGGTCTTACTCCTTTTTTTACAGCCTTTTGGGATATGATAGGTGATCATATTACTTCAGCCCTGCAGGGCATTTGGGACTCGGATGAGATGCCTTACTCACTGACCGAGGGACTCATACACCTTATCCCGAAAAGTGGCAACAGGAATTTTGTATCCCATTGGAGACCCATCACTCTTTTTGGCACTCTATATAAAATCCTTGCCAAGGCGATCAACATCCGATTGCAGCCCCTTGTTCCAGACCTCATCCATGATACTCAGACAGGCTTTGTGCATGGCAAGAGCATATTTGATAATATCTTTTCCTTTTGGGAAGCCACAGAGTGGGCTATGCAGGAGCGAGCAGAGGCTGGCAATTCTACTCCTGGACTTTGAGAAAGCCTATGACAGAGTAGATTGGGGTTTTCTTGAGGTCACTCTTCTACGATTTGGATTTTTAGATGCATGGATTAGAGGGGTGGCCTCCCTTTATACATCAGCCCATAGCCAGGTTTTGATTGGAGGGGTAAGGGGTGACAAGTTTCAGATTTCCAGATCAATTCGTCAGGGATGCCCTTTAGCCCCCTTCCTCTTTCTTTTTGTGGCAAAAGCTATGAGTATCTTCCTTAGATCTCAAGCTGAGCTTTATGGGTTGAGATTGCCCTTGAGACAGGAGCAGGAGCTTCTTGACTGTGAGTTGGCTAATGACACTGCTATTTTTATTGAGGCCTCTTCGCAGTCACTTGATTCTTTCCGGACAACCTTGGATATTTTTTTCTCAGCTGCAAAGACACACATTAACTGGCATAAATCCTTTGGCTTTTGGATCAGTGATGAGGACACTTCAGGATGGGGAGTTGACATTGGCTTTTCCTAGATTCAGAGGGGTGTTCCTGTAAGATATTTGGAATGCCAGATAGGATTGGGCATCTCTCCAGCACAGCAGTTTGCCCCAGTACTAGAAAGTATAAGAAAAAAGCTCCTTTTTTGGAGGTCAGCCAAACTCGACCTTGCCTCTAGAGTTGTGGTAGTGAACCGGGTTCTCTCGGCCACCGCCTGGTTTGTGTGTTCTTGCTGGTGCCAGTCTAGGGATTGCATCACTTAACTAATTAGACCAGTCATGAATTTTTTATGGAGTGGACTTGATGGCATGGCAAATGTTGCAGCGAGGGTGGCCTGGGAGACCATTATTCTCCCTACATGGAAAGGGGGCCTTAATATCATTGACCCGGACTTGCAGTGCAGGGCATTGCTTTGTAAGGTGGTGGTGAGGGGACTTATGCCTGGACAAGAACCTTGGAAGGATTTCTTTTTTGGACGCATTCAGGCTTGCACACCTACCTTGGGAGATGATTGGGTGGACAGCCCTCGCTGGATTTTTACTTCCGCCTCTCTCAAGTCTCCTACCTCTCCTCTCATGACTGCCATGCTAAAAGCTTGGGGGAGCTTTAGGAATACTCTTCGAAGGGTTCCGCCCTCTACCCTTGAAGAGATTGATAGGCAACCGATCATTTGGAACAATAGTATACTTGATGAGCATGGCAGACCACTGGGCACTTCCCATTATATGCAGTGGTCTAGATGGGAGAGAGGCCCCGCCTACACAGTAGGCACTTAGAAGGCTTTTGTTAGGCTACCTGAGGATCAGAGGCTACAGTCCGTGAGTCACCTCAGAGGGGTAGCACGCAGGATTCAACAGATAGATGCAACCATCTCGGTGGAATGGACAGTTGAGATGCCTGTTACTTCCACCACTTGGATGGGAGCTTTTTCGAGGACAGCAGTTCCTCTACGGGTGATCGCTCTTCGAGATCTCGGAAAAGATGCTCTAGTCTTTGACATTGGGGATGGAGGTGTACTCTCTAGATCCACGGATGATATTCTTCTAGAGGTTGCCTTTCAGCCTGTCAGGATCGCTGGTTTTGTGGACCATGGAGCAGGCTTGCAATGGTACTTAGACCTCGACCCTCTGCTCTTAGCCCTGGGATCCTGGAGGTTGTGGTTATATGGAGGTGCACCTATCAGGTGCTTGCAGTGGGACCCAGGAGGGTGGGAGTGGATAGATCATGCGCACCGAGAGAGGGGGATTCCCTTTTTTCGTTTCACGGTTGGTAATGCCAGAAGATTTCAGCTGAGCAGTAGAGGTTGGATTCCCTCCAAAGCCCCCCATCGGGATAACTTCTTCATCACCGCAGATTTGCGTAGGAATTTCTGGAGGAGGCTCTCGAAATCCCTCAGAAATAGAAAGATCACCCTTTTCTTTTGGCTTTCTATTCATGAAGGGATTGCAGTGAACCTGTGGAGATCACGATTTGGGGCTGATCCCACTTGCCCTCGCTATCATTCTACAGAGGAGTCAGTGCGACATTGCCTTTAGGACTGCAATCAAGCAAGAATTGTTTGGAAAGAAGTTGCTCGGATACTCAGTATTTTTCATATTTCCCTTTCTTCATGACTTGGGGCTCGATCGCATGGTTATCCCTTACTGGGCCCCAGGTGTTTTATGAGGGTGAGCCTTCTTCTTGGGCACTCTCGATCCGCCGGCAGGTGATAGAGCCCTGCTCTCTTCAGGATGCATGTCAAACATATTTCCTAATCAAGCCTCTACTGCAGATCACGGGAGCAGCACCATGATTCTCCTCCCAGCCAATTCTTGCTAAGGCTCACAAGCGAGGCAGAGAGCTACGTTACCAAAATCCACGTGAATCAAATCCTTCTCTTCTCTCTCTAGCCTTAGCAAACCCCAAATCCCTAGATAGATCTAGATGCCACATGTCATCCATATAGGGCCTTCCTAATGCAACATTTCACCCCTCTCTTGGGATGCAATTAATTCCTTGCCCCTAGGCACAATCTTAGCACTAGGCCGCCAAAATCTCCCAAGAGGTGTCCACTGAAACATGTGAAGCTCTGAAAGGAATATGTGGTACATTGTTACGCTCTAGCCGAGGTAGCATGACCTCGGAAGAATCAGTCGACATTTCCCTTATAGGATCTATCTCTGTAATATATGTGTTTGCGCTTCATGTAAATGATCGGGAGGGATTTAATGTCAAGGTCCTAGGTGAGGGCTGATAGCACCAGACTAGATAGATCTGAGACCAAGGGCCTAGTGCTAAGATTGTGCCTAGGGGCAAGGAATTAATTGCATCCCAAGAGAGGGGTGAAATGTTGCATTAGGAAGGCCCTATATGGATGACATGTGGCATCTAGATCTATCTAGGGATTTGGGGTTTGCTAAGGCTAGAGAGAGAAGAGAAGGATTTGATTCACGTGGATTTTGGTAACGTAGCTCTCTGCCTCGCTTGTGAGCCTTAGCAAGAATTGGCTGGGAGGAGAATCATGGTGCTGCTCCCGTGATCTGCAGTAGAGGCTTGATTAGGAAATATGTTTGACAATTGGTATCAGAGCTCAAGGCTACGAAGAGGAGAGGTGTGAATTCGAGATACAGGCTTAGACAGCCCGAGTGGCGGACGGCGACCAGTGTTGGTGCTACGCTATGACGGACGGAAGGTGGCGAGTAACGTGAAGGAGCTGCTGACGGTGCCTGGATTGGAGTCTCTGACTGTCGACGTCGAAGGGCCTGCGAGATGACGTGGGGTTCCCGTAACGTATTGACGGGCCTACGAATCGGCGGGGCGCTGGACTACCTCAACGGAAGGTTTATGCGTGCGTTTAACGAATAGTATAGGGCGACTACAGCAAGACCAGAACGGGGGTGCCGTGACGACGGACACTCGGGGAGTTACGACGGTGTCTGGTGACGTAGTGCAGACGTGGAGCGCAGAGTGATACGAGTGGTTGTCGAAGGACCAGAGCACAGACATGAGATGCAAGGTGTTTCATGGGTCTAACGGAGAATTTGATCGACGCTCATGTAGAGTTTCCAAACATACGTGAGGCTTTCGATGCGATATGGGGTCTGGACGCAGAACAGCGTGATGGCTAGACGGTCGACGGGAATAAAAGATTGTTAGTGTTACGTGATTAGTCCGTAGGTTGGCGAGGACAGCGTAATCTGAAGGATACGCGATACCAAGAGAAGTCTTATTATTCATGAGCAGGCAGTACGCAGAGGCTGCAGGATCCGGAGACACCGATTGGACGCAGAGGCGCAAGACTTGACCAAGGAGCTTTCTTTGATCTCCCTTAGCTTTGTGTTGTTTTTTTTTTCTTCTTTAATTAGCTGGGTGACGCGCTACTTCCATAGACAGGACAGCATGCATGAGGTTTCAGCGTGGCAGTAGGGACGGGTTATGCCTGTGTGGTTCAGTTTGAGTTAATTTGCAGGAATTTCCCTAGTATAGGGAAAAGCGGGATTTGGATATATGCCTGTGTCAAATGCGTAGTTAGTGTCCATGTCAGATTGCAAGTATTCCCTAGTATAGGGAATTGTGTTCAGAGTGTCAGTACCCTGAATTGTGTCAGCTTGTGATTACAGTGTTCTAGGGGTGTTTTTTTTTTTTTTTTTTTAAACCCCAAAACAAAACACCTACTGAACTAAATGGAAGCAGAAGAAGGGACTTCCAGGAGGGACCTTGGTGAATCAAGAGTCCGGCCGACCCAGCAGGGATCGCGCCCAGTAGCTCACACTTTATCTGGCAGGATTGCATTGCTGGAGGATGCCTTGCAACAGTTGTTAGTGCAGCAATTACAAGCCAACGCAGGGCAATCTGAACTTAGGAGAGCGTTACAGAGTATGTCTGCCAGACCTTCTCGAGAAGAGAAGGGAAAGGCTCCAATGGAACTGGAGTCTAGTGTCCATACGGTCGAGCCTAGGAAGGCTAAAGTGCCAAATATTGCCAATTACAGACCGGAAAAGTATTCTGGTCGGATGAACGACCGTAGCTCCGATGTCATTGAGACCTGGTTACACAAATGGGACGAGGCGTTCGCCATTTGTGAGATCAGAAATGACATCAAAAAGATCCGCGAGGCCACCCATATGTTTAGTGAGGCAGCGGATCGGTGGTGGATTAAACAACAAAAAGATGGCATAGCATCCACTACCTGGGAGGGGTTTAAAAGAGAGTTCAGGAAACACTTCTTACCTCCTGACGAGGCATCCCGAGCTTGGAATCAATATAGGAACCTTCGTCAGAGAAATTTATCAGTGGCAGAATACACTGATAAGTTTCGGGAGAGTGTAATGAAGGTTAACGAACCCCTGCCTCAATCAATCCAAGTGAAAGATTTCATATTTGGATTGAATGATCGAATAAAAATGGAAGTTCGGGCTAAGTACGCGAACACGCTAGATGATGCAATAGCTATAGCCCTGAACTACGAGGATGCCAAGGGCAGCAAGCCAAGTGGGTTTGCACAGATCGGAACCCAGTATGGGTATCCGAAGAAATCTGGGTTTAAGAAGAAGTGGGCTAGTAGAGGGAGTGGTTCGCAGCCGAGTGGTCAAGCCAAGCAGGCGAGACCGGCTGAAACTCCTAAACCAAGTACCACCATGTGAAGAGGAAAGTAACTCCAATGGCAGCCCGGGCTTGGTCTAAATCTCCCTTGAACCCAGAACAGCAGGAAAAAGCGAGGAGAGAAGGCTTATGCTTTGGCTGTCTTCAACCTCATCAGTGGAGAGATTGTCCACGTAATAAAGATCGTCGGATGGCTGAGATGGTGATCTCAGAGTGCGACGTGGAGATGCAGGGAAGTCCCAGAGCGGAAGAGATGCAGATTCAGCTAGCGAGATCTTCTCAGAGGTTAGTACCTTGTTTGTTCTGTGTGTCTGTTACTAAGTTAGTGACGAGTGTACCTGATAACATCCTATCTAAGCCCGCAGCAACGGGATATACAGCCTTCAACGATACGGAGTTAATTAAAATGAAAGGGCAAGTAGCCAGTCATGATGTCATTGTGTTGTTTGACTCGGCGTCAACTCACAATGTGATTAACTCCAAGCTCGTGAAGAGGCTGAAATTAAAGACAAGTCCATCTGACTATGCGTATACAGTCAGGATGGCCGATGGAAGTTCAACTAAAGTATGGGACCAAAGGGTTACCCAGTTAGAGCTTCGGATTCAGGACTATGCTGAGAAGCTTGATTTTGAAATAACCAAGCTTGCTCATGCGGATATAGCCCTGGGAATGGCGTGGCATTCTAGGAAGAATCCAGCCATTGATTGGAAAAAGCACGTATATCAATTCAAGATGAATGATGTGCTTTATGTCTTGCGAGGTGAAAGAGATATACCTCAGGGACCGTTGGTTTCCGTGATGGAAATCAGAAAGGCTCAAGTAGAGTTTTTGTACCTTTGCACAGCATCGGTAGAGTCGATGGATGATTCTTCGACTAGCACTCATGTTACGCAAAGTGGTGAGATGGCCAAGCTGGCTAATCTTATAACAGAGGAGTTCTCTGAATGTTTTAGGGATGAACTACCTTATGGGTTATCTCCAGAGCGGAAAGTTCAGCATAAGATTGAGCTGATCCCGGGGGCAGAACCTGTAAATAGACCTCCCTATAGAAGGAGTTTTACTGAAGAAGCGAAGGTACGTAAGCAACTGGAAGAATACCTCAAGTTGGGGCAGATTCAACCAAGTTTCTCACCTTTTGCTTCACCAGTGATATTAAAGAGGAAAAAGGATGATACGTTTCGCCTCTGTATAGATTACAGAGCATTGAATAATATCACTGTTAAGCACAGGTATCCGATGGCTCGGATTGATGATTTGCTAGATGCACTACATGGAGCCGTGATTTTCAGCAAGATAGATCTTAAGTGCGGCTACCATCAGATCCGGATTAGAGCCGAGGATGTGCATAAAACCGCTTTTAGAAGCAGGTTTGGTCATTATGAGTTTTTGATAATGCCCTTCGGATTTACCAATGCTCCAGCGACCTTCATCATGCTTATGAACGATTTACTACGTCCGTATATCGGAAAGTTCGTAGTACATTTTATTGACGATATCTTGATATTCAGTAAAAGTGTTACTGAGCATCGTGAACACTTAAGAATAGTGTTCAGTACTTTGAGGAAAGCCAGTCTTTATGTGAATAAAAAGAAAACTATACTGTGTATGGTTAGGTTTGAGTATTTAGGGTTCATAATTACTCCACAGGGGGTAGAAATGGATCCGAAGAAAGTGGCTGCGATACTGACTTGGCCAATCCCTCAGAGTCTGACCGCGTTGCGATCATTCTTGGGATTTGTCCAGTTTTATAGAAGGCATATCAAAGGATATTCCGGAATAGTATCGCCATTGACTGATCTGACCTTAGATAAAGTACCTTTTGTTTGGGGACAAAATCAACAGGAAAGTTTTAACACCATAAAACAAGCTGTGGTCTCAGGACCGGTGTTAAAAATAGTTGATCCCCAGAAACCGTTGTTCCTAGAAACCGATGCAAGTGGCATTGCGGTAGGAGCAGTCCTTCAAGAGGAAAGGCCAGTAGCCTTTGAAAGCAAGAAGCTTTCTCCCTCTCAAAGGAATTGGCCAACTCATGAATTGGAGTTGTATGCTGTTATCCATGCTTTGAAAACATGGAGGCATTATTTGTATGGTTCAGAGTTTTATGTGAATGTAGATCATGATACTCTGAAACATTTTTGTAAACAGCCTGACTTGAGGGACCGCCAAGCTAGGTGGGCAGAGCTCATGCAGGAGTTTAATCTAACGATTCGGTACCGAAGAGGAAAAGACAATAAGGTAGCTGATGCGTTGTCTAATTCCCAAGTGTTATTTTTATACAAAGCATCCATTTCTTCATTCATAGCAGTTTGTCATTCTGGCTTGTCTACTGCGTCTTCGAAATACATTGGCTCTTCTGTAGCCATGATGGTAGTCATAAGAGCATAGTTAGTGGTTTCCACCTGAATTGCTTTGTCTTTCTGAGCATATGTCAATCTGGCTGGTGGTCTGCTTTTCCTAGTAGACCGTCTGAGCTGCTGTGGCACTGCTTGGGGTGTTGCTGGCAATTCTTACTCTTCTTCATCAACCTGTTCTGTAGATGACTATGAAGTTGATGCTTCTATCTCCTGTGTAGGTGAGGTTTTCCATTTTGATTCCTCATCAAAGATTACATCTCTGGAGATAATGACTTTGCGGTTGATGGGATCATACAATTTGTATGCTTTGCTTTCTTCACTGTAGCCAACCATGATGCATTTGCGTGACTTCACATCCAATTTCCTGCGATGATCATCATGTATGTGGGCATATGCTATGCAACCAAATATGCGGAGATGCCCAATGTGTGTCTTGTGTCCAGTGAATGCTTCATAAGGAGTCATATCTTGTATCGGTTCGGTAGGAAGACGATTAAGCAAATAGTTAGCTGTAGCTATTGCTTCTGCCCAATACTGATTCGGAAGATGCTTTTCACTAAGCATTGCTCTAGCACTGTCTGCTAAAGTCCCATTCTTCCTTTCAACTCTTGCATTTTGCTGAGGAGTATCTGCACATGTGAGTTGTCTTCGAATGCCGTGATTTTTGCAAAAGTTCATGAATGCTAAAGACATGTATTCACCTCCTCTGTCTGATCTAATGACCTTGATCTTTCTGCCTGTCTGGTTTTCTACCATGGCTTTGAATTCTTGAAATCTGGAAAACACTTCAGATTTCTCTTTCAGAAAATAGACCCAACAATATCTGCTGTAGTCGTCGATGAAGGTCAAGTAATAAAGTGAACCATTGATGCTGTGGGTCTGGGCATAACTCCATACATTGTATGTATCAAATTCCTCGTGCACGAGAGGTACTTCTGACAAAGTTGGTTCGCTTTTGTTTGCCGAAGCAGCATGCTTCACAAACTTTTCCAAGAAACTGTAGCTTCGGAATCCCAATTGCCATATTCTGATTCCTGAGATCTAACAAGTACTTGAAGTTGACATGACCATATCTCTTGTGCCATTTTGCAAATAGAGGCATCTGTTGCATTTGAGCTGACATAGCATGCTTATCTGGTACTGTAGCTAGCATCCTGTATAAACGTCCTTCCTTAACACCTTTTGCTACTAGCTGACCTCTTTTGGATTTATCTCTGATAGTGCATTCATCACCGTCGAAGATGACTTTATAGTTGTGTTCCGTCATTTGACCTACTGACAAAAGGTTCTTGCTGAGCTTCGGAACATAGAGCACATCTTTGACTAATCCTTTTGTACCAGTGAAATTGTTCATAGGGATAACACCTGTCCCTTGAACTGGATTCGGTGTATTGTCTGCTGTGTAGATGACATTCTTTTGACCTTCTAATGGCTTCATTTCTGTGAAACATTCCTGATGATTTGTCATATGAGATGATGCACCGCTATCGATGTACCAAGGATCCTGTTCCACTTGGTCGACTTGATAGCTGAAATCCTCTTTGGGATTAAAATTAGTGTGTCTAGGTGCATTGTATCAGTCTGATGCAATTCCTCACTTGCAAGAAACATATTTCCATGTTCATTTGCAAAATGACTGTGACTAGAATGTCCACCACGATGATTTCCTCTTCCTTGAGAATTCCCTCGATTACTGTTGGATTGACTGCCTTGGTCGTACTGCTTCTTGCGGCAATCTCTTTCATAGTGTCCAAACTTGTGACAGTAGTTGCACTGAATGTTTGACACATTGGTGCATACATTCCCTCGTCCTTGGAATCTTCCTCGATTGGAATGATTTCCTCTTTGCTGATTTTGATGTTGCTGAGGATGTTGCTGATGCTGATGCTGATTCTGACTTTGATTTTGTTGATGATGACCACTATTCTGATATGATCTACCTCTGTTTTTGCCTTTGCCTTTGCTTCTGTCTGAAGCTGTGAATGCCTGATCATTAGAAAGACCTTTACGTGCTTGAATGGCCTAAGTCCTGAGTTCTTCACCAAGTAGAACTGACTGAAGTTCTTCCAGTGTTGGAATTTGCCGTTGGATGGCAATACTATGGACTAGATTCTCATATCCTTCTCCTAGTCCATTCAGGATTACTTGAACCATTTCTGCGGGATTCATAGTCTCTCCTACTGCTACAAGTTGATTGTTGTAGTCTTTGATGCGGAGTACATAAGCATGACCGGTTTCACTGCTGTTGCGGAAACTCTGGTTGATCTGGTTTCTCAAGGTGAGAATCCTGGATGTGTTCTTGGACTCAGAGAGCTGCGAACATATCCCATGCTTCTTTTGATGTCTTGACTGTGTTGAGTTGTCCTAGGATGACATCTTGCACATTCTACTTGATCAGGTGATAGGCATACTTGTCTTTCTTATCCCATTCTGCTTGAGCTCGAGCAATGGCAAGATCTACTACTGGTGCAGAAACTGTTTGTGTAGATGTAGATCCCGTTGCTGGTGCTGTGACAACAGATGGAGTAGAGCTACTGGTGGCTGGATCGGCCAATGGTCTAGGTGTAGATCCATCGACATACTCCCATTTGTCCTGAAGCACAAGAATGATCTCCATTCGGTATTTCCATGTACCGTAATTGGAGTTGTCTAACTTAGCAGATGCCTCCAGATTGAGGTTGCTAGTCGACATGGTGCAAACAATGTACTCAAAAAGTATCCTGAAAAACTCTGTATGAATCAACTGCAAATACACTGAAGATGCCAAGTGAAATCTCTGTACCGTCGGTAAAGATAGAACTGCAGTATATAAGATCTGATCTGTGTTACAAGGCTTGTGGCAATGATGCCGAGAATAGCCAAGAGGCTTTACAAGGCTAAAAAAATGATGTGCACGATGCCGTGAGATAGCCAAATAGGCTTTATAATGGTGGCATGTGTGTGTGAAATCAAATGCTATCTGCCCACTGAATCAATCCGCAATGCCTCTGAAGTCTGCTCACTGAACTGATGAACGTAAGGTTTCAGGTAATGTAATGATGTGAAATCGGATGTGAGCGTATGGACTGACTCCGAGTAGGTACTAGTCGAGAATTTCGAACATGGCTTAGATTGGCAACTTGGGAAAATTCAAAGCGTCCCCTCTATGGCGATCTAGTCTACTCTGATCTAGATCTAAACCAACCGTCGATCGATGAAAGAACAGCAAATAATTCCTTTTCTTTTGTTCTTTTTAAGTGCTGGGTCAGATGCGTCGATAGAGAGACAAATGTGCGTGAAGGAAGTGGTTTTGTCGACGAGGCTCAAATGTGAGTGTAACTTGCGCCAAAATGTGCATGTGATGTGACGAGCACGTAGAGCACGAAAAAACGAGTGACTTTCCTTTTTGGAGCACCCTCAAATTCTTCCTAGATCAAGAGATACGACTTGATCTAGGTGGAGGGGCAAAAGGAGTGCAAATGGTGCTCAATGATGATGTGTCACTGTGAGTCACATGCAGTGATGATGTGGCACTGTGCCTAGCAAGAGGTGTGCTAGTGAAGCTCTGTGCTGAGGTGGCAAGAGTGTGCACATGCAGTGTGTGCACAGTGTGCCTGGCAAGGGACTGTGCCTACAGAGGATCAGTGCTGACTGGACTGCTGAGGTGACAGTGCTGAGGTGGCACAGATGATGTCAGCAAGGTGACGTGGCAATCGGTGATGACATGGCATGATGATGTGGCAATCGATGATGACGTGTCAGTTGACGTGGTAGTGCTGACGTAGCTGCTTACATGGCACTATGGATAAGGGTGCCACGTGGCAAAGGATAAGATAGCTACACGTGGCACATCCGGGTGCCTGATGACATGGCAAGTGGATAAGTGTGTGACACGTGGCTCATAGATAAGGTGATGACGTGGCAGTTGTGGCTAAGGCTATCTGCCACGTGTCAACAAATAGAGCACACTGCGTTGTGGTGACCCAATCGAGGTTATCTGATTGAGTTAGATTTACTAGGATAGATGCCACGTGTCGATAGAAGGCCTACCGGAATCTTTTGAGATTCCGACAAAATCTTAAAGATTCTATCGTCTTCTCCGTTGGTCTGTTGAAGATGCAGCTCGTTGAAGGAGCCGCCGCTGGGGGCTCGATGGATCCTGTTGACGGCCGTAGAGGTCGTTGGACCCTATTGGAGCGAAGCGGCAGTCGGTTGCCTTGTAGGAAGCCGTTGTCACTGCTGCACACAGCGTTGTGTGTTGGCACGGACGCTGTCTTTGGAGGTCTTGCGGTGGCTTTGGTCGGCCGCGAAGGCCGTTGCTGTAGGAGAGAAGCCGTTGATTTGCTTTGGAGTTTGAAGCATCCGAGTCGTTGAAGCTTTCGAGAGTCTCTGCTTGTTGCAGGTCGCCCGTGAGCTCGACTTTAGTCTTTCGCACAGCTATCGTGCTATGAGCAACCGATGGTCGTCGCGAGAGCCCCTAGCCTTAGAGCGGACGTCAATTGCAGAGAAGGCGTTTGGACTTGCGTTATTGAAGGTTGGTTGGCAGAGCAGCTTTGAGCTGTAGGTCGTGAGCTCTAGGTTGATGAAGGAGCGTCGGTCTACAGAAGGTCATTGGCGCTGGCTTGCGTTCGAAACTTGCGTTCGAAAGCTTGTATGCGTTGGAGAGGTTGAGTGGCTGCTTGGATACTCAATTTCTTGGATGCGCTTGGAGATGAAGTTGCAGCCGTTTGCTGCTGTCTCTGCTGGAAGCCGCTCTCTTAGTTGATGCTTGTAGGAGCTTGCAGTCTTTCTTAGTTGTCGCTGAAGTAGAAAAGGCTCTCTTTGTCTAGAGTAGCCCGTATTGCAGACAAAGAGTAGCCCGTATTGCAAGGAAGCCAAGCTCTCTCTTTTGCTCACAAGGTGAAGAACAATGAAAGCTTCGGAATGCTTCAAAAAACTCAGTGTTCACTAAACTCTCACTTTCATTCTCAATGGAAATCTCTCAAGGAATTCAAGAATCTCTCTCTCAATCAATAAAGATCAAATGAAGGAAATCTCAAATGAATTGGACGGAAATCTCTCATGAAATCTCTCTCTCCATAGACGGAAATTCTTCTCAATGAGAAGGAAATTTCTCTCTTTCAATGAACGGAAATCCTTCACTCAACGGAAGTGAACGGAATGAAAGACTACCTCTCAATCTCTCAATCTCACACTCTCAAGGATCGCAATGCCTTAGCGGAAGGCAGGACCATGCTCTGATACCATGACAAAATATGAAGAGGGGAGAGGAGAAGAGTGGAGATGAGGAGAGAGGGCACAACTAGAGAGCACACCACAAATGACTAACTGTACACTAGATTTAGTTGAAAAAATAAAATATATACAAACCCTTTTAAGGTTACGGGTAGGGGATCTAACCCTTTCCTTTATAGCACTCTATAAGGTTAGTGCTATGCACATATGATCACGTGATGGTGCTATGCACACATGATCACATGATGTTGAGCGTGAACTCTCAACACCAACATCATTAACACTCAATGGTGGATGCAAACCATAGCATACAAGCTCACATATCTACACTCGACCACATATGATGCTTTTCACCTGCCTTCAAACCAATAACTCAACACCTATCTCGCTGAGTATGCTGCAGTACAGTCTAACACTGCCTCTTAGTTCATCCCACTGATGAGTACGCTGCAGTCCAGTCTAACACTGGCTGTTATCTTTTGGAAAAGAGAACTTCTATATAAGAGAAGATGCAAACAAAGGAGCTCTCACCCTGGTTGCCCAAATTTGCCTGTCGCCTTTCCGAAGTACAATCGAGGACATAATACATATTGACTAAGAGCACTCTAAGGCAGAGACTTGGTCATGTCACCACCCTATACCAATCAAATGACCAAGTAGATCCACACTGAGCTACAAGACATCTACCTTTGCAAGACATAGCATTCCTCCTTCCAAACCGTCGCATCTCTTGCGACATCATCTTGAAGTCTATTAAATAGTCTATCCACCTACCTCCTTGCTCCATTGCACCTATTCCCAAACCCCCTCGTGCAACTATTGCTCGTCAGCTATGTCAAAGAGTAGGACATCACACCTCTAGCTATCTCTGTAGCAGTAAAACATGTAGTGCCAAGGGTCCTCACTCTCATATCTCACTCATAACATGTGCACAGAAGGACAAAATATGAACGCAATCAGATTTAGAATAGACAAGACAGAACAAAGGCAAACTAATATATCATATGTAGCCAGCCACTACTGCTCTCCTTACAGCCCTGACAACTGCACAACTGAGCTCAAACACCTACCAGAAGTGCCTATTGAGGCGTTAGTGGACGTTAGTGGAAAAGAGCCTATTGCCTTGCATAGGTGAGAAGTTGTAAATGCCCCCTCTTGCACATGCCTCAGCCATCTAGATGCCAACCTTGCTGTAGTTCTGGGCCGAAGCCTACTGCAAAAGGCTTGACTTACACCAGATCCGCCGATTCTCTATTGCCAATCCCCAGCAGTAAATTCCTCCCAAATTTGGAATGCTGACATAGGAAGAAAAGAACCATGACAATCAACCTTCATAAGCAGTCACCTTGAAGACAGAATAGAGGCAGAACCACACCCTGTTGCTCCTGTGATACCACATTGACATTGTGTTTTTGGTGAATACCTCCACTAAACACGGTAACCCACTTACTCAATCTGATCATGAAACTATGTTTCCCGTGTCAACCTTGCCAACCACATGCTGCAAATCAATGTCAATCTATTGTTGTCTGGCATGTCTCAATTCTACAGCTCTTCAACCGTAATTTTTAGAAGAGTCAGGATCTACGTAGCCTCCTTGTATATAGGCTGATTAGTTCGGCAACAAAACTCATGAAGGTATTCTTGGATGCCTTGATCACAGGATCTGACTTTACCCATATGCAAATATGCGTTCATGATTTTCGTAAGTTGCAGTAGATTAGCAGAGCTAAAACGTGTCCAAGGCTGCTATTACAGACAATCGTAATCCGGCTATGCACGGTGTAATGGAGCTTACACGCGAGAGGGGAGCGACATGGCACGTAGACGATTAAGTTTTCCAATATTAAACAGCAGTGCGTATACTAGAAGCCGAATTTGCATAAACCAGCGGGATTGGACCTTGGGAAGACTCTTCAATGCGGTAGATGAAACAATGAGTACATTGCTTACACGGTACACAGCGGAGATTCGACTGCCTCAATGACAAACCAATGCATTGAATTAAAATGCTGAATGCATGCAACCAACCTGCTGCTTTCGCCTTCGCTTTCTTTCCTTTCGCGTCGTCGGCGCCGTTCTCGTCATCGGAGGACTCTGGACGCACATCCACTTCCCAATCCTCTTCTTCCCCAACGTCATCGTAGCCCAAACCATTGTCACCCACGACGAATTCTTTAGCAGCCTGACGGCGCTTGGCAACGAGCAAATTGTAATCTGCTTCGGGGAGGGTGTCGTAGATCTTGTCCTCCAATTTGAGCTGGAAGCCGTCGACGCGGCGGCCACCCTGTTGGCGCAAATTCTTGAGCTGGGCGAGTGCAGAAGCCCGGGCGGAAGACTCGGAGGAGGCAAGGGGGCGACGTCTTGCGATGTCGGAGGGAGCCATGGACAAGATGGAGATGGAGATCTCTTCACAGGGAAGAGGGGGAGGCGGGAAATCTGAAAATGGCGCCCCTTTTTGGCCTGCTCCCAATGGGTACGCCTTAGTATACGTTTTGGGTGGCAATGAGAAAAATAACCAAAATACAAAATTGGATTAATACTCTTACCTCCTATTGGCTTCCGTGGTGGCTCATTGCATGGCGGTCTCTCGATGGAACCGGAAGAGTTATCTTTCTGTCAAAGCCCGCCACCAAATGCAATACAAAGTGGTGCATCCCTCCATCCTTCAACGATGATTTAGGCTAAGTTGTGTGGCATTCCGTGGAGGGCGTGGAAGTTTGGTGGTGTGTTGCTTCTCTCCTGCTGCAATAGGTATCCGCTCTTGCTTGTTTGTTAGTTTCCCTTGTCTCTGTAGTGATGGAAGCCACCAACGAAATTGACCTCTCCATGCAGTCGATGGAAATCGAAAGCTCGACCTTTGTTAGAGGTCTTTCATTATTCCCTTCAACTTTCCTTGGATTCATTCATTTTGCTTTGATTCTTTAAGCTTCCTTCGCTTCGTTCATGTTCATTTTCCCTAATCACTTACTTGGATTGTCTTTTGCAGACATGGAGAGGAAATTTGGTAACGACATGGACGACAAGAGCTGCAACACTAAGTTTGATTCAATCGGTTTGTTTTGATACTGGAAAACTCGTCGATTTTTCTTTCGTCTTCCTGCTCTGTTCTCTGTACAAAGACATTGCTATAGGAAGGTGCCAATAATCATTGATTTCGTATCTTAGTAGATGCAGACGACAACTCGTCTCGTTTGCTTTTCTATATATTCTACGCTCTCTCACAGCTCATTGCATCGCTGACTACACTTTCTGCTCTATATAATCTCCCCTTCCATCCTACATTTCATCCTTTCTGGGCTTTCTAGCATCCTTGCATGTTTGCAATCTTCTGTTCCCTAAGCGCCTTGAGAAGCCCCTTTAACGATTCTTTCTCTACTACTTCCTGCTTCCCGCAACGCTATCCTAACCATTCTCTAATGAACCGGCTTAACATGTGATTAGGAGTGAGTGTAACATTAGACAGCTTCTGCATGATCAGACACATTTTATGTCCCGCGTCCAACCATTTTTAGATAGACACAATTTGAAGGGTCACTGGATCAAACATGATGTCGAGAGAGATTGGGAGCATCCTCATTGAATTGATGCATTGTTGTATGTGCTGAAGCACATACAATATTCGGTTTAACCGCCCAACCCCACCCTAGAAAAACTAGAGATAATGTGAAGCTCTAAATACATCATCCCAGGAAGACGTGTTGTGCACTAGTGACACCACAACGTCTAGCTATTCTTTAAAGATTGAAGCTAGAAAGCAAGCATTCCTTCAGCTGAACATAGTCTGTGTATCATCGACCTCTGACAGCCGTCCGTTTGAGTCCACCGCCTCGTACTATGTCTTCCAATTTCCTGTCGTACCTCAAGTAGACATGCTTGAACTGGGATTGCAAAACATTTTTGAATTTGTGTTTGTGGCCTGGCCTACTCAAAACACAAATTTTAGACCATTTTTGGACGCTGCAAAGATAATCTGTCAATGAAATTCCATCCAATAGTGTGATTTTGTTGCTCACTCCTTTCCTTATGGATGCTTCTCATATTGGTTCTAGATCTTCAACTTGCAGAGCTCTTGCAGAATGATATAGAGGCACAAATACAACTTTCACAGCTGATTTAGAGCTGATGAAAGAAGCACTAGGAAAGCCAAGAGCAATTGTAAAAAGCTCGCAGAATGAGGTCCATGAGGATTGGGTTGTTTTCTTTAAATCAAATGTTTTGCATTTTCCAGAGTGACACTAGTAGTTGCCCTGCTGCTCTTGCAACTTAGTATATTGCATTGTTGTAGTCTCGTCTAACTCACACTAAAGCGTCTGCATGAAATAGTGCATTGTTTGCACTTGCAACTTTGAGATTAGGTTCTCAAACACTGGAGGTTTGTCTCAACCAAAAAAAATAGACGGTGTGACCCAAAAAGCAAATAAGTATATAGGATCTGATTTTGCTGGTTTAGTTGAATTGATCATTGGAAATATGTTTGGATAATTGGATCTTGTGGTAGCTGAATTTGGAGTTTGTTGTGGAATTCCAAGGTGATTTGAATTGCTTTCACAGGTGGGCATGGTGTTAATGGTATTTGCTTTAGCGGAACCATGTCTTTGAGCTTGTGTTATTTATATTTTTCAATCCGTAGGCTCTGACATTGTAGAATAGCAACTGAATCACATGTAGATCTCTGACATTGGAGATCTACACACACTCACAGAGGAAGAGGGTGGCACAAAGGAGGTAGGAAATTTGAAAAATGGCACCCAAATTTGTGCCTTTTTTTCCTTCTTTTTTTAATAAAATGCACTCATGGTGTTAAGGCCGGGTTCACACCATGGTCCGCCCACCAAGCCTCTCGGGAGGAAGCCACGCACGATGATTGGGTTCACACCACCATGATCCCATGTAGTCTGTCGCACAAATTAGATGCAAAGAAGCATGATTGGTCCAATGGCAAACAGGGGGTATTTCGGACAAGCAGTTCAAGTTCAATCACCAACCATGGCATTTCGCATAAAAACTTTTTAGGCTACCCACTCGATAGGCGGCCTTAAGAGGGCGGACAAGAATATTTCTCAAGCGCGTCCAGGCCCCACTCCTGTATTGAACCAGCCCACGACCCTTTTCTTAAGTGTCCAAGTAGGTGGCCTGAACCCATCGTAACAGCGTGTTTACGTGAGTGGCTTGGTTTCGAAACCAAAATCTGCAATTTGCAATCAACAGGTTCACTTGGAGCAATTTTTTATCTTGGTTGCAAGCCATGAAAAAAAATTGGTTGCCTAATGAGCCCCTCCTTGGAAGGAGGCACTCAAGAGAAAACTAGGAGTAATACTAATGCAAATGGGGGAGTTCACTTACTGTGATATCACACTTTGAAGCTACAGAGTCTCAACCACTGGCAGTAAATAGTCTTAAAACTACTTGGAAACTACCTGTACATGAACCCAAAAGAATATACAACCTAGTTTTTCCCCTGAACCTCCAATTTGGAACCAAGCTTCACGCAAGAACAAGCTTTAAGGGTGTTTAGAGTTCATGCTCACCATGGGCACCCCCCACAAATCATGGACAGGCAAGAATGCTTGGGCACCCACGTCTAGCCCACGACCGAGATGCATTCAATGCATGGGTGGCTCTAGTCCATAAACCAAGGGTTGATTCACAAACAGACGCCCGAACGTTATCCCTCAGACTTGCCTATTCAATCTTAAAGTAACATGTATGGCCTGATGGATTTGATTCACACACGGGCGATAAGATCATTCATTAATAGAGGGGGGATACCATATTCAACACCCTACTAGGTAAATGGGCCCATGGTTTCATTGGCTATTTGCCTCCGCCCAAGGACTAGGGCATGAACCTAGAGACCCAAGCCATTGGAGAGTGCTAGAAGACAGTTGCAGTCAAGGGCCCTTGCAAAAGCCTCACCTAACAATGTGTAAATATCCATATTAGTGGGCAACGGAAGGAAAATCCCATCATTTGGTGCATCTACTAGGAGCTGAGCTATGAAACCAAATCCAAGAGCTCTCATCTAACTAGTGATCCTACAAGGGAGTGACCCTATATCTACATCCAAGAATCCAGTTCAAAGATAAGGTCTTAAGTTTGGATTAGCAAGCAAGCTAAGCCCAAGATTCTTGAAGATCCTACTCCCCGAGTCAAATCTTGAGAAGAAAGGAAGGGACACGCCTGTTCAAAGTGACTTGTCATCCCCAATGAGGATGTCTCTGTCTGGAGCATAATTTCGTTAGAAAAACAATCTTTAAGCAATGAAAGCCATTTCTATGGATGATAGTATTCCACACATTGCCTACATTGAGCTCCATAGGTGAATGGAAAACTTTAAATACAATACTCCAAATATTAGAACCATGCTTGAAATTATGCTTAACAATTGAATGGTAATGTTAACCACCAATGCAAGCCATTTGCTATTGATGATAGCATTCAACACATTGCTTATAGTTTAGCTCAAAATTTGTATTGCGGTGCTAAATGCAAATTTTTAACATGATTGAAAATGACTCTACATTCGAAGCCAAACACAGCAACTCGACACACACATCAACAAAGCAAATGCAACAAAGGTGACTACAAAGCAACATCAACAACCAAACACATAACAACTGCAAGCAAAGCTACGACAAGCAAAGCACATGATGGTACCACCACCAATAACCAAAGCTTACAATGAATGTAGACTACGACAACCATGATGCTTCAAAGAAGCAAGTAGAACTTTGATGCACAATAGCTACAAATCGTTAAGAGAGAGAGAGAGGCTCCATTGCTCAAGAGAGGTCTTTGATTGCCTTCTCCATTGTTGCCATCATCAATCCCGTTCACCTCCTCCATCATTGCCGTCATTGATCTCGTTTGCCTCTTGCATAGATTCAGAACCTCCTTCATATTTTTAGTTCACCAGCTTTCAACCTTAGGCCACATGACAATGTCACGTGCCAGATAGGGTAATCCTAACCCTAGGCTGATATAGTGCCATGTGGTAGAATAACCACATGGTAGATAAGGGCAATCCACATAGTGCCACATCAGCTTGCTAGCTCAGGATCCACATGTCAAATTGCTACACCAATAAGTGACACATAAGCAATGCATATCAATAGTGCCATGTTATCCTACCACCTCATCATATGCCACATTAGTAGTGCCATGTCAGTAGCATAGTCAGCATGCCATGTCATCATGCCACATCAACATGGGATGTCATATCATAGCCACCTACTAAGCACATATTGCTACAAAGTCATATTTTTGTAAGAAACATGTGAACACACATACCACATCATTAGGCATTGCTACATTGTCATTTTTTACCACTCCTTGGACAAAGTTTGGCACAATTTTCAAATGGCCATAGCTATGGATCCTCAAGGAATTTTGTAGTGGTGCAAAAAGAAAAAATGATCAACTATATGTGTCGAGAACATTAGATTTGTATTTTGAATTTTCCATAGTTTATAATTATTAAATCCACATCATAAGAACCACCTCTTAATGCATTGCATCGTCTTCAAATCAGCACTTAAAACGATCAAAGATATAACCTTTGCTACCTTTTATGTTTTGACTTGTAGTCCATATTAGAGTAGAAAACCTTAGAGGAGATTGAACTCCACCAATCCGAGTAAACCTCACAAGAATTACCCGATTACTGCCCACTGACTTCAATCCATGTAGTTTTGTCATCAATGTTCACACTCACATGTTTGACACAAACTCAATATTCTTGGTAGTTTTCACTTCACGCCAAAGATTTGTAACACTTGGCAAAGTGCTCTTCTCCTTAGATGTAGGATAGGTGTGCATGTTCATATACATGCCACCTATGTAAAGTCACATTTTGCTAACTATTTTTTGGCATTGGTTTCACGCATACGTTAACCTTGTGTAACCTCTTAGCTATTCGTGACACATGTTTGTCATCATTTGACTATAAGCGTGACTTTGGCACACATTTCTATTTCACCATGAGTTGGTTCATGCTTACAAAACACTTTGTTTTGAGAGAGAGTATTGCAATATGACAAATTTAGCATAAGCCCCATAGTGGGAGCTTTGATATAATGTCTCTTGGGTAAACAATCTTGACGGTACATGGGAAAGCCTCTAGCATAGATCAATAGATCGTCTCCATCGTGGAGCTATATATACAGTAATCAAATCATTTTGATGGCATACCACTCATGACTTTGAATTAGTTCCATGAGTGGAAAGAGAACCTACTTCGACCTTTTGTTTCCAAAGAGTATGTACCAGTATATGGTTCTAATTCTCACCTCATTGGTCTTGAGGTATATAATTGGAATTCTCGCCTCATTAGTCTTGAGATATTTGACACAAATGCATGATATGCTTGTATGGAGCAACCTCCAATTTTTACCATACACGTTTATAGAGGTAAGCGCTCATCATGGGGCACTCCCATGTACATTAGCATGGGGCACTCCCATTTACATCAGCATAGAGGGATTCTAGTAATGTGCAATCATCCATGTATGCATAGATTCGACTCCATCTACTACCACATCAAATGATAAAGATACACAAAAAGAATTCTATAACTGCAACCATGCAAACTTTCAATAGGTAAGTCCTCAGTATGAGGCTCTCACATCTCAGCAACATGTGAAAAAACATGCCACAATGCATCCAACTCCCAAGTAATTCCTTCCTAGCATCCATCATGGATGCTTTCACCTTTGATATGGAATAAATTATGACCATGGTAATAGTTTCCATAACTAGTTTAGATAAACAAATTAGTCATTAGGAAAATTTAGCATTGGCTTACTCATTTTGCAATAGCGATCACCTCATGAGGACATCTACGCATCATTGCAAACGACAATATCAGGTTTGGCTATGAGCAACCTAAGGGACCTCAGTGTTCCAACATGCAATTATAGATGCCCATATAGTCCATACTCGATGCAGACTATTGCTATGAGAATAGTGTGTGTGTGTGTGTGTGTGTGTACCCACCTTTGCCCCAGTAGGATACAACACACTAGTAGGTCATCACCTAGTGTGATGACCTACTGTCTACCCGAAGAGGTTAAGAAGTATTTGAGAAGTGCAAAATTTAAGGGATGGGAAATATGTGCTTGAGTAAGGTAGGTCAGAACTTAGTAGTGTGGAAGCAAATAGAATAAGTTGAGGTCTTGGTAGTAGTAATAACAAGCAAGGAGAGGAAAGTGGGCAATTCTAATAATTGCTCGGGCTTGAAGAGTTCTTAAAAAGGTGAAATTTTAAAAGGTAAGTGGAAAAATAATGTTGCTCATAAGAGCAATGAAAGGAGTCAAAAAGGCGACGGCCATGATGACTAAATGTAACGTTTGGGAGGTAGGAGTGAGAGTTGGAGTGGGTTGTTTGAGAGATATGGATTGGATTATGACGTCCCATGAATATTTCTGCAAGGACAAGAAAAGGATTAGAAGAACGTTTTTAGAAAAGAGGAAAACCAAGTTAGATTAGGGAGTCAAAAAGCTAGATAACGGCCTTGATGACTTAAAGGTCCTATGTGCAGTTGACCAAAGTTGCAGGGGAAAGCGTGTGTGTGTAGTAGACATTAACAACACCCCTTTCCATAGTGAAGAGTAGACAAATTTGGAGTAGGAAAGAGAAATGTTTAATAGATACACTTTGCAATAAATATCTGGGAAAAATGAAGTAGCATCAATTAAAGGATGAACAATCTTTTCTAAAAGAGGGAATGTGAGCAGTAGAGCTTTGATAAGTTGATGGCAGCATCACTTTTATTGAAGAGGGGAGCCTGCCTACCTGCCACCATCCAATAAGCAAAATAGTGAGAACCAGTTTAAACTTTAGTTGGGAAGACAGGTGTCATCGAGACCCCTCCCTTCTTATCGGGGTCTAAATAAAAATCGATGCTTGGCCATACACTTATCAAGGTTAAGGAGCGAAAGTAATGGACAATTTTAGAAAAAAAAAGGGGGGGAATTTAAAACAAATTAAGGGAAATAATGGGGGAAAAAGGTTAGCACGATTAGTCCAAAGGTTAAGGAGCAAAAGTAATGAACCTTTGTAGAGAGAAAAAAGGGTTTAGAATTCTAATACAAAAAGATAGAAATAATGGGGGGGAGGGGGGGGAAGGGGGTTTAATTGTTAAAAGGAATTTTATGAATAGGGGCAGGGGCGGTTTGAAGAGATTTTAGAAAAAGGAGGTAATAATCTAAATAAATGTAAGCTAAGAGGAAGAGAATTTTATTTTGGGATGATTAACTAGGAAAAAATGGAGGGGGGGGAAGAGGGGGACAGAGAGGGGGGGGGAATAATGCAAGGAGTCTTATAAAGGACGATAGATTACAACATCAAAGAGATTAATGAGAATTGAGGTACCATAGATTAACAAGAAGTAAAGAGTTTAATAAAAAATGACGTGGAAGATGAAAACAAAACCTGTGAGTACATAATTAGTGAAGTTGAAAGGAGTCAATGAAGGAGTCGTGAGCAGCAATGTTGTGGGAAGCAAATTTGTGAGTAGTAAAGTTGTAAAGAGCATATTGGACATGGCACTAGTAATGACACAGAGATTCAAAAAGGGGGCTGCCCAGTGGCGGGAGGTTCACGGCACATGAGGCTAAAGGTAGAGCCATAATGCCCAATTCCGTTCATTTGCTTGCCGCTCGCCACATCAGACTTTTGTAGGATATGGAGGTGACATTAGGAGTTTGCGAGGTAGAGGATGCAGAGTGAGAATAGTGCGTAGATAGGTAGGTTGCTAGGTTGCAGACCCGAGGAGGTGAATAGGTAGTGGGGGGTGAGTAGGAGCGAGGGCTGATACAGTTTTGGAGGCATGAGATGGGGGCGTATTTAAACAATAGTAGTCAGTTGAATCGGTTGGTAGTCGGGGGTTGGGAGTCGGTTGGTAGTTGGGGGAGTTTGGGAACAATTAGTTAGGTAATTAGGAGAAACGGTAGTTAGTTTAGTTAGTGTAAAGTAGTTAGGATGTAGTTAGGCGGGGGAAGTACGGAGTTGGGCGTAGGTAGGAAGTTTGGTTAGTTTGTTAGTGTAGTAGGTAAATAAGTGAAGGAGTTTTAAGGAGAAGAAAAAGGGGGGGCGGGGGGGGGGAGAAAATAGGGAGAGGTAGGGATAGAGAGAGAAGATTAGAGAGAGGAAGGAGAGAGAGGGAAATTTTTGCGAAAATAGGGGTGAAAAAAGGGGGGTTTATATGAGAAATTAGGGAAGGAGTAGGGAAAAGGGAGGAGGGGGGGGGGTTTAGGGGGAAAAAAAAGGGGGGATTAGGGAGAACAAGGACAATTTAGGGAGAGGAGAAAATAAGTAGAGAGAAAAAAGGGGGATTTTTGAAAATTTAGGGAAAATGAAAAAGACCAAGAAAGAAATTTAGACATAATTAAAAGTAATAGGGAAAAAATGAAATTAGGAGGTTCAGGAAAACAAGGAAGATTAGAGAAAATTAGGAAGAAGAAAAAAGGAATAAAGTTTGGAGAAAAATTAGGAAAAATTAAGGAAGAAATTAAGCAAGAAATAGGGAGAAATTAGGAAGAAAATAGGGGAAAATAGGGAGAGAGGGGAGTTAGATGGAGGGGGGGGTAGGGTAAAAATAGGAAAGAATTGAGGAAAATTAGGAAAAAACCAAGGTAATTTTGGAAAATAAAGTTAGGAAAAATTTTAGGATAAAATTAGGAGAAAATAAGAAAAACTTAGGATAGTAGAGGGGTAAGTTGGGAAGGGAGAAGGTTTGGGGGAACTTAGAAAGAGTGGAGGACAGGTAGAGAGAGAGAGTGGTAAAAAAGATTTTGGAGAGAAGGACAGAGAGAAAGAGAGAGGGGGGAAACGGAAAGAGAGAGGGGGGAACGGAAAGGGAAGGGGAAGAGATAGTTTAAAAGGGGTTGTCAAAGGATTTATAAAGGAAAGAAAGGTAAATTGCAAGGATAAAAGATAAAATGAGAATAGTATGTATGTGTGTGTGTTTGTGTGCATCAATGCATTTTTAAGTTTTCAAGGAAAACTTATTTCTATGTCTTTGCAATGAGAAATCTATGAAACATGCTTTTACAATGAATCCTATTAAATTTGGTCTTGATATTTGTATAAGTATATAATGAATGCTTTGGTGATTGAATTATCAATTTCACTTTTACATAGTGTTTATGAGCACCATATGAACAAAGTTACACCACTAAGTCACGACATGATGACAAGTCACATAAGTAAGCTATGGAAATGAAAATGCTCACAACAAAAACGAGTCTTGATATGAAAAGCTATTATAATGCCTTTATTAACACCACTATGGTTCACGAGATGATTCTTACTCAAATGAGTTTGGAAGTTGATAAATTTGTAAGTGATAATGTAGCTTATACATTAATTATATAATATTTATTAATTGATAACATAGTTCATATTTCATAGCTTCATGAATGAGAAATATATTCTATTTTACCTATTTCTATTATTTTTTCATGCAGACATGCTATAATTTCTCCCAATGCTTGCCATTCTAGAAAACATAGGAATTGGGATTTTCCCAAAATTACTAATGTAATGTTGTTGTGCAACCATTGAATACAAAAGTGAGGGAAATCCATGAAAATAGAGCAAGTGAGAGAGAGAGAGAGAGAGAGAGAGAGAGAGAGAGAGAGTTTATTAAAGTTTTTGGAAGACTGATGGGTTTGAGACTGTGAAAATCCTAGTGCAAACGAGCTATGGTGGTGGAGCTACTAAACGAGCATCCACACCAATGCAAAATGTAGAAAATGCAAAATGGTAGTACTAACCCTAAGTACTAAGTACAACATAGTCATGTCGGTGGGGTGGACTATATATCATCATCAGCATCATCATCATCATCATCATTAGGACATTAGGGTGGATGAGGCAATGGAGGCATGAAATCGATGATAAAGTGTTGTCGGCCACTCATGGGTGCAGCCCTGGCGCGTCTCTTGGTCATAGCTCTATGCCTAACAAGGGCTATAGTAACCCTTGTTGGTTGGGCTCCAACTCTAAATAGGGAGGGAATATTTACAAGTGTAATTTGAGTGTCAACCCTCTATCTGAGCAGTCGGGTCACTGGCTCTGGGTTTCGGTCATGTCGAGGGCCTCGTCTCGTTGGGGTCCATGTGATTTGGTTGAAAAAACTCCATGATAGAGCTTTGATAGGGATCAACCAAGGAAGAAGTATGCTCCTGTCACCATGCTCCAAGTATCCTCTTGTGGTGTTTGAGTACCTCATGAAGCCTACCAAACACCTTTGGTCTGGGTAGGAGAGGAATCAGGCCAAAACCCATAGGTGACCCATCAAATGTGAATTGCTCCTGGCGCATGATAGCTCGAGATGTATTAAGGTCATAACCTTGGTTTGCCACAGCCCTTCCAGTTTCATCTAGGACATGGACAAGCTGACCCACTAGATGGGAGACCTTGCTGATGGAGGTACATAGTATCCGTGAGCGTGAGATGGATCTAACACGCTTCGCACAGGAGCAGGTCTGCTTCACCCAGGAGTAGAGTCGCATCATATAGGAGTAGGCTCATGCCATTTGGGACCTAGTTGATCTCATTTAGGGACTCAGACAAGATATCTTGCAGCTCCGATAGGAGGTCACTGCCATACGTATAGTTCTAGGGAGCACTCCAATTGTTGAGGCATAAATTGTGAGCATACAATCTGTAATTGAGGAGACTTCCAGATGGGTCGACATGGCCAAACGGGAACTTGCAAGGGCAACCATTTCAGCTACCCTCATGGAGTAGCAACAGAGAGGTAGTAAGCTCTCAACATCAGAGTTCGTGGGATCCCATGCATTGAGGCTACACCAATGAGATAGATACAATGAACCTTGTGGCCACTACTATGGGTGTAGCTAAGCACAGGATCAAGATGGCATGGTGGGTGGGGAGAGACCCCAACTGAGAGCAACCTCTGATCATACGGTTCCATGACACTGAGGCATGATTTTTTGCAGGTTAGTAGTCCTGCGAGATCAGCCAATGATCTCCATGGATGAGGACCTCACCCCCCTACAGGTTGAGGAGAGGCACTCCCTATTGCAAACTAGGGACACAGGGGGAGTATGAGGGTCAAGAGGAGTTGTAGTTCTTTACAGATCCACCCTTTTGGGGACCATTTCAATAGAGCAGAGAGATGCACATTCCAAGTTTCTTTGGATACGGATCGACAAATGGACAACCGGGATCTATTTGTTGCAGTATGCTACTTCCCTCCCGAGACCTCCCACTTTGCTAGAGATATTCGAGATGAGGCTGAGACATCTCCATTTGCAACTCTGTATCAATCCATTGTTGACTTCTTGAGCCGCAGAGTATTCCTACTAGTTGGGGACTTCAATGCGAGGATAGGTGCCTGCCAGGTACCACTCCTCGACTTTAGCGATGATTCCATTCTATTGCCATACATTGACCTTGAGGGAGCAGGTATGCTACAGATTTTCATTGACAGACAGGGACCAATCACGTCTTATGGGCAGGCCCTATTGGATCTCGACAGGATGCATGATCTCATTATTTATAATGGTCTTGATAGATGGCCCACGCCTCAGGTGGTCTCACATGCTTTCCACATGGGGGTTGTTAGACGCAGAGCTATGACTAGAAGATGTCATAGGGCTGCACCCATGAGTAGCCGAGAGCACCCTATCACCGATTTCATGCCTCCATTGCCCCATCCACCCTGATGTCCTGATGTTGTTGTTGTTGAGCTCTTCCTATCTCTCCACTGCTCTTCTGCTCTCTCCCACTCTTCTGCTCCACTCTCCTCTCCACCATTCTTCGCCTCTTCCTCCCTCTCCACTGCTCTTCCTCTTTGTCCCACTCTTCCTCCCTCTCAATTGCTTAGATGTATCGCTCCACCCCTCTGTATAATCGCTTGGGGGCTTGCACGAATGTTGTGGAACTTGTATGCTTGTTGTAATGTTGTGGAACTCATATGCTTAATTCTTTGTGCCTTAAGTTAATCGCTTGTCACTTAATTTTTATACCTTACCTTAGCCTAATTCTTTCCATCTCCATGCGACTAATTGCTAATACTTGTTTTTATCAACTTGGGGGCCCTATTTGTTACATTAGCAATGTTTGAGAAAACTCAAAGAAACCATAGTTTGAATGAGCTAGTACAATTTGATTTTCCATACTCCGTGAGTTCAATATGATTATATCACTCCTCCTCCTCCTTTCGCAGGGCTCCTTCACACTCTTGCACCAGAGGTACTTCGCTAGAATTCATTTTCAGTTCTCGTAAACTTTGATAAAATATGAAGAGGGGAGAGGAGAAGAGTGGAGATGAGGAGAGAGGGCACAACTAGAGAGCACACCACAAATGACTAACTCTATACTAGATTTACTAAAAAATGTAGAAAATATACAAACCCATTTAGGGTTAGGGTTAAGGCATCTAACCCTTTCCTTTATAGCCCTCTATTTGGTTAGTGCTATGCACATATGATCACGTGATGGTGCTATGCACATATGATCACGTGATGGTGCTATGCACACATGATCACATGATGTTGAGCGTGAAATCTCAACACCTTCCCTCAAGATCAACATCATGAAGTAGGCCTTCCCTCAAGATGATGATTCTGGGGAATCGAAGAAGGACTGAGCATTACATTCCATCACACCCCTTTAATGGGAATGTCCTTCCTCTGCATCAAACCAAGAGCTAGTCGGAGTTTCTCGAAAAGCTCTTTACCGAGTGGTTTGGTAAAGATGTCTGCAACATTCTCTTTGCTATCACAATGCTACAGTGTGATGTCACCAAGTAACACTCTTTCTCTGATGAAGTGCTCTCTAACATCAATGTGCTTTGTCCTAGAGTGATGTACTTGATTCTTGGCCAATTATCACAGTATATTGTTGTTGGCTTTGACTCATCAAAGTAATCTATTTTTGACAATAGTCTTCTGAGCCATATAGCCTCACATACACCTGTAGTGAGTGCCCTATATTCTGCTTCAGTCAAAGACAAAGAAACAGTTGGCTGTTTGTTTGATAACCATGATATAGCACCTTGACCAAGGAAAAATTCATATCCCTGTGTTGATCTCCTGGTCTCATGATCTCTGGCATAGATGGATTGACAGATTTTATGTGGATGATTGGGCTCTTGACAGAGGTGGTACTATTTGCATTGCAGCTGGGGTGTCCACTTTAGATTATTTTCCAGTGGTTTTGATGGTCTCAGATCCCCATGTGAGGCGCCACTCTGCCAGTGTTAGGATTCCATATTCTTTCTATGCAGAGGAGGGCCTTATAGAGACAGTGTTGAGGACCTGGGTATCTCATTTGTAGGATGGGTAGCTTTCTTCTTTAGACTTAGCTGTAGCCCTCTCTGATATCAGTGACCTCTCTTTCAGTTGCTCGTATCAGAAGGGGTGAGATCCTCAGGCATGAGATAGGTATCTGCTAGCACTTGGGTGCCCTCCAGAGGGAGGAGCAGAAGAGGCCTATAGATGCTTGGATTCAGGAGTGCCTTGCTGCAGCAAGGGCTCAACAGCAATCGCATTTAGATTAGAGAGCAGAGTATGCCTTTCATGCTAGAGAGTCATTTTGGACACAGAAGGGAGGTAGGGTCAACAAGTAGTTCTTCTCTATTCTTGGCCCTAGACATAGTAGGGAGAGCGTCTCACAGCTTGTTGACTTAGGCGGAGTTCTTCAGACACATCCAAATGCCGTCTTGCAAGTTGCCACCGATTTCTATGCCTCCCTTCTTACAGTAGATCCAGAAACTTAGGTCACAGATGATGCTAGAGTGGTTATTTGGGGACACTTACCTGGGTTGGTGACAAGGGATATGACTGTTTCACTTGATGCACCCTTCACCAATGTAGAGTTCAGGACTGTTCTCTCTGCCCTTCACAAGGGCGTATCCTAGTTCAGATGGACTTACCCCCTTATATTTATTACTTGTTGGGATTAGATTGGGAATCACATTACCTCAGCCCTGTAGGGTGTATGGGACTCGGGTGAGACGCTAGACTCACTTACGGAGGGCCTCATTCATTTGATTCCAAAAGGGGGCTGCAGGAATTTAGTGTCTCAGTGGAGACTGATTACCTTGCTGGGTACCTTGTACAAAATCCTAGCTAAAGCTATTAGCCTTTGTCTACAACCCTTTCTACCAAATCTTATCCATGATACGCAGATGGGTTTTGTGCATGGCAGGAGCATCTTTGATAACATCTTCTCATTTTGAGAGGTTTCGGATTGGGCCATGCATAATGGCCACAGGCTAGCCATTCTACTCTTGGACTTTGAGAAAGCTTATACATTAGAATGGGGCTTTCTAGAGGGCACACTTACTTGTTTTGGCTTCTCAGATGCATGGATCAGAGGGGTGTCAGCCCTCTATAGATCAGCCCACAGCCAGGTTCTTATTGGTGGAGTTAGGGGAGATAGGGTTGAGATTACCAGATCAGTCCATCAGGGATGCCCCCTATCCCCCTTTTTATTCCTTTTTGTGGCTAAGGCTACGAGCTATTACAGTAGAGCTCAAGATGGAATCGTAGGGCTCAGGCTTCCTCTGAGGCAAGAGGATGAGCTCTTAGACAGTGAGTTGGCAGATGACACAACTGCATTTTTGGGTGCCACTCCACAGACATTGAATTCATTTAGGACAGCATTGGATTTGTTTTGCTTTGCGGCAGGTGCACACATTAATTGGAACAAATCCAATGGCTTTTGGATCAGTGATGAGGACACTCTAGTATGTGGGATTGACATAGGGTTCGCTTGGATTCAAAGGGGAGTCTTCGTCAAATATCTAGGATGCCAGGTTGGGTTGGGCATCTCTCTGGCACAACAGTTCGCTCCCGTATTGGAGAGTATCACGAGGAAACTCATCTTTTGGAGTTCAGCAAGACTTGACCTTGCATCTAGAGTTGTGGTTCTGAACCAGGTATTGTTGACCATTGCTTGGTTTGTTGGTGCAGATCTAGAGGTTGTATTGCTCAGCTCATGAGATCTATCAAGACCTTCCTATGGAGTGGTTTAGATGGCACCTCAGATGTTGTAGCTAGGGTGGCTTGGGAGACCCTCATTCTCTCCACAGGAGAATATTATTGACTCAATCTTGCAATGTATGGCCTTGCTCTACAAGTTTGTAGTACGTGGATTGATGCCTGGACAGGAGTCTTGGAAGGATTTTTTCTCACGCAACATTCAGTCTTTCACCCCTTCTCATGGGGGAGATTGGTTGGACAGCAACAAATGGATATTTACTTCAGCCCATCTCAAATCCCCCTCTTCCCCTCATAGCTGTTACTCTGAAAGCTTGGTGCTGCTTTAAAAACACACTTCACAGAGTTCCACCCACTTCTCTTGAAGAGATTCAAAGGCAGCCAATCATGTGGAATGACTTGATTTTGGATCATCATGGCAGGCCACTTGGAGTGTGACATTATACGCAATGGTCTAGATGGGAGAGGGGACCTGCCTCTACCGTAGGCGCTTGGCAGTTCTTTATGAGACTTCTAGAAGATCATAGACTTTTAGCAGTTGGCCGAATCAGAGGGAGTGCACTTAGGATACGACAGATATAGGCAACCATTCTGCTAGAGTGGATTGACACAAATGACATGCCGCTTACAGAGTCCACTTTGTGGGGAGCGTTCTCAGGGACGGGCATTCTGTTACAGATCATTGCATTGCAGGATGCACATGAGGATACCCTTGTCTTTGATGTTCAGTTGGGAGACAGACTTATCAAATCTTTTGATGATATTCTTTTGGAGGTTGCATTTTAGCTCTCCCTTCTATTGTGCAATAAAGACCTTGTTGCTTGCAACTTGTGTCTATTGTTGCATGGTCCTCTGCAAGCAATAGATTCTTACGTGGATGTTTTTAATTTGTTTGGCTATGGGCTTCCTTTTCTTTTTGATTTTCTAGCAAATTTTTTGGATGTTTTATAGGTTTGTTGTAGGTATTGATTCTTTCCTTACCTATTGATGCTAGCATCAACCTTCTGGGTATGGACTGTAGTGTTTACTCCAAAAAGAATCAAAATTTGTCCTCTTGCTCTATCTTTTGCTGATTTTTGCATTCCTAATGATATTCTTTTGCTACAAATCCATCTGGGAACTCTTTTACTGCATGTAGATTGCTTTGCATGCACATGGATTGGGCAAAGTTTTGATTTTGGAATAGATAGTGTATTTTTCCTACCAAGTCTTATTTTTGTAATAGAAAGTGTATTTTGCCTACAAACTTTCATTGTTTGGTATAGACTGTGGATTTTGGAGTGCAAAATTCATCTTCTTGCTCATATTTTGGTTGATTTTTGGATGCAACTTATTGATATTATTTTGCTGCAAATCCTTTTGAAAACTCTATGATTGCATGCAGATTGCTTTGGATACACACCAATTGGGTAGAGTTTCATTTTTGAAATAGACACTGCATTTTAGCTTGTATTTATGCATTCCATGATTTTCTTCTTCGTAGATTTCATCTTATGCTTTTTTTGAGTCCTCATTAAGTGCATTTTTGCTGATGTAGATCTTTTGAATGAGAGTTTCTTTCTCCATCTAGTGATTAGAAGAGTTAGACTTTGTCCTTCTCATTGATGCTAGCATCTCCTAGTTTGTTTTCTGAACGTTTGCATATTATCTTTATTGCAACTTGATGGTAACATACTCTATTCAATCCATTCCTTAACGATCGATGCTAGCATTTTTTTCTTTGTTTCTTTCTCTAAATAGCAAGAAGTGGTAAAAGATTTTAAGAGGAGCAAGGTTGATTTGGATAATATTTATGCATTTTGGATTTTCCAACAAGCCAAAGCCATTTAAAGGGAATCTTCCAGATACCAGAAATGACAAGTGTGTAATGTTGCCCCTCTGTTGCCCTTTCAAATGTAACACTGTTTTATGTCTTTGATTTATTAGGACCAAGCCCGTTGCAAGCTTTAGGTATGGGCATAATGAACAAATTGAATAAAGTCTTCATTATATGCTTCTCCAACGTATGCTTTATAAGGGACTCCTAAAATGAGCATCCATAACATAAGGAACCCTAGCAATGTAGGCCCAAAATAAGATATGGCAATCATAAGCAACAAATTTGAAATTCTATCCGAAAATTGACTAAAAAGTCTGGGGTTAAAAAAAACAAGGTGGCGATACCACTCTGGCCCTGCTTGGAACCTTTGCCTTCATCACTCACCATCTACTACTGTTGCTCCTGCTGCTCTTCTACTGCTTGCTGTGCAAGGCTAAGGGGGTAGGTACTTAGTACTTCCAATAAAAGAACTTGCTAAAACAAATTTAGTAAGATTTGGGTTAGTTCCTATTTGGGTCAAACAAATTTAGTTAGATCTGGGTTAGTTCCTATTTGGGTCGAACATTCCTAACTACATCATTAACCTAAGACCTAACCCTAGTCCCCACTAACTCGATCAACTTGATCGACTACCCACAAACCCCCAATTTCCCAACCCACCTCCCAAAAATCCACTCATCCCTAAGACCCTTTTAAGGGCCAAAAAGAGTCTACAAGTTCTTTCCAAATCCAAACCGCTAATTTCAAATTTTAACTTAAGGTGAAGCTCCCGGGTGTTTTCCTATTGACTTAGAATCGAATTTGAAATGTTAGCTAAAAGGTGAAGCTGTCAATATTCGCTTCCTAGTTATTGATGAATTTTGGTTTTTTTGGGGAGTCCTTACTGTATGTCTGCTTCTCACATTTGTAATTTTGTAGTGAAGTGAAAACCACGCGCGCTTGCGCATTTGCTGCGGAGCTCTAAGTTCCTAATGACGCGCCTAAATGCGTTAACTGGCGAGCCTGGAGGGAAGTACCCATGATGTATTTCTCGACAGTGAGCCCGCTTCATGATCTACTGGTCTTCAGGACTATCTGCTGCGTTACGGACGTTTCTGCGATCATATTGATTTTGAGCTCTGCAACTTGCGTGCTTCAAGCCCACTCTTGAATCCTGCTTCTGCTTCCAGATCCCGCGAACCGCTTTTCAAATGTTGCTCGTCGCTAGCGGTAAAAGCCTGCACGATCCGCCTTGTCTTGTAGTCTGCCACCACCGTCACGACTCACAGGAGCGGTTTTCAAATTGCCACCATCCTTGCGCCTCGTGGGATTGTCGCCGCCTCGTCTATCTGCGTATAAATTCGCGGGTCTCGACTCTTTTGAGGCCCCTCAACAGCAGCTGATCTCGTCTCCAGTCCTAGAAGACCGAGACTTCAGTTTTCGAAGTTGAGAGGAAGAGAGATTGCCTGACTTGGTAAAAATCAATTGCCAGCGTCGGCGGTAATCGGTTGCACGTTGCAATTCGAGAGAAGAGCACTGCACAGTGCAAAGCGGGTTTTTGGCCGAGGGTCCGATTCGAGAAGTCTGGTGAGTTTTGTGTGCATCAGTTTGGTGAGCTTTCATCGGCTCTTTACTGTGGTCAAGGCAGGATACGGCTAACACATTTCTTAAAGACATAGTGCTTGCTGAAAAATAGTAGTTTACAGCGGTTTCGAGAGGACTCCTCGATATCCTTGTATTTCTAGGGAGGTGGTCCTTGCCTTCCTGCCTCAGACCTCTGCCTTGATCATTTTCAAAACTTCCTTGATACTTAGGACTCAGTTACGACTGGTGCTGAATGCTAGTATTTGAGTCGCCCTTAACGTAGGAAAGTCGGAGAGCTATATCTTGGAAAATGAAGGTTATCCTGATATCACCCGTTTGTCCCTGGGTACAGGTCGAGCTAAGGCAGCACAGATGGGCTGCTCATCCTCGAAGACTCTAAATATCCAAGAGCAATGCTCGCAAGCCAAAGGTTTAGCTGCAGATTTGTCTATTCCCCTGCAACACCATCCACGCTTGGATGAGGACATGTACATTGTGTCGTTGAAGTCGAGCACCTACGGCATTATGAAAGACGAACCTACGAAGCAAACTAGAGAGCTGCGATCCTCCTCGATGAGCAGGATCGAAACAAAACATGAAGAACCTGTCATTCCGATGTATGAAGAGTTCAAGAATTTCGATACGTGCGGTGGGATAGTTTCAGACGTGAATGCTATTCTCTCCAAGTTGAAGTTGGAGCAACACCTATTCTCAGCCAAGGAGAGCCTGGAGTTTCCTGAGATCATCAACACTTGGGAGCTGATGGCTGGGTTGGAGGGCGAAGAGTCCAGTTCAACGGGCACAAAGCCTAGTGGGAGATCAAGGAGAAGATCCAGGTCTGTGGACGGGTCACAGGTCTCGAAAGGAGGCAATCGCCATGCGAGCATTTGCGGAGAGCGACGAAAAGCGCCGAGCAGAGAGCTCGATGCTGGTGATTCGTTTAATGCTGCTGCCGTGATGCAGGTGGGGCGCGGGCAATGCTACAGCACGAGTGCTGAAACGGGCTCCTCTGATGCCACAAGCAGTCTGTCAGCCGAGAACTCGTCGGCAACATTTCCGTCAGAATCGTGGGGGGAGTCGGAGGTCTCTTCCAATGCTGGCACAACGTGGGCGGCGCCCAAAGAGGCGAAAATGAAGGTCTATGAGGGCGGCCTGAAGACAGGCGAGTACGGGGAGGTAGGAGGCAAAGTCGACGGAATGCGCAACTGCGGTGCGCGCAGCGAGGTGGTGAAGAAGGGAGTCTACGTCGACGGAGGGCGAGAGAGGAGGCGGGAGGGGGAGGCTGTGGGGAAGAGATGGGGTGGCAGGAAGGGGGAAGAGGAGGGAGAGAGGGGGTGGTCGGAGGAGGGGGGGCTGGAGGAGGAGTTGGAGGGGGAGTTGGAGAGGGCGTTGGAGGAGATGGGAGGAGGAAGAAAACATGGGGAGGAAGAGGAGCAAGGTGGCGGAGGCGATGGCGGAGGAGGAGGAGGAGGGGAGGTGGTGCTATACACGACGAGTCTGCGGGGGGTGAGGAGCACGTTCGAGGATTGCAAAACGGTGAAGGCTATTCTGGAGGGCTACGGCGTGGTGGTGGACGAGCGGGATGTGGCCATGGACGCGGGACTCCTGCGGGAAGCGCAGGCCTTTCAAACGTCGCCGCAGCGGCGGCGTCGCCTCTCCGCAGTACCCCGTTTGCTGGTCTGCGGCCACGACCTCGGCGGCGCCGCCGACGTCCTCCTCCTCAACGACCAGGGCCGCCTCGCTCCCCTCCTCCGCGGCCTCCCGCGCAGTCCACCTTCTTCTCACTGCCCTGCCTGCGGCGGCGCCCGCTTCCTCCCCTGCCCCTCCTGCAGCGGCAGCCGCAAGCTCTTCCTACCCTCCCCCGCCGCCGCCGCCCGCTGCTGCCCCCATTGCAACGAGAATGGCCTCTCCAGATGCCCCCTCTGCTGCCGCTCCTCCTCCTCTTCCTCTTCTTCTTCTAACACCTCTTCATAAACCCCGCCACACTCCCATCCGCTGCGTACCTGGACGTAATGAGGTGGTTTCGTTGACGTAACTTACTTCTGAGTCGGTTTGTATGATGTATCTCTGAAATTACGGCGGACCGCAACAAGAATGGTCCCCCCGCTGTGCTTCATAAACCAATTCTCACCCCATACGTACCTGGACATAATTGAGGCGGTTTCGTTAGAGTAATTACGGCTCTTACTTCTACAGTTGGTTTCTATGATGTATCTATGGGATCACTTCTAAGTCATGTCATATCTATGCTTTCCCGAATTCATTAAACGTCTCTAGTTTTGCTATAAACGTTGAATGTCAACCCAAAAAAAAACGTTGAATGTGCTCTTGTTTGGTCTTATTAGTCACTTCTTAGTCACTTCCTCGCATTCAATTAATTAATTAAGCGAACTCGCGCCCCACCCTCTCGTTTCGCAATTAAACTATCTATACTACGTTAATTTACGTCGCCTGTCTTTGCTCTGTTGCTCTGCTCCATCGTCTCCTGTCTCTCCTTGCTCTGTCGCTCTGCTCCCTCGGCTCTTGTCTCGCCGCTCCCTCCACCCTCCCCTCTCCACTCCACCCTCGACCCTCCGCTCTACGCTCTTCTACTCCCCTCTCCACCCTTTTACTCTGCTCGGCTCTTCTACACCCCTCTCCACCCTCCCCTCTACGCTCTCACTTGTCTCTTCGGCTCTTCCTCTCCACCCTCCCCCTCTCCCTGTTGCTTGGCTCCTCCCCTTACACCTCTCTCACTGCTCCCTTCCCTCTCTCCCCCTTCCTCCCCTTCTTCTTGGGAGGCTTTCACAGCCCCCCCTTCTCTTTGCTTGCAATCTATCACCCCCCTCCTTTTATGTATTTCAGAAGCTTTTGGAAGAAGCTTGCGCCACTGACCATTTGCAACGACGCTTTTGGAAGAAGCCTGTGCCACCCCCTTGCACCTTATTAATCGAAACATTGGATCCACCTTCCTAATAATCTGAGCATTGTTTAGCTTGCATGCTTCTTATGATATCGGACGGATTTCTTTTGTTGCTTAAGCAATATCTAGAACCCCTTTGCTTGAAAATATTCAAGCCTTAACAAATGCCAATTCTTTAGACTTATGTGTTTAAAAAAAAAACTCTATCTAAAAACACCTTACGTAAGTATATATCATCTTGCACAATCCATTTTGAATGAAATAAATCACCACATTTTGTAAGTTGCAATTCTCCTTCAATCAGCAAATATTACAATTAAAGTTCTTGCATTTTGACATCATCCACTTGAAAGTTGTCCACGTGATCAAATAGTGGAAGAAGGAATGCCCAACTATGTCAATGGAACTCTATCTACCCTTGGCCACCCAAGGTAACTTCAGTACAATCCAACCCCATTGCCTACTTCCTCATGACTAGGCCAAGACCTTCACATCCCAATCGATGCAACTAGATAGAGACTACAATTTGGTGCACCAAGCGCTAACAATGACGCCTAGACTTGCAACACCAAGCCTCGAAGGACTTCAAAAATGCTATAGAAACTACTACACAAGCCTTCCAAGTTTTGCCTCCTCTTTACCTATCAACCCTCATATTCCTTCAAGATTCAAACCATAAGGATTTTTTCCAAGCTAATTTTGGGTTCCAATTGTTGATCCTTGGCACCCACATGCTAAGAAACTTGCATAATGTGGTGGACAAAGCGGTGCATGAACTAGAGCATTTAAGGAGTAGTGCATGCAAAGTTTCTATGTAGGAAGTGGCACGCGATAGTATAAAAGGACAATTGATCATGGCCAAGGTGGTAGACCATCCATGGGAACAATAGTCCAAATTTGCTAGAATGCCAAGTGCATGTTCTACATCTTTGACTCTTAAATTTGCTTCAAAATCTTGGCTTTGAAATAAGAACGTAAGAACAAAGGCATAATTGATCATCATGACAGACTGAGAAAGAATGATTCACCTTAAAAGTAATGTAATGAGCTACGAAAATAAAAAAACCTAGCATACCACAAGAACAAGAATTGATTGAGGATATGATTGTGTAGGCCTAACAATGCAAGAATATTGTGCTTGTCCTTTACATGAACATTGTTTGGAAAGTCTCCACACTAAATACCTTGGTAAAAGTGGTATATGTAAACCAAGAACCAATCAATTGATAAATGTAAACATTTGATGCCTCAATCTCAAAATATAGGACTTGGAGAAACGTTCTAATACATTAATGAAGAGCCATTAAATACATTCATTGGTTTTAAATAGAATTTAAGTCTCAAGTTTAGAAGGTTTCTTCAATCTCCACTACTTTTGTGTAGCTAAATGTTTCGATGGTTCTAAAAGCGAGAATGATTGATTAAACAAAGGTTGGAGGTCTTTGCAACAAAACGAGTTGAGCTTGTTCTTGTGAAAGCATGATTGGTTAACAATATTCAAGAATCAAGATACCTTAAGGAAGCCAAAACTATTGATGAAGATATTGAGTGATACCTCAAAAAATTTACATGATTTCTTGTCTCAACATTGTTCATTAGTCATATTAGCCACTCTTCCTCCTAGTGTCAAAACCTCATGTGCCTTAAATGGAAAGTGGATCCTTTCTATATCTGCTAGTGAAAGTGTTGTCTTTGTTGTCTCTATCTCTTTCAATGCCATCACTCACTCCTCTAAGATATGCCAACAATGCTAAAAGATATGTTTGAACGCTTTGATAGCAATTGTCTTTATATTGTTTATTTGTATGAGCAAATTGCAAGTCGTCATTAATACAACATTTGCACCCTACTTCGAAAAGCTTGAATTAGTTACCAACTCTTATCCAAACAACTCTCAATGCATGCTACTATCTCATCACACAAACTCAAGGGTGGGAGCTTTGCTTTCAACTTCTCTTTAGCAAGCAAAACGCAGAAGAGGGGGATATGAGACAAATCTACTTGTGGGATTAGTCATCTTCTGCCATAATGTTTGGCCTAATCTCTAACAACATGCCCATGCCACTTACTATCTTTGTGAGCAGCACAACGCTTATGTGAGGCTTGTACATAAAAACCAACCAAATGGACAAAACCTTCATTAATAAATTAATCTCTACTCTAACTACTTGCCTCCCTACCTCAAACACCGACAATTTCACAACCAATTTAGTCCCATCTTTAAGGGCGTCTACATAGACTTCACCAAACCCACCATATCCTAAAAACATTTCATACAAGAAAGGTCTTTAAAATAGTATCTTATGTGCGACTCTAGTGTAGAGTAGCTAAGTGGCTCATCCACTTCTTGTATACTTGCATATAGCTTCCATAAAAATCAAATCAATCTACGGCTTTTCGTAGTTTTTTTTTTTTGGGGGGGGGGGGGGGTAAAATGCAACAGAAAAATTGGAATACCGATACAAAGGGACAACTCGGAAACAACGCTTATGTGAGGCTTGTACATAAAAACCATCCAAATGTACAAAAACTTCATTGATAAATTAGTTTCTACTCTACCTACTTGCCTGCCTACCTCAAACTCCGACAATCTCACAACCAATTTAGTCCCATCTTTAAGGGTGTCTACATAGACTTCACTAAACCCACCACATCCTAAAAACATTTCGTACAAGAAGAAAGGTCTTTAAAACAGTAGAGTAGATGAGTGGCTCATCAACTTCTTGTATACTTGCGTATAGTTTCTAGTAAATGATAGTACACCAAAGCTTTCGCGACAAGGATCAATGCAATATTGATTCAACTTGGACTCAACACCCATCTGAAAAGAACCACTTTTCATAGTAATAATGTTCAAAACCCATCAACATCTGGTACTTGTTGTAGGCATACTGTTGTATCAAGCAAACGAAAGAAAGGGAGCACAAGAGTTGTTGAAAGAAGCAATGATGAAGGGGGGTTTTAGATGGTAAGTAGTCCTAGTCATAGGGGAAGCTTTGAGAGGAGAAGGGTTGGACGACCATGGGAAGCAAGTGGGAGATGGACATTCAAGGCCACAACCACCTTGGAATGAGTTATGCACCATGCGATGAAGAGATGTAATTGGGTTTGGCAATGAAGGTTGCTGATGCAAGCATCTCGAAGAAGGTTCCGAGTACCAAGGATTGTCGTGTGGATGTGCCAAGACATTTACCAGATTGGGTGAGAATATCAAGATATACAAATCCATGGCAAGAAACCAAGTAGCCATATGAGTACTCACAAGGAGAGGATCAAGAAAAATGTGCCATGTGAAATACATATATATAGATATAAATGAACTAGAGAAGCCCAAGATATGATATGGACAATTAAAGTGGACATAGATATGTTTTCTATTACTCACATGTGCCCACTATAATTGTCCACTAGCAAAATTTCATAGTTAACAAGATGCTCACTCCCCCTGCACACATGAAGAAACATAACCTCTATACCCTTCCTAACTTCCAATGGAGCTACAAGTCATGCTATCCTCTCTTCTCATTTCTCTTCTCCTTCTCACCTCTCCTTCACCTTCATTGGCTCTATTTATGTCAACAAAAGTTCATCCTAGGGGGGCCCCCTTGAAAATAATTAACCCAATGCTGCTGGAGAAGTCCAATTGCATCTCTCATATTGACAATGCATCAATTGCCTTCAATCTTGCCTTTAGTGCTGCAATCTTCAATCTTGCCTTTAGTGCTGCAATCTCATAACATCTAGCAGCACTTCTTCCCTCCCTCTCTCAATTGATGTGGACATGTAGAAGTGCAAGTGGAGGGCAATGAAGCACAAAGGGAGGCTTAGTGGGAGAAGGGCAAGGTTGTGGAAGCAAGGGGATAGCTAATCCTAATTAGGGAGTATGAGTGGCAATGAGGTCTATTTACTCTCAATTCAGGTAACCTATGTCAAAATCTTTAATGAGCCACAAACATCATTGAAAAACTAAGAGCATGAGAAATGACTACTTACATAAAGATAAGAATATATCCTCTCTTTACTAATTGAAATTTTCATAGAACAAGCAAAAGAACAAAGAAAGGACAGCCTTTGAAATTCTAGATATCTTTAATGTATTTCAAATGTCGTTGAGAAACATGATCTTACTAATTGAAACTTCTCATAGAACAAGCAAAAGTAACAAAGGAAGCTCAGCCTTTGAAAGAGACTTTAGGTGAAATTAAGGGTAAAAAGATTTAAAAAAAAATAGTAATATTTGCCAACACCACTTTTCAAACCATAACTGTAAAATCACTGGTGTAAACTCCAAATTCTTTAGATTCCTAAAAGTTTCCCATTATCATATCCTCAAACCATAAACCGATGTTTCTTAAAACGTCAACCTAAACCATCAACATTTCAAGCTGATCTTACTTTTTCAAGGCTTGCAAATGACAGAAGTCATAGAGATTGTGTGTGCAAACACAAGTGCATGCATTTGAACTTCGAGAAACTTCAGTTACAATTAGTAGAGAAGATGGGTCCGGAAGTTTGAAACCTATAGTTAAATGTTGCTGAGGGGAAAACAACGCTCAGAAAAAATCTGTCTCTGCATGAAGTTTTTTTGGCTCTACATAAGATCCGTTCAGAACACTCTTTTCCCATCTTTTTCAACAGCAAATTCACATTCAAATGAGGGAAGCCTACCTTGGGAGTACTGCACAATCAAGAAAGTAAATGTTTCTAAGGGGGAAATCAACATTTGAAAAAACTTGCCTATTTATAAAGTATTTTTGCTCTACAAAAAATGTGTTCAGAATATTCTTTTCCCATTCCCTGCAACAGCAAATTAACTTTCACATGAGGGATAACGACTTGGGAGTACTGCACATTCATTACTCCTGTACTGGCTAGAACCCTTTATTCTGGACAATCATATGCATATGTGAACAAATCAAAGTTGGAAATCGCGACCAGAGTAACATACTGGCTAGAACCCTTTATTCTGAACAATCATCATACGCATATGTGAACGAATCAAAGTTGGAAATTGCAACCAGAGTAACACAGGTAAGAAGTGCCCCCGGCAAACCATGAAAGGGCATTTAGCAAAAGATTGCTCCCTAGCGAAGCAATGGGAGCACCCACATTTGGAAAAGACTGTCTAGAGATCACAATACACGACACGAAATAAGCAGCAGAGGAAAAGACAACCACCGTTAGGAGGAAGTCAATGTATAGCACAATTGACCACCCCAATACAAAGTATCAACCCGCCTACAAATTTGGACAAACATCCAGGCGAAGAAGTATAGCTACAATGTAAATGAGAGGGGAGATACACTCTCCATGTGGGAGAACACTACTCTCCGTGTGGAAGAAGAACACCTGTAAGATGTTGTGCACATCCCTCCAATACTATGTATTCTAACACTACTCTAGTCTGTCAGAAGGAACAGTAGTGGCATATAATGAGAGATTCTGAGAGGCTAAGGGCAAGAAAAATTGCCGACACTGGCTGGCAGCTTACTGTGCTTTCTCTAAAAAAAGCAAGATATTGGTAGCACATCTTCAATTTATGCAGCATCCCCCTTTGATTACTGCATGGGTCTTCAGCCCATTAAATCCACACCATCCTGAACACCTAAATCTCTACTTGTAACATGGATGCCTGTTGAGGAGAATTTCACAGCCCCCCTGGGAATCGTGCAAAGACAGAAAGTAACATGCATTCGGAACGTGTAAGTAACATCTTGATACGTGTTCAGGAGCAGCCTGCTCTACATTTTCACAGCCCGCTCATTGCTCCCCAAGGATAAGCGTAATGGCCAAAAAAAGGAAGTCCATTTGAAAATCTTCAAATGAAACCTCATACTGCAATTTTCAGAAGGCCACCCCAAGATAATACTACAAACGCCAACTAAGCCAAGAAAACATAAGATGTGATGCTACACCCCAGGGGAAATTTAAGGATGTGAGATCATATAACAAAGAAAAAAGAGTGGAGGAAAAGAGAATACCAAGCTGTTCATGAGAAGCCATCACCACAATCCTTCAAATGAGGTTGCAGAAAGCTCCTGAGAAATATCAGTTAGTAGCAATTATCCATAAACCACAACGCTAACAACTTCACTGTTAGCATGTAGGAATTTTTTTGAGATAAAAGTATGAGATTGATCACCCTTAGCCTACTAAGGATAGGCTGCTAAAAACAAAAGCGGTCCTCTACTTTGCAGATAAATAAAGCATGCTTCGTGAATGCATGCCTCACTGAGAGTATGAACAAGTGGCATCATGTCATTTACCCGAGACAAAAGTCCCAACTAGTATCCAAACATGTGGAAGACCCTTCGAGAGCACTAGGAGTAACATCGGTGGCATATGGCATTGATTTGAAATGAAATGGCCACATTGCAAGACAAGACAGCTCTTCACATCTACAGAATTGGGGGGGGAGCCAAGAACCCACACCCCTGGCTTGACAAAGACAGGGAACGCCCAGGAATGAGGACAAACAGTTTTGCCTGTTCAACACCAGCTTACATTTTCTATCTCCAGCACAACATTTCTGGAGAGAACACACTTAGTACTTTGCAGAAGGCTAGAAACAAGTCCCGGACAACGACCATCACAAACCTCCAAAACACAAGAATATGATGAGCATAACTTAAATCAACAACCACATATATACCCACCAGTACAATCAGTTGTCAGATCTCCAACGCTTGTTTAGGAGTATCATGTTCACTGCTCGAATCCTTCTAAGAAGCCCTTCAACTTGCATGCTCAAAGGGGATGCCTGGCCGAAGAGCTGTCAATAACAGAAGTAGCGTACATTTGGAAGAGTCCCCCGATTGGACCCGATGACGCAAGTCGATTACCCCCCATGCACTTGCAAAAGTAGACTTAGAAAATTTTTTGACACCTTGATGAGAAATACGAGACAATTCCATCCAAGCGAGAAAAATATCACCAGGCATGGCCTCAACCTAGCCCAGAAAGAAAACCACACTGCTCATGAAAAGCAAGCCTACCTAAATCTTTGTTCCACAGAGATCCCAGAGATCTCACTTGGCATCCTGATGCTCAAGAACAGCTGCAGGTCGGACTATCGCTAAAGAAATGGACCTTTGCCAGCATTTGGGGAACTAGGGAAACCTTCCATGTGCAATAAAAGTATATCGCACCCATGCACATTAACAAGACACCGCAAAAATCAGGAATAAGCGGACGACAAGGGTATAGTCAAAAGACACGAGAAAAGAGCGCAAAACCAAGCATTGAATAGGAGTTCTTCCCCAATACAATCTCTGCACCGACCGCACGCAGAAATCATCCTCAAATAAACCGGCTCATAACTTTGCTCACCTTGAGCCATGTACAATCCCGGTTACCAGTAGAGGCTCCTAAACAAAAAACGTAGCGTCATCGATGGCCTCAGCATGCTTGAAGCAGCGGTACAAGGCGTGACATAGGATAAGATCCCGTTAGGATAGAAGTCGTATCATCACTGCAACGAGGCTACAACCGTAACATTAGGGCCTGCATTCCGAAACTCTTTGAGACAAATGGCTAGAATTAGAAAAATGGAAGGACTACACAGATCCTCACAGGCGTCGCCCTCCCCGCTTGACAAAAGAAAAGCACTTCGCACATCAGATTAGAACCCATTAACTCCATAATGCTTACAACACGGTCTTACAGCTAACTACTAGTAAACTTCCTTAGATAATAAATAATAAGTTGCCATTCAAAAAACCTATTCAAACTACTATCACCTGCTCAGTTGCACACTATCACTATCCACTATAATCCCCCTAAATACACACACTGCGATACCAAATCTACTATCACCTGCTCAGTTGCACACTATCACTATCCACTATAATCCCCCTAAATACACACACTGCGATACCAAATCTTACTTCCGGTCATGTAGACCTCCACCAGACCCCGCTCTAGTATCTGCGTTCCCTCGGATATGGCTGCCTTGATCTTGGGGTCACATTGGGATTTGGGCGGTACTGCTGACTTTGCTGATTTGGCTGGTCCGGATTTGGCTTTTGGTTGATGGGCTTCCCAATCCCGTATTTCGATGGAGGCGGCTCATACTCTGGCTTCTTGATCGAGACTATGTCACGACCCCCACCCAGCGCTACGATTCGAACAGTCAACTCTTGTCCAATCTTGAATACCTTTCTGAGAAGAACCACACCCCCCGAAACACCAATGTCTCTTGATGGAAGATAAGCAGTCCTGCCACTGGGCATATCAAGAAAAAAACCCACAGGCATCACTGACTTTACAATAGCCTGATGGGTGCCCGGGGTACCCGGTTCGAGCAATTTGTATTCCGCAATATCAACCTGGCTCTCCTGATCGTCGTAATCGTAATCATAGTCATTGCCTCTGGCATTCACGCGCATTCCTCTCCCCACAGTGGGGCTCAGAACCCTCCCGGACAGGAAAGGCATCCCTTCGGACGAGACGCGAGCCTTACCGTTGCTGGGCGAATGAGGAGCGTGCCTGACGAGGGCAACACCGACTCGTTCGAGTTTAGGAGGGAGGGGGGCAGAGAGAAGCTGGGAGGGGGAGCCAAAGAAAGATCCAGAGGGCAGGGGGAGGCTGGAGTTCTCGCAAGCCAAGGGCTTAAAGGAGGCCATTGCTGGGGGGTGCTTGACGGAAGAAGAAAATCAGTTAGTAAGAGCAGAGCGCCAAGGAGGGGAGAGCACCTCGGCAGAACAAAGAGCAGAAGAGGAGTGAAATCGAAGACTGCAATTTCAAGCTTATCTCGTTAAACCCTAAGGGGTGTGGATAGGCTACTTACTCTCTCTAGAAGTTTCCAACATTTGGGTTTGCAAGTAACATTGTAGACCTAGACAATTAAAATGGAGACACTTTTGTGTACTCCTACGAGTTGACTGTGCCGCATGGATATTCCTATGTTTTGGGAACATTAGGGATGATAATCTCCTCAATTGAAATAGCTAACCTTGGCCTACCCATGGGGTTGGCCTCAGTGTTTGGGTATGGTTTTTCATGTTTCGTGGGGAATGTGCAAGGTTTTATTGAGGCTTATAAGATGCTCATGATCATTTTGGTGGCATGTTGGGAAAATTACAAGGTTAGGGGAAGCATGCATTAATTGATGTTCCATTTTGATGGTTGTTTGGTTCAATTTGGCATTTGGTGGTGGTGGTTGGTTTGGCTTTCTTATTAGTGCTACTTGTCTATTGTCGCTCGTCTATGCTCTTGAGTATGTAGCTTATTCGAGTATTAGCTGTTGGTGTTTCTATCAACCTTCTCGGAGCTTCTCTCTGAAGAGTAAGTCGAAACATTGAGCGACTGCATTCGAGCGTGCTTACAATTCGAGCAAAGTTTCCTAGGAACTATGCCATTGTTTACTATTGAAGATCTTTAAAAGCCTTTTACAAATCCAATTTCTTTGACAATTGCCAATCTACATTGTGAGAATTATAGTATGAAAATATAAAAGGTGAACAACCTATTTACATGAGGAAGAAATGTGATTGCAAATCTTCTATTTGAGTATATACAACCAGAATGTGATTGCATGAATATTTGTACGTCCCATCTTTAACCTATTAACCACGGACAAAAAAAGAAGAAGGAGAGCACACGTGACAGCTTGGAGGAGGAGAGCCTGCCACGTGTCACAAAGAAGGAGCTCTTGGATGGAGGCTTGGAGGGGGGAGGAGGTGGAAAGACAAGAGGCAGCTTTAGGGGCAAGGAGGAGATAGAAGGTTAATGGAATGGAGGAGATGGAAGGTCTCAGAGCCATGGGTTAAGACTTAGCCAAAATTTAAGAATCAAAGATCCACCTTCAGATGGGGAGTGGTTGAGGATGGTCATGCATCTTTGCCCGTGCAAAGCACGGGTTCATCGTTCACTCCAAATATGCTATGTACACACTTAGATTATAAGTTTAGGCATTTTCAAAGTAAACATGATAAAGTGGTAATTGCTCTCCAAAATTAAAGTTAACTTCTAACACAATAGTAGGAGCATTACATACATCCAATGCATTGCCCTCAAGTCACATAACATGATTACATTTCCTAGTCGATTTACTTAGAATCCTCGATGTAAAGGGAGATCATGAAGACAAATAAGATAGACTTAATATAAGAAGAGAAATACTATCCCATTTCAAAATTACATGCACCAATTTTTTTGAAAGATACAAACATCCATGATCCCCCTCAATCACTATCTTCGCACTCATCGTCCACAAAATCACTATGAAGGCGCAAGCATTCCCTTCTCCATTTCATCATTTTGCTTGTCTCTCAACATGGCCCTAGCCATTCCTTCAACGTACGAAGGCGAAACACTACAATCGACAAAATTCAAACATGACTAAGTTTAAATTCCAAAGTGAAGTACACAACGACAAAGAAAAGATGTCCATAAAGTTAACTAGAATTTTTGTTTTGTAGTTAGAAAGAAAATAAAAGATCCAGGTTCAGGGGAAAAAAGCAATATCCACATGAAACCAAATACAAACAAAGTATGTATGCTATTTATGTGGGCAATACAACAAAGTGGAAGTGAAGTCTCTCACTAGTCATCAAACGGATTGGAAGTGGGATTCATAGAATAATCCTCATCCTTCTCATCCATGCGAGGCCGCTTGCCACATGATGAATGGCAAAACATGTGTGTCTACTACGACTACATCCATATCAAAAGAGTACCACTGGCCTGGCATGACCTCATGAGTGGGCCTACGCCACATCCATCTCAAGGAACAGACCTCCCGGCACACATAACAAACTCAAAATCATAGAAATGAATCCAGAGGGGTGCTCCAAAGCACCCCTAGCACCCTGAAGTGCTACAAAGGAAGAAGAGTGTCCTTGAGTTCGATGAGCCGTAATGAGTCCCCATGTCATCACTCACTATTACCCGATGCATATTAAAGGAGCGACTCTCGTGAATTTAAAAAATCAGAGCTAGGACCAAATAGGAGGGTCATCTCTTTACAATGTAGGGTTGACATTTTTCTATGGCATCTTACCCATGGAGATAGCCAGTTGTCCATAAGCTCCAAGTTTTTTTGTGATCAAAGTATAGTGACAAGGATCATACAAGAGGGACTTCATATCATAACCCAATATTGGATGGAGGTATATATCACATGGCTGTATGGTGAAAGGGCTGGGAAAATTTCAAGGAAATTTGAGGACTTGTGTGGATTCCCTCGAGTGATAACCTCCGTGGATGGAAGCCACATTCCTATTGTAAAACCTTTTTTGGGTGGCAATGAATTCTATAACTATGAGTCATTCTACTCCATAATCTTGATGGTAGCTGTAGATGTGGGCCAACAATTCCTCGAGATTGATGGGGGGCGTAGGGGGATGGAAGGCCATATAGCTCATGAGGGATATTGGCTACTAGGAGATACGGCCTTTAATCCCCCAAAACCATGGTTGATGTCCCCTCACAAGAGATCCCATGGTCAACATACTGCTACTCAACAAGCTTTCAATTATGCATTGAACGCCACTTGGATATGTGTTGAGCAGGCTTTTGAAAGCTTAAAAGCAAGGTTTCGAATTTTATTGAAATGCATGGAAGCAGATTTGAACACGAACGTACTCACAGTTGCAACTTGTTGTACCTTGCACAATATGTTTCTTGTCAGAAATGAAGTGGGAGATCTTCATGGATAGAGGAGGCCAAGGTTCTATTACATGCTGCAAAGTTCGATCATAGAAAAAGAAAGGAAGGAGCATATGAACCCACACAGACTAAGGGTTAGTGATGGGAAGTTGATTCACACCCCTTCACATCCCCCCATGTGACTATTCACTAACCTTATTCTAGGTGCTTAGTTATCCCCTCACCCTAGGACACCCGGTGGTTGGAATTTGAAAAATTCCAAGACCTGAACCCACCAAGTTCAATCTAATGGAATTTAGTAGACCCTCTTCATGATGCAACATCTCATGGTCTGCTATTCCTTAACTTCTCTATGTTACATGTTGTAATTTATGTTGTGTAGCTTTGTACTTCTATGTTGGTACTTGTATGCTGGCAAAAAGTCACGCACGCACACATTCTTCTCTGCCATATCATTCATCATCATTGACACAAGTAGTGCCATGGTTCCAAAGAGAGTCAAATTTTCATGTAGAACCATTTGATCTCTTTTGTGACATAAAAGTACAACTAGCATCACAAAAATTGCAATCTTCACACCTCTACTATCCATCTTTGAATGTGCCAAGTCTCTTACAACATGGGCCACTTTAAGAAAGAAGACTCCTTTATATCTCTTGCTGTGTGCTACTCCTTATTTTGCTATTTGTGCTGAGAACTTCTTTGAACTTAGTTCCTTCATCAATGCTCCTCAAGCCATGAATATCATACAAGTATCTAGATTCTGCAACAAAACCAGGTCAAGTTCCATGAGTATATGGGTATATCTTCACAACAAACTCAAAACGGTCATCGTTTGGGAAATAAATACTAATGTAAGAGAGCCTGATCTAAGATAAAACGCAATCCAACTTGGCACTCTTCGAGGAAACGAAAACTAACTCGCCATTGCTGGATTAAAATTGCTTCAGGCTGCATTTTCAATACAAAGCAGAACACAATGCTTGAAGGTACTTACCGGATCGGGAGAGCACGAAAGGACACACTTCTTCTGGTCGATCGTTGATCCATCGACACAAAATGTGAACTCTTTCCTCGACTTTGGAGATTTGGCCAAAGGGTGCAATTGGAAAGATGTGTTGGAGTGCTACCATTGAACTCATTGGAAGACAGCCTCAATACCTGAAGACGGCTAAGCATCCCAAGATCAACGGGTAAAACACCGCTGAGAATGTTATCTGAGACATCGATTTTCGACAAAGAAGAGCAATTTCCAAGGACTCAAGGGATTGCTCCAGTGAGCCTGTTTCTATGGAGGTCGAGCACTTGAAGGTTTTTCAACAGTTCGATCTCCACCGGAAGTTCACCCGTGAGATTGTTAAGGGAGAGCTCATTAGGAAAAAAGGGAGCTCATTTTGGGGCCTTTTACGGTTTGGAAAAATAAGCTCTCAACCAATCAATAGAAGGCCAACGTAACGTTGAAAATTCACGAAAATAAGAGAAAATAGAAAAAAGAAACAATACTTTATGTAAGTACAAGCGTGCTACATTAATGAGGAGATTGGTTTTTTATTCTTAGAAGATCTTTGGACAAGAAGATAGAATCTAAACTGACATTTTATCTGACAAGATCCTTCCCGCTTCCACCTTCCTTTGAATTTTCAAATGTTGTGCCGCCTTTCGTGCGAAAGGTCTACCATTCTACACCATTGCCTCATTGTGCAACAGCCTTTCTTTTCCAAAACTGCTCCCTTGATCCTGTTTGGCGTAGAGTAAGATGTTTCTCGTCAACTGTCTGTTTGCCCACTTTCTCTTTCTTGAAACTTCAAATTGTTATCTTAGTTACATTACTTTACTATTGTTACAGATTCAGAAAATCTCCATGGTGAACCAAAACCACGGCCGTTCTTGTGGAAGACGCTCTGTTGATGATAATGCTACGAAGGCAGAATTATACCAAACATCCTTACCCCGTCGACCTGCTTCTTCTATTTCGTCGGTAGAGAATTCAAGTACAGTCAAAACAGAAGGAACTTGGGAAAGGTTTAGTGTTTCGAAAGGAGCATGGGTGCTCATGCAACCTAGCAAAAGAAAAAGACCCCAGACGAAAAACATTTTCTTGGCATCGTGGAAGGGAAGAGTACGAGATTTTAAAATCACCAAAGGGAAGATATCCGTGAAAGAAGTTTTGATTCAGCACGTGTACATGCATAAAGAACTTGTCTTGCGAGACTATCCAAAAAATCTTCCGCAACACAGGCCTAATTGTATATTTTTCTATTGTGGTTTTTTTCTTCATGAGGTGTATGGATTTTTAAGATGAAGCTTTCTCTCTTAACTTATTGACATTCTTGTGTTGTTTTATTTCAGATTTATATCCTTCATCGTATGAGACATGGCAAAACATCGATTGTATTCTGGGATTTATAGATGTTCTGCATGGATCGATAGGAGAACAACAATACCAAGGTCGATGTGCAACAGAGCTAGCTCAATCGGGTATATTTTTTACTGATCATTTTTATCAGTTGCTGGACAAAGCTAACACACATGGTGTATTAATAAAACAAGACCTTCCGGCGTGGAATTCGGTGGATTGGCCTCACCCACATTCTAGTGTTACAGAGGCATATAGGGCGAAGCTTTTTACAGAAGTACAGAAAGCTCTGAGGCCCAATATTGCCACTAGGATAGTAAAAATTACTTTGTGCATGCCTCTCACAGTTTTTGTAGACTTGTTTAATACCTTTCCAGTAAAGGTTTCAAAAACAATGTTCACAGTTAAAGCAACAAATTCGGCATGCATGCCACAATTTTTGGATAAAGGTTGGGATAAGAAGACATGTAGTTCAGTGTTTTGTGAGGTGGTCCAACCTTCTATGCAACTGAAGTACATGGTTGCATCACAAAATTTTATTTTCTCTTTTTATTACAAGCGCAGTCGAATGCTAGGCACAAAGCTTGTCCCAATGGATCAAGATGAAGAGTCTTTTGGTGCAGAAAATAAACTTATTGATATTGATGTTGTTGAGAATGGTGATGTGGTAGCCAATATCTCGTTAAGAGAATGTTGCTCCCTAGCTCAATTGCGTAGTGACATTCTGTTTGAGACTGAAGGTTCTATCTCAAACGACTTTTTATTTATCTACAAGAATAGAAAGGTACACCATCTGATTTATCCTAGTCTCATTAAGCATTGCTATTAGTTTAATTTACCACTCTAATTCATATTGCTTTTTTGCAGTTACTCAGAAGAAGAGAGAGCTCAGTTAAATGCAAAGACATAGAAAATTTTAAAATTGAGATAACACAGACTCCATAAAGAAAGGTTTTGTATTCAATCAAGTAAGATTTTGTACAGAATTGTTTAGCTGAATCTGTAGAACATATTTCTAACATCCATTTTCTATTTATCTACAGTTTCATCCAGAGGCTGCTCTACATTTTCTGGAGGATCTTCTCTCTGCTGCTCCATCCTGTCCGTGCTCCATCCTGTCTCCTCCACTGCCCCAGAAGCCTCTCTTTGCTGCTTCTCCACCTTCTCCCTCAACATCAGCAGCAGGTCTTTGCTCCTGTGTCTGCTCCTCCTCAGCACTCTGTGATTGCTCTTGTGGCTTCTGGTCCTCAACATTAGGTGCTTCATCTGTGGGATCAAGGTGTATGACACCTTCTTGTACTTTAGAGCTTTCACCCAGCTCCACAGTAGCTGGTACAATAGGTTTGGGGGAGGCATAGCTCAAAAACCTCCAAATTGTATGAGCTCTAAAATTATGTACATAGTTGGGGCTGAAGCTATCCTCTTTCATCTGCAATGGCAGAGGATAATTTAGAACACTTTGTATCATTATGAATTATCTTCAAGCTAAATGAAAAGTATTTTTCCTTACCAGATCTGGCTGTTCCTTTTCAAAGTAGCTTGAAAGTATATATTTTGCATTGATCAGCACCCTCCATCCACAGCTACTTGAATCATTTTGTTGTGGTGTCTGTACAGTTAGAAAAAAATGTTAGAAACTGTGAGCATCAGCACAAAACAAAATTATTCAATAAGTTCAAAGACATAGCATTTAATAGACTTTTTACCTCTAGACTTATTGGCTCTATTGAATCCAACAGAGAGACATTTGGAGGACAATGATCCAATGCATCTAATAGCCTTCTAATACAACTGCAATATGTATAATTTAGTTAGTATGGTATCAAAATAATGAAGTTTTAAGTCCAAAAAGCACACACAGCACTTACAATTTCAGCTCTCTGTGTGTGTTTTTTAGAGAGTTGAATAGAAAGCATTGCTTCTGCTGGATGTCAATAGACACAAAACTCCAGTGGTCACTGCATAAGGAAAAAAGCATAAGAAAATGAAAGGCTACAAGAGTTCCCAATATTAAAGAAGAATCTTAAAAGAAGTAGTCACCCACATACCTGCTATGGTATGGAAGTAGCAAAATGTCAATTACTTCAAAATTGCAGTGTTTGAACCAGCTGGAAATACTCATGGGAGTCTCCTTTGCATCTCTTAATCTAGAAGAAATGGCTGGATCAACAATATGGACTGTATGTTGTACAGAGGGGTGAAGCCAGCTTCTCATCATGCTGCATAGGTCAGAACATAATTAGGGTAGGTTATAGAGGAGTTACAAGGAGGATTGATTTGCAAAAAATGTAAAATTTAAAGACACTTACTAGAGCATTGCAAGAATGATAGTATCTGAGCAATACTCATTCTTGTTAGCCAATGCTGCTAAGCATTGTTTTGTCAAATCAAAATCATTGACTGAAACTTCATCCTCAATATGTACAACTACATCAGGGCCCAGCTCCTTCAACCTTCTATGTATGTGTAGCTCCTTCTTTCCAGTCTCCACATCTATAACAAATTTTGTTTCTTTTATTTGCTGCTTCAGTGAGTCCTCATAAGCAGCCTTCCCTCTGGTGTTCTTTGAGTGTGTTACCTCAACAACCTTTACCTCATCAACCTTCACCTTCCTTGTAGGTGGAATTAGCAATATATCTCTCATTTTGATGTCCTGCCATTCCACAAGATGAACCAGCTTGTCATACCTCCATCTCACTCTGGACAAAGTGTTGAAATCTTTGGCCATCAAAGTCACCCTGTGAGCATGGGCTGCTACAAGCATTGCATCCTCAAAATATTTCTCTAGGTAATCCTCTGCCATTTCCTGCAAGGAAAGAATGGCAGTTCGATTCCACCTGAACCCAAGGTTCCAACTTTCACAAATTTCTCTCACCAGTCTTTGAAAGGGTGCTTTGGGTCTTACAAAGCCTATGGCTTTCTGTTGCCTCCTTATCTCCCTTAGCACACCTGCACCCTTATTCAATCTTTTGGCCTTTTGCTTGAGCAAGCTCATTGGCTTACCCTTCCTGCCATGTGAAGCTCTTCCCTTTGGAGGCACACTAAACTTTTTGGTACCTGCCCCAGCTGCTGTTGCTGCAAGACCTGGTCCTTTGCCAACTTGCCTTGCAGTTGACTTGGTTCTTGCCATCACTCTGAAAAACTGCATACAAAGGATTGGAAAGAGATCACATACATGAAGAACATGTTCTAACAAAGAAAAGGCAATCACAGGGGTGGAAGAAGCCAAATAGAGAAATTTGCAATAAAATGCGATATGAGCAGTTTGGAATTTCAAACAGGTCCCATCGCATTTTGCTGCAAATTTTTTAAATGAAATGCTGGTGCACTCCTACAGTGATTTCTATGTTTCTCCAACCAAATACAGTATGAATGGAGGTTATGCAAGAAGATCACATGCAAATATCACACTTGAAGATCTGCATTCCTACAGTGATTTCTCTGTCTTGGTTTGAGCCTATGCATTTCCATACAGGATGTATTTTTTCTATTTTAGGCAAGAAGATTGCAGAGACTAAGAGGAGTCACAAAACCAGAACATGTTCTAACAAAGAAAAGGCAATCACAGGGGTGGAAGAAGCCAAATAGAGAAATTTGCAAACAGGTCCACATCGCATTTTGCTGCAAATTTTTGAAATGACATGCTGGTGCACTCCTACAGTGATTTCTTTGTCTCTCCAGCCAAATACAGTATGAATGGAGTTTATGCAAGAAGATTACAGCTATGGAAGTCACAAAACCAGAACATGTTCTAACAAAGAAAAGGCAATCACAGGGGTGGAAGCAGCCAAATAGAGAAATTTGCAATAAAATGCGATATGAGCAGTTTGGAATTTCAAACAGGTCCACATCGCATTTTGCTGCAAATTTTTTAAATGACATGCTGGTGCACTCCTACAGTGATTTCTATGTTTCTCCAACCAAATACAGTATGAATGGAGGTTATGCAAGAAGATCACATGCAAATATCACACTTGAAGATCTGCATTCCTACAGTGATTTCTCTGTCTTGGTTTGAGTCTATGCATTTCCATACAGGATGTATTTTTTCTATTTTAGGCAAGAAGATTGCAGAGACTAAGGGGAGAACCCATTGTTACTGACCTGGAATCTATCTGTGGATGTGCTGTGCTGCTGAGGAGTAATCTGTGCTGAGGATGAACCTGTGCTGCTGGACAAGATGCTGATGCTGCAGAGTATGGAGGTAGGGAGGCAAGAGAGCAGAGACTGGAGGGCAAGAGGTCTAAAACAGGATACCACAAATAAGTGCAAATAGAATTAAAGAATCACTAAATCCCACACGTGTGGAATCTAGTCGTTTTTCACACGTGTGGATGGGACCCAGATCTCTTGGAGTTTGAAATTTGGCACGTGTGAAAGTACACTTTATTCCTTGGAACTTGTGCCATTCATGATTTCATCATCAATACCACAACCACTTTTCCCTCCCCTGGATTCCAATCTTTCATCCCTGCCACGACCCTCGCATCTTCCATTTCCTTCTCTCTGATCCTTTCCTACCCAGCACACTCCATCCAGACTGCAACCTGCCTGAAGACAGTACTACCAGATCTCCAGGTTACCTAGAGTGCAAAGTTCAAGCTAGAGAAAGAGCAGGAGATTTACCAGTGCAACTCAATCAGCATGGAAAAGGACAAAAAAGGTCAGAATTCTAGTTTGGTTTCAATGTTTTTCAACATTTATTTCTTCCATCCATTGGATTTTTGATGTCCCAATGTCTTCACTCAGCTCCATCCTTCTTCTTTCATTTTCAATTAATACTGTTCAAGAATGTGGTAAATCACCCAGAAATTAGATTGTAGGTTGATATGAATAGAAACAAGAAATTTGCAACAAAATGCGAGGAGAGTGGTTTATAATTCTCTAAACAGCCCATATCGCATTTTGCTGCAAATTCCTGTTGTGGACTCCTTGCTCATGAAAAGTTTCACTCATTCCATTATTTCTCTTGCATATGAGATCATAGTGTCCAGGAATCACTGAGATGAACCAAGTGCTTGATTTGACATGCACATGAACAGAACTTGAGAATTTGCAACAAAATGCAAGGAGAGTGGTTTATAGTTCTCTAAACAGCCCATATCGCATTTTGCTGCAAATTCCTGTTGTTGACACATTCCTCATGAATAGTTTCACTCATTCCATTATTTCTCTTGCATATGAGATCATAGTGTCCAGGAATCACTGAGATGAACCAAGTGCTTGATTTGACATGCACATGAACAGAATTTGAGAATTTGCAACAAAATGCGAGGAGAGTGGTTTACAATTCTCTAAACAGCCCATATCGCTTTTGGCTGCAAATTCCTGTGTATTATTTGTTTCTCACTTCTACCTCATTAATTTGCTATCTTTAGTCCTATGGAAATCTTCCTTGATGATGAGAAATGTTTTTGTTTTGGAACAGCTGGCTCCCAGGCCCCACCTTTCAAGAGGAAGCTGGACTTTTCTGCTGCTATTATTAGACCACAGCAATCACCAGGTGAGTCATGAGATGTCATGAAGGAATTATCTGGTGATATACAATGCATTCACTGATTGCATATGTCAGCATATAGAATTCATAGTATATAAGTTTTTGAACAGGCAAAAAGAAGAGGCTGGAGCAGAGTGCTGATTCTTCCATCAAAAAACAAATGGAACCGGAAGAGGACAGTTCTCCAGATTTGCTCCTATTTGAGTTTCTTCACAAATGCAAGGCTCAGAGTAACTTCCATATATACCACAGTATTTTCAACATGGAGTTCACAATGAGCTCTGTACTGGAGCAGCACAAAGATTTTCTTTCAGACTATTGGGATGCCTTCAAAGAACTGACAGAGGCAGGAAGAATTGTGGGAGGAGAAAAGGTTTTTGTGCACCTAAATCATATTGTCTCCAATGACAGGCTGAGGTACCATGTGAACAGAAGATTTGACAGCCTGCCTGATCACTATAAATTCAACTGTACTTTGCACACCAGAAAGTGCAGAGTGCTGGAGGAGAGCATGGCATTTCTTATGTACATTGTCTTCAGTCAGGAGTCTTTGGATGAACAAGGGCAGGAAAGAGAAGAAGAAGACACATCTGAAGCTTCTGAAAAGGAGGATGTTTCTTTGGTCACAGAAATGGCAGAGCAAGAAGAAGATATCAACCTTCAGGATGAGGGGCTGCAAGTGGCTGCTCTTGACCTTGTTCAACTGAGGACAAAAACTCTGAGGGGAGCAGAGCCAGTTGAAGATTTTGATGTTCAGAGCAGCAACTATGCAGTGCCCATGCTTCCAGGTGTGTTGATTGGTGGAAAGGATTATGTTTTCCTCCATGATATAGAGTGTATGTTTGATTTGAGGGAGGACTATGCCATTTCCCTTATTGCCCAGGCTTCAAGGCTTGACAAGGAGGTTGGCATAGAGGATGACCATTCACTACTGGCTTTGGAAACAATGTTTGATCCTGTAGAGGCCCTTTCATTTTGTTTCAAAGAGGCTGAAAAGTTCCAAGAGCCAGATGAAGCTGCCTTCCAGCTCACACAGGAAGCTATGAATCTCTCAGCACTATACACAGAAAAGCCTAGAGAAGAGGCTGGACAAGAAGGGAGAGGGATAAATCTTTGGAAAGATGAACTGCTTGTTGCTGATGAAAATGAGAAGGTACTTCAAATCATATACTTTGACTTCTGCTTAACTTTGGTTTTGTAGGTTGTGTATTGTCTCACTCCAATCCTTTGATATGTTGCAGCTACAAATTGAGGATGACACATTCCTCCAGAGATCAAGTGGAAGCAGGCAGGTTGGGTTTCGCAAAATGTCAGGCCTAGCTCATTATATTCATGATCTAGGCAGTGCCAAGATCTTGATTTACCATAGGCAGTTGAGCAACAATGGAGAAGCCATTGTTTACTTCCTAAAATGTTTGTCCAGGGCTTTAGGTGGACATGCTCTTTCATGGCAAAAGGAAAAGATCATTTTGATAGAGAGGTTGTCTGCCATAGATATATTTGGAGATTATGTGAATAAGCAGGCCTCTAGGGCCGCTTACTTTTTGTCTTACACTTCTTATGCATTAGCATGTGGTGTTAAGGACCCCAAATATCTAGAGGGCTATGGAAAACACCAGCTCGTAAGGTTTCGAGAGCCACCCATGATTGCATCAGGCCACACAGTCCAAGAAGAGGAACAGGTGGAGAGAGCTGAAGAAAAGGATAAAGAGACAGTCGACATCAAGCCAATAAAGAAGAAAAAGACTCCAATCAAGATCAAAAAGAGAGTTCCGATCGGCAGGCCCTGGGAGAAATAGGATTTAGTCATCGAATATAGCACAAACATTATATTAAATTTGAACTGATTTGTATAAAGTCTTTGATATCTGGTATGATCTTGTATAAATGATTAATAAGTTGATGATGAAATGATTTGTACATTTACATAGAGTGGTGTCGTTAAATATTAAATGAACAATATATTGAAATTGTAAACAAATTGTATTAAGTTCAGATCATATGTTTCACATTGAAATACTTTTCATGCATAACACCAAGAGTCACTTGTTCCACTAAAAAAATTTCTATTGAATGAGTTTGAAAACATGTGGACATAACACCAATAAGTTACAAATGAGTCCTATTCATGTTTACTTGTCCATTTATGGTTTCTAAATATCTTCGATTCCCTCCATTGTCTATGTCTCTGTGCTGCAATTGAATTGTCTAGAGCTTGTCTTCGTCTTTGCTTTTGGGCTAGAAGAAAAGCAAGCTTGATTTTGGAGCTAGCAACTTTTCTTTTAGCATGCAGCCTCTGTAGTATGCCTCGGTAAAACCATTGGAAGACTTCCTTCAGACTATTCGCCTTCTGACTCCCTCCATAGTGTTGTGTGTGTCTAAAAAATGCATTACGTGCCATGTAGTGAGACTTCTCCATGCCTTGGGTAGACCAAATAGCTGGGCATCCATACTTTTTGACAAAATAGGGAAGGTGGTTGTATATGATATGCTGTAAGACATAAGAATGCATAGTAAGTAATAAAAAAAAAGAAGATCACACTTAAGTAAAAGAAAAAGACATAACCTTACCATGTAGTGAGTTATATTGCAGGCTGTCCACGCGTCTTTCATTGACTTTCCAAAATGTTTAATTGCCTCCTCAAAGTTCTTGTAATCACTCTTTGTCCATGTTACTTTGTCACAGAACATGAAGAGTTGATCAAGAGACCTCCACACCTCTGCCTTCCTATTTCGTGCTTCCCCATCTGCCTCATGATCTTTCACAGCATTATGGACTTGCTTCCACAATCCATAATTAATCTTTGAAACTGCTCTACCTTGCCTTACTTGCTTACTGTGTTTGGGTCGAGACAAGAATCTTCTTGCCTTAACACCACCAATAGAGGGCTTGATTGGTACCTCCTTGCCATTGGTAGACTTTTTAAAATCCTTTGTGATTTGAACATCTCCTCCATGCAGACCTATATCGGATAACACTTTTTCCAATGCTTGAAGAGCATCCTTTCTATTTTTTTCGGGACGGAGTTTCCAAGCAAATCCAATATATAAAAATACCAATTTCTCAATAATTCGACATAGACCATGCAATGTGCAGATGTGAACATTACATAGTGGAATGTCCAGAATGGCCTTGAAGTCAGGGTCAACTTTATCTCTATTAGGTGCTCTCTTCCACCATTTTGAATCCATTACTTGAGTTGATTCTTTGCAGTAAAGACAAGGAGACTTTGAGTTGCCTCCTTTACTAATGTTATACATGCACTTAAGTGTTTTAAGATACCTGGCCATGTGCCACTCTACTTGAAAATCACCTTTTCCTGCAACATGGAGATTCTCGCCTTGCACTTGTCTTTTGATTATTCTTGGTATTTCCGTGTGGTGAAACACCCAATCTAGTGTTTCATGGTCTTCGGTCTTCACCTGCGGGATTATAGAAAACAAAAGTATTACTATATCAGATTTGAAAACAATGACCAAAATCAAGTATAAAACAACCCATGATCATACCTGGAACGAGCCTAACCACCATATGTGTTTCTCTGACTGCACACTAAAATACTTCGAACTCGCTTCAGTCAATGATGTATCAATCGCTCCATTCATCAATGTAATAGTAACTCTTTCCATTTTCTTTTCCTTTACAACCTCACACTCATCCAGTTTGATAACAAATTTCAAAATGCCTTTGCACTCCTCAAATGTTATTCCATAAAACTCGACCATTCTTTTTTGAAGTTGTTGCAGATCTAAAAATATATTGTTCCAAGGATCATACACAGTGGTTCCTTTAACACCATGAAATATTTCTTCAATATGGATATATTGCCCAATAAATTCATCTATACTTTCATTCAAATGACCTCTTATCCTCCACACGGTTGCTGGATTTGGCAGTAAAACTCGTTTAATCCTTTGATCTTTCAAAGTTGAGGATATCGCATGGAAAATCGAACTATATCCCTTCCTGCTAACTCCACTAACATCAAGAGCCTCTTGGATTATAGTGCCATCAACTTGATTATTGGATACAAAGTCCTTTACAACATTGCGTTTGACTGTTTTGTATTTTTTTTCCTCAATCAAACCTTTTGCTACACCGCAAGAAAGTAATCCTTTCATTTGTTTAACAGGAAGAAGGTTCGGGTCCATATTTTCTTTTGCAGGCTCCAATAATTTCCTGTAGTAACAACACAATATGACTATATTATTCAGCACCTCCATTCTTATTTTGCGACAATCAACGAAATAGATATAGTCTGGAAGAGAGCCTTTTTGAGTATACAAAATGATAAATTTCAATCTAACCTTGCTTCCTGAATTCGTCGCTTGCATCCACCAGTCCCAGCCTTCAAATTTGCAATGTTTTTAATCTTCCTGCTACATTGTCTGTCTCCAAGCACGGTTCTCTTCTTTCTTGCTCTTGTCAACTCTTTTTTACTCTTTGAATGCTCCTCAATTTCATTCTGCAACTGCTGCTCCAATTTTGCACGAATGGCTATCTCCTCCATCTTGGCCCCCTTTTCTTGTAGGTACATCATTTTATACGTTTCCGCAAATGCAGACTGCGCTGAAATATAACCAAGAAGTCCATTTTGTCCATCGCCGGCAAACCTCAGTAATGTGGTGGGATTGACAAATGGAGGTGTAGAGTTTTTTACTTGACATTTTGGATATATGCTTCCATCGCACCATAAGTCAATATGTTGAAGCCCTTCTCTTCTCATATTTTCCCGCTGTTGAGCATTCAGCACCGTATCCTTTCGTCTTTTTTGTGCTGGAGCATATTGTTCTTCTAAGTCGATGTGAAGATGGTGTAATCGCTTCTTCTCAGATAGTGACTCACTAGTATCGGCCATTTTTTGTGCTTCTCAGGTTGCGAAGTTTGTTTTTCAATCTCATAGTCGTTTTGTAACATGAATCGTGGAAGTGTGGCGGTATCCATGTGAATATTTTGAAAACTTGCAATCACTAAGTTCAGTGATTGACTCTTTATGAAAGACCTGCACACGTCGGCCAAAGAGATGCGGAATCTTTGGTAAACAAAAAAAAATCTAAGAGGATATTTAATACAAAATCGTGTTAGTCAGACAAAAGATTATCTTATTCCTTTTTGAATTGACAGTTCTGTAGTCCTTACTGACAAATCTGAGCCACGTTTTCGTATTTTACTATTTTTGATGTCTTTTAGGAGAGAAATAAATCAAAAAATAGTGAATTTCTTACAGGGCCCCAAAATGAGTTCCCTTTTTCCCTAATGTTCAAAAGCTGCAAATTTGCACAACTGCCGATGGAAGCAAGCATCTGACCTGAGAGTGCATTCTGGTTGAGATCCAGGGAGGTGAGAAAACTGAGGCGGGCAATGTCAAACCCTCCATATACAGAGATAGTCACAGTAGCACGACTACCAACGGCAACATGTCAAAGATACTCAATGAAGAGCCACTACACGTGTTGCGTTAGTTCAAACGACTTCAGTAGATATAGTTTGCTATAGGGAGTCAGTTGTTTGCCAACATCCCTCGTTCCTAACGGATAACGTTTGCAACTTTAGCACAGGGTCTGAGGAGCGTAATACTTCAATCGTAGCTCTTTTTCTAGACTGATAGGGCGAATGAGATAGGAGCTAAACCGATAAGCGGCACCCGAGATTGTCTTGATGCCACGAGGTGAAGGACATTCATAGACAAATCAAGACTTCGTTGCATTCTACGATGACTGACACATGGATGTTGGTGCGTGATGAGTAATATCTCGAAGAAAGCTGTGATCTCCTTCTGACTAGTAGAAGGAAAGCTCTTCGATGAACACTGCATACTCATTCACCTCCTGAGCAGGAGAGAGTTTTGCTCCAAAGATGTATTTTATGACCAAGTAGATGCCCCAATCGGGATATGCTATTATTTGCTCCAGCGCGAGCACGCTCTTTTCAAAGTGGCTAGAATTCTCAGGTTAACAAAAGCAAATACACTTGAGTTTATGGCATGATGACAAGGATTGGCCATGATCATTGGTTTGCATAATGAGACGATGATGTTTGCAAGCTGTAGTACCTCTTTGACCCGTTCATGTGGTAGAGGATGACCTAGCTATAGATTTCACTCTACCCCCTACTTGATTGCCTCGGCATATGAGTGTGTTGCGCCATCTTACCCTTCACACTACTAGTGTTGAAGACCTGTACATAGTCGACACTGGCTGGCTACAAGAAATCAGTGCTCTAGAGTCCGGACCCTTTCACAAACGAAAGAAGGCCATCCAACAACTAGGTGCCAAAGTTCGGGACTCTCATTAGTGCTCTGATGTGGCTTCGTCCGTTTTGTGTGCTACAAAAACGAATTTGGTAGATCTAGGGACCCTCCTAGAAGAGAAGATACCGGTGGTAAGCCACTATCTATTGTCCATCAATGTGTCTTTAGTGGTATCCTAGCTTTGTAGCGCAAGCCGAGGGTGGTGGCCCATATTATCGGGGCTGTTTTTTTGTTTGGTCCTTGTGGGTCTGACCCACCCTTTTTACCCTCTTTTTGGCCTGCCTTGTGAGGGTAGGATTTCGTAGAGTGATGGTCCTTCCCAATGGGAAAATTCGTAATTTTGAGGTTTATTTTTGTCTTTTTTATGATTGGTGCAAGTTTTACTTGCTATTTTCATCCCTTAAATTTCTCCATCTTTTTCTCTACTCTCTCTGTGTCTCTCTCACCCCCCCCCCCCCCCCTCTCTCTCTCTCTCACATACACACACACACACACTTACTTTTTGGTGGAAATCTCTCTCTCTCTCTCTCTCTCTCTCTCTCACACATACACACAACTTTCCGCCCTCTTTTCCATGGATGATTTTCATCATCTCTTATATTTCTTACGGCTGTTAATCCCATACGGGCAAGAAGGGAGGTTCGTGGAGGTCCGATGGAGGCATTTTGGAGGTTTGGGGGAGGAGGAGGGAGGTTCGGGGAGGGAGAAGGGAGGTTCATGGAGAGAGGAGAGAGAAGAGCGCCACATGGCACCATGAGGGCAAAGCGCAGAGGATATAGAGGCATTGCAGTGACCAGTGGCAGATGAGGTGATGAGATCACGACCGTCTATGATGACATGGCAAGGCACAGAGGGCCGAGTGGAGGACTGCAAGAGGATAGTGAGGATGTTAGGCATGACACGTGGCAGTTGCGTAGTCCTACGTGGGTTCGTTCAAACAGTCAGAGGTGCCAGCAGCTACATGGTGCAATGCCATTCTGTGTTGTGAAGGAAATCCCATTCCCCCATAAAACACGCGGACTTTGCAGAGTCTGCACTCTGGAGCCCCCAACGCAGTCTGACGCTCTCTGATGCACGTGCTCGACCCCCGAGATGCCATGTGGCCAACAGTCTGGCGAGGATGCTCGGACCTCGAGATGTGCGGCCGCTGAGATGACACTTGGCGCAAATGCTCGGCCTCCGTGACGACGCGCCGCGACACAGAGCAGGATAGAGAGAGAGAGAGAGAGAGAGAGAGAGAGGGGGGGGAGACAACGAGGGCCCGAGAGAGAGAGAGAGAGAGAGAGAGAGAGAGAGAGAGAGAGAGAGAGAGAGAGGGGGGGGGGAGGGGGGGGCAAATGAGTGAGAGAGAGAGAGAGAGAGAGAGAGAGAGAGAGAGAGAGAGAGAGAGAGAGAGAGAGAGAGAGAAGAGAGACTGAGAGGGGGGAGAGAGAGAGAGAGAGAGAAAGAGAGAGAGAGAGAGAGAGAGAGAGAGAGAGGAGGGGGGATGAGAGAGAGACATAGAGAGATAGAGAGGAGGGAGAAAGAGGAGGAGGGAGAGAGAGTGAAAGATAAGAGAGAGAGACATACAGAGAGAAAGAGAGAGAGAGAGAGAGAGAGAGAGAGAGAGAGAGAGAGAGGGGGGGGGGGTGAGCGAGAATGAGAGAGGAGAAGACACCACAAATCTTTGAAGGTTACAAGAGACACCGAGCCAGTTACAAATGTGAGCTCACTCGTTCATCGAAGAGGCCACGAGATATAATTTCCAGTTGTGTAGCTTACCCAAATCAAAAGGGGGGAAAGGGGAGATTTGGCCAAATCAAAGCGCGAAAGGGGGGATTTGGGAAGCAAAGATTGATGGGAGAGGGGGAGAGTGATGGGGGAGCGAGCGAGGATGGAAAGGATGGTGGCAAAACCGAAGGAATTGAGGAAGAAAGGATGGGGAAGATGAGAAACGATGGCAAAACAAGAGGAAGAAAAAGGATGAAGCACGGGATTTGCTACGATGAAGATTGTGAGGATGAAGATGGCGATGAAGCATAGGATCTACGACTAGGCCATGGGAAAAATGTTATGTCATGGTGCATTGGAAATAGATGGTGTCCATGGGAAAAATGTTAGAAATAGCTATCCTATGCATTTCCCATCCATGACATAAGCCCGTAAGAAGCATCCAACTAAAAGAACAAAGAAAGATTAAAATTGTGGTCTATATCACTAGTTTGTCAAATTTGTGTTGAGAGCTAGTGGAAGTTTAGGTCCCACAACATAAACCACTCTAGGAGATTCTGAAACTTTTTGAATATAAGACTGTAATAGGTAGAGATTTATTTTTGAATTCTACCTATTAGATAACAAGAAATCAGATATGACACATAGGATTCCCTCATTCGAAACTGTAGAACTTCGGAACAAGAACAAAACTTCAAAAATTCAGAAATACATGACTGATTACCTCAAGAGAGATGGCTACAATCAAGGCTACCATTGTAGATGCAGGATTGGATGAGCTTCAATCATGTGTTATGGCTACGGAGGCTGCTTTCTTAGCTAGGGCAACAGATCCAAGTCCAAGTTCTTTACTATTTGATGATGATGATGATTTTCCTAAAGTAGTAACAATTAGAGATAATCTTGCAGATTTGTTTCTTCAAAAGAAACGAATGATATCTAGGAATGAATAATACCTTGCAGCCCTTTGTGATTAGATGAAACATCTACCCCCAAGAATTGAAAAGGATTCACTACTCAACTTGGTTTTCGGCATACGAGCTGACAAGCTGATCCTTGTGTGCCTTGACCAATCCAACCTTTTTTCATCCACATTCACAGTGAGGCTACTATGTTGTTTTTCGGCATCCTTCTATGCACATGCAAAAAAGAATGTATCATTTGTTAGAGAAAGCTTGGGTAGCTGTCCGAGAGCCTAACCTTGCAGCAGCATACGACTTTCCCAGGTGGATCCAGATGATGCAATAGGAGCAGCAACAACAGTAGATGATGCAACAACAACAGCAGATGATGCAACAGTAGCAGATGATGATGCAACAGTAGTAGCAGTAGCAGATGATGCAGCAGCAGCAGTAGCAGATGATGCAGCAGCAGCAGTAGATGATGCAATAGTAGTAGCAGTAGCAAGAGAGAGGAGAGCAATGGCAGATGCTCCAATGATGGTGGTTGCAGGAGCAGGAGCAAGATATATGGCGATGGAGGCAGAGCTATGGTAGACTGCAGTAGAAGCTCTACAAGCAAGCCGATCATCTCTCCACGTTCTACTGTTGTTGTTAGTCCTCCTCTCCATCCTCCTCTGTTTGCTCCCTTGCCCTTTGCCTTCACCATGGGCTCCATGTTCCTCCTCCTCTGCTCGTCCCTTTCCCCTCTCTACCTCCCACCCTAGATCCAGCCTCTCCATTGAAACTAGATGTTGTAAATCAGTTATCTAAAAACATAAATATTTGTCTTAAAATCTGCCATTTGTCTTAAAATCTATACTTGAATATTTGTAAAGCACCTGTACTCCCCTAACAGTTCTAATATATTATATGCTCAAAAGGAAACAATGAAAAAATCATGATGATGAAGCATGTGTGAGCTAGTGACAAATGGTTTTCCACAAAGCAGGAAAAATTTCCATTCATTATTACAACAAGAGAACATGAAAGATTTAAGGTATATAGTATAATCACGATGGCTTAGTGAAGTGCTCCCCCCCTACTTCAAAATTCCTTTTCATGAAATGGCTCTATTCAAGTTGGGAGAATTCACTAAAATGCTGCACCCTCACGACATATAACCTTGCACGTTGTAGAAGTTGGTGATTTTATGCTTGAAACCAGAGTGGGCACAACAATCAAGCTGTGTGACTCAATCAAAACTTGACACCGAACAAGTATAACCGAGGACAGCTCAAAGTCACTCATAAATTAGCATGATTTCCTTGGTCATTGGTGTCCAAATCACTTAATTATCTATTACTTGTTGGAAAGGACGTGACTTGGATGTGGATGCAATGATTGCTAGCACCAAAGGTCAAGTTTCTTCAATATTATCACCAAAAGGTAGGTTTAGATCAAACCCATTGGGTGGTCCTATGTCGTCAGTGTTTGTTTCACCCCTTAATGAATTATTTTGTTGGGAAGCACATGCTTGGATGTGTATGCAATGATTGTTAGCACCAGTGGAGACCTTGATATTGAGATAATTGCGCATTGCATGGGTTGCTTTGTGTCAAGTTGTGATCCCCATTTATGTGAATATGTTAAGAAAAATGTCAATGTATGCCATGCATCAAAAGTGTGGAATCAGAGATCAATTGTGCCCTCATGCTCACACAGTCACAAGGGCTTGTAAAAGAGGTATTATTGGAGGTCAAAGGAAACTAATGCAAGGAGCAATGGGTGTGATTATGTGAATGGAATCAAAATGATCAATAATGCTCTCTAGAGATTGAAATGCACCATATTATGAGAGATCACAATGCAACCGCTCTACAATAAGTAGAATGGAAATAGCCATTCGAATGTGAATAATGAAATATAAATACTAGAGACACTCCACCATGGAAGAATATTTCAAGAATTAGTTACAAGCTCATAAGCACAATAAAAGATAACTCCCTACAATCCAAACAAATCTCTCATTCGAGTGAGCTTATACCTCTAGCATCTTAAAACCAAGGCTAGGGTGAGCTTTTAATAATCCCCTTAGAAGGTATTAGAACCTTTGTCATAAGATTGAATGAAATCGACATGCTTCTCAAAATCAACTAGTGGGAATCCAATGAGTCAATCTATGTTAAGCATAGGCAATCTACTTCATGAGGTAGTAGAGTAGAGGAAAAGTCCAAAGTGTTATCATGCAAATTTTTACTTTATCTTGTGGTTTGTAAAAGGGGACATGCTTTATCTTGAGTTGAATGCCCTCTGTTATACTTGCATTGCTCATCTCACAATTTTTTATTATAATATGTACTTTGAGTTCACAATGGGAAGGTCTTAGCTACCTCTTGTTTCTTTTTGAGTTCAGGTTATAGAGGGCAAGTTTGTTTGAAGTAGTAGTAATGCCAAATTATAAAATAGCATCCTTGGGTATGGGCAGTATCAACAACCACAGGAATTTTTTAATAGTGGGCAAGTTGGAAATTTCAACCAACATGCTGCAAATGTATCAGATGACTACAATGAAGGAAGAGGCTATGAACTCTAGGGAAATGAAGAAGTGTATTTATGCCCACTATCAATAAAAGTGATCAATCCATAGGCTTCTCAACTAGTTTTCAAGCATTCTTCTTTTTACATACTGAATCTTTGGAGCCGCTGCTCCTGTTAATGGAAGTTGGATTGAAAGTGCACCCTTGCATGGCTTTCAAAATTGAATAATCATGATATCCAGAGATATCATATTTGACGAAGAATCAGAATGGAAAACATTAAATACACAGGAGATGATCACACCTATTACTCAGTCACCTACAGAAAAGGTTGATGCAAAAGAGTAAGAATCGCCAGGGAGCCCTCCAGAAGAATTGCCAGAGAGCCCTCCAGAAGATCATCAACTTAGACAATCTACTAGGGAAAGCACCTACCAGCAAGATTGACATATGCTCAGAAAGGCAAGACCTTCCAACTTTCTTTCCCAACTGTCCTCTAAAAGCAGCCTTTAACTCATTCCTCTTATTCGGTGCAATTCTGTAAAGCATCCCTTATCTTTCATTACATGAGGGAGTTAGTTTTGACAACAGTAAAAAATTTAGAGAAGAACATCCATGGCCCATTATTGCCACAACCATCTCTGGAAGTTACATCTTATAGTGAGCTTATGCTGCATTCCCCTAAAATATAGCCAGCTAGGACTTTGGGACATGCAAAGAGAGGATGCTTTGTAGGTTGCATTGGATATGCACATGGAGGGGGACATACTAGCTATTATTCCCCAAGGAACCAAGGTGCTAACATGATGATTGAGTGGCAGCCCTCTTTAGAGATTTTTGTCCACTTGGACAGCTAGAATTCCCAGGTATGTATCTCCAAAGTTTAAAAGACAATGTGAGTCACAAGTAATAAATCAACAACGTATTCGATACGACACCTTTTATATGATGACAAGGATTGATATGTTGCAGGTATGTGAATACTTGAGAGAGTCAATTACTTTACCCCATGTTACACTTTCAATGTGGATTCTTCCTAGGTGCATTCTATGATACACTCTTTGTGGAGTTGAAGGGAGCGCCATCAGAACAAGCTTATCACATTAAGCATGCGACCCTTCATGACATAGTCAGCCTCCATTTTCTCTACTTCTGTGATTCCACCCTATTAATAGGAGCGAGTTTATCACACACCTATGTTGCTCATCATATGAGCCACCATTTCCTTGCCCTTGATCATCAGATGACACTTCCCTTACTCCTAGAGAGCAGCATCGGGTTGATGGGCATACTATACTCCCCCGTTCATTCATTGACAGGAAGCTTTGTACCACTCCAAGAGGCCAAGGATGCGACCCCTAGCATGATTACAATGCTTTAGCTTGGAGGCAGAGGCTATGGAGATGATAGAGAGCTAGAAAACATTTCTATTAGCCAATGTGAGCTTGCCCTGAGACACGATGTAGCGAGTTAACAATACATTCCCTCGAGCTTTATTTTCACGATGTCATGCAATGCTTGTTGATACGTTACGCTAAGTTTGCTTTGTATTGCATAACACCCTTCTCGGATCTATATGGCTCCACACGCATCGAGTATGTATTCATGCTTGGTGCACTACTACTGGACTGAAAGCCTCCTATGGCTATATCAAGGTATGGTCAGAGCTAGCACGTGAAATCCGGTGAACTTTGAATGGAGATTATTGAGAGCACATATGGGAGTCATTTTCCCACTAGGAACACACTAATGTTTACCACCATTAATGTGGTATGGAGTACTGGTATGTAGATAACCTCCAGTGACTACCTACTTAGGTTATCGATTGTACATTGCTCTCCCATCATATAATGGTTTGATAGTAGAAGTAGCAGTTGATTTGCAATTCCCATACCCAAAATCATTGTCACATAACATTGGCATGGTTGCACATGTTAAACTATCACTCATTTACATCTTCAGGCTCTGCACGGGGTATTCTACTTTCTGCATGGGTAACACCTCATAGGATGGCAGTAACATATTTGACACTTGGTCCCTCACATCTCTTTAATTTTTTTTCTTCATCATCCATCAAATATTTTCTTATCCTTAAGTCAAATTTTGTGAACACTTGGTTGCAAACATTGCAGATGCACTTCTAACGACCTAAAATTGTAACAAAATCCTACGGTTTCATAAGATTTTGCCCTCATCCATGAGCCTTGTTCTAAGGTTGCTGTTGTCCTACCCTATCTTCTCTCTCCACCATGATCTCTATCCATGTAAAAGAGATAAACAATCTCAGATCATTAATATGTTTTCAACAATTCAAGACCATGTCATTAATATGTCTTTAAAAAAAAAAGTAAGTGCACTAGACCTCAAGACAGAGCAACCGTCCAATCGTCTTGCCCCCTCTTGACATAATTGGATGGTTATAGACGTGGTAATCTGCCTATGGAAATCGGTGTGGGATGGTAAGTTGCCTTTTCCCACATCCTGCTCTCTCTCGAGTAAGCATCTATCTACACTATGATCATTAGCAACATTATGATCTGTATGTGAATGCCGATATTTCATGCACACTAGTGCTGGTAGCTAGCGATACTTACATGTGCACTTATCATGATTCTTTTTTGGGACCTACGGAGTAAAGGACACCTAGCTAGGTTAGGCATACCTACATAAGTTTAGACATACTTAACATACCTAACATACATAACATAAGTTTAATTAATTATTATGAAAATGAAGTATTACAAACTATAATGCACTGCATGTTACAATATGCCATGAATTTTGTTAGTAACTAAACAAGTGTGGTCCATAACAATCTCTATTATGTGATTTGTTGGTTGATACTCGGTTGATACAAGCTAGAGATTGCAAGCTACACAACCGGCTAGACTTTCAACAGGTTGTTATTAGGCCGGTGAAAGTGAGCCGTAACTGACCAAAGTCAAGTATTTCTCTTTTCCTAATAAATAACTAAACACTCTAATATATTATCTAATATTTTACATCCATGTGTGAGTAGTTGTGGGTTGGCATATGTGGACCCCCCTTGGCACATGTGACATAGATATTTTGTGGGTTGGCATATGTGGACCCCCCTAAGAGAGAAGATTAGATGTGGTTTAAGGGGCCTCTAATGTTGTGCTAAAACTATGGACACCCATTCGAGGGCACGCTCCATAACTTTTTCTTGATTTGTGAAAAAACAAAACTAATTGACAAAATGAAAGCCAAACCAGTGGGACTATTGCATGGTAGTCTTAAAACATTGATAGTTGGCGATATTGGTATCTAGTCTTATCCTTGAATTATAAAAGAATTTAAAAATGTGCAAAGATCTTTTAATAAATCCAACACTATTTACAATTTTGTATTGATTCTTTTTTCATGCAATTCCTTGCTATATGGCCGCTTATAAGCATGTCAAAGGTCATTGCATTCCATAATATAAAGCATGAAACCTGATAGCGTGCCCTTTGGCCTACTTGTATTTTGAAGCAATTTGGACCATATTGCACTTGCTTGAAAGAAATCTGTATCTCCAATTTAGCATCATCGGAGGGGGGAAACCATGACCGCTGAAAATTTTTTCTATCCCCTCAAACTTTTGAAAATTTTCACCTCCTGTACTACAAATCTTTGAATATTAAAGTACATCCTCCTCATGTTGCCCTACAAACTACACACGTAGAGTCAGCTTGACATAGTCTTGTTCTTTTGGTTTGGCATTATCTTCTTTATTGGATAAGTTGTCTTCTATTCTTTGCTTGCCTCACAAGCTAGCTGGTCTCTATTCTGATGGACCTATTTGGTAACTCACTGATCATCGCCATGCCATCAATGATAAGATGCGGCTCGTCATGGCTTGCAAGAGAAATAGACAACAACTAAGAGATAGGAAAGATGAAAAGCTTGATCAAGGCACAAATCACCATATTGGAAATTTTGGGAATCTCCCAAGTCCCACTTTAGAATTCCCAAATTTTCCAATATAGCTTTGTTTCATATAGAAGATACAAAATATAAACTAAATTAGTAAATCAATCAATAACTTTTTACAATATATTTAGAAATTGTGCACATCTTATGGATTTAATGCGAAAAGTAGTGGATTTACGTTTGCATGTGAGCTGAAACTACACCACAAGGCCAAATAAAATTGCACATGGTCAAACTTCACACACTAAGCGGTAGTGGATAAGTGTTACTTTGTTCAACATTATGTTATTAGTATGATGAGTTTACATAACACAAAAAACTTAAAGGTGGATGGAGTAACTCACAAAAATTGGTGTTAGAAACAATTCAAATCTCACAATTCATGCCTAATTGATGTTACATCTTTTGTAATCTTTACAACAGGAAAGAATTGTAGGAATGATCCCTCTTATCAAAATGAGTGACAACAAAAAAATTAAAATTAAAACTCATAGTTTGCAAATAGTTCCTCCCCTGCAGTGATATCATGAGTTGTTTGTGAGGTAATGTTTCCATATATAGCCTCATTATTGTTAACTCATAAGAATAACATGGTTCTAGGGTGGGTGAGTACACATAGCATAAATTTCCATGCCGTCTCTACAACTATTTATGTAGCCTCCCACATTACCATCGTGTACATCACCAACAATGTACACTTGATTCTTTTCACCAGCAACTCGTGGGTCCTCAAGAATAGAATATTTTAGTGCTCGATGATTTAACGAGCATAAAGTCCTCCAATCAGAATATTTGTACTTTGGTCCTCTATATCATATAATGGTTTTTGCAATTTCAATGTCTTTGAGTGCAAATAAGCCAAGGCCAGCTCTAGTAATTTGAGGTTTCCAATGCGATAGCCTCATTGACTTTCCTTGTCTAGGGTGCCCAGGTGTCTTTCATCCACTTATCCATGTCCTAGTAGGCTTTTGGCGTAGCTTTGAGGAAAAATTTTCCACCCAGGCTTCACCCCAATTGGAATTGGAAGGGTTTGAAGTGCCTTGCCCTTCCCTTTTTTGTTTGTTATAGTTCTCTTTGTTGGAGAGAGGCTCTAAGGCTCCTTTGGTTTGCTGATCTTTTTCCTGGTGACTTCATGTTTTTCTTCGGAGACATGTTTGCTTTTGTTTACAAACAACATTACAGCTCAGCCATATGAAAAGCTATATGAAAGGAGGTAAAATTCAAAAAAGGACAAGAAAGAGATACACACACACATGCACAGAGAGAGAGAGAGAGAGAGAGAGAGAGAGAGAGAGAGTCAAATAATCACCTTTTCATTTATAATCCCTCCAGCCCGACTTGTGCTCTCTAGCCCAGATGCGCTTCTTCTTCGTCTGGAAGAAAAGAAACCTTCAACAGCTTAACCAAATGGCTGACGTGCAGGTCATAGTGAGAATCAGGTGGCTGGAGGTCACAGTGAGAATGAGGTGGTTGACTGAGAATCCTGAACCTACGCACGCTAAAAAACAAAAGACAAAGCCATAACTCGTAATGATTTGAAAAGATTTTCCTGAACGTATCTTAAGTTTGTCTCGCACATGTGCATGATAATGTGTGCATGCATTAACTTGAGTTCTTTTGAAACAATACTAATATATAGGAGAACATTTTTGCCATTAGTACATACACCTTCGCGAGGCTTTCACCCTCGAGTTCTTTCCAAAAAAGGCCCATTGGATTTTCTTGAAGCTTTCAACAAACTACTTTCCTCCCTTCCTTTGATTGAGGCTCAACATACTTTGGATCTTAACTTTTGAATTTCTACCTTACCTTTGATTGTCAACAAGCTCTTTCTTCTCAATGGTATTCCAACTATTCTGCTAGAGATTAAGAACATTCTTGAAATTGTCAACCCTCTGTTGGACTTTGACCTCCGGAACCATAGTGAGAAAGAGGCTCTTTCTTCCTTAAACTCCTTGTCCTCTTCGACCTCTCCTCCTCCTCAAAAGGTTATTTCTCCTTCCTTCTCTACAGTTATTCCCCTCCTCCCTCATCATCAACTTGAAGTGGATTCCATAAGACGAGAGCATAAACTTTGAGACTTTGAAGTGATCTTGAACCATAGAGCTCCTTTCTCGATCTCCTCCTTGGCTCTCTTTTGTAGTTTCTTGGCTAATGTGGTCGATCATTGCAAAATGCTTGCCACTCAATCCAAACATCTACTCTCCATTGACTTGAGAACGTAAAAGTTCTTGAAATTTTGTTGGAATACCTATAGACCTTTCCTCAAATGCTAGTGCAAAAGATCCTATCCTAATTCATCATGTTCTAGTTCCATTATTTGGCTAGATCATCTCTTATGGTTTGTGTTTCAGAACTTGTCTAGCTTCTTTTCTTTTACATCTGAGCCAGCACTAGTTTATGCCTTTATTGGTTGGGTATCCTCTTTCCCCTCAGAAATTAGAATTGCACTTTTAGTGTATTTCTAGTTTCATGATTTTATGCTAGAGGCGGCTCGTAACCTGGCTATTTTTACTCCAAATTCCCTGCTCTTGTCTCGTCTTTTCAACACCCCAGCAGCCAACACTATTGAAGGAATCCTCATCTCATAAAAAAATAAGGATCTCAAATGACTTGCGATTACACCATCGACCATCAAAAGCTCCACCAAGAAACCTTGTTCCTTTCATAGTTTGTAGGACTTTGGAAAGACCTCAAAAGCACTTGAATTCAGTATTGATGATGAGCAAGTAAGATTCATCAATAAGAAAGCTAATGTTTATCTTTGCTCAATTGATAGAAAACAAAATCTAAAATATTTATTCATCTCCTTTTTGTTAGTAAGCTTTTTGATTTTATTTCACCAGATATGGAAGTTTTGAAATTTTTGGTATTAAAAAGTCATGGTCTACCTTTAAAACATGGGTTTGGGTAGAAATTCCCTAAAAACTTGGCTACCACTTTCTATAGACCATTGGACACATTTTGTGATTTTTCTATATAGATTCCCTAACTTGCATTTGTACCAGTCCTAAAAGATTTAGAGCCTTTACGCAAGATTTTGGCAATTTTGGTACACACGTCCTTTCTACGGACCCATTGATCTGCACATCTTGTCTTGGAAAACTTTTCCCGAATCATAGGTTTGATCAAAAACCAAGGTTTCTTGATAAAAATATTATGGATGAAGTAGATTATATTACGCACCATCTTTATATTTTGGGGCTCGACACATTCTTGTAAACCCCTACCTTCCTTTGCAAAAAGCTAATGAGACTAGCATCCTAGGCTCTAGCAAAGACTTGGCTCTCTTGAATTCTCACTATCTCTGGTCACAAAAAATGATGTTGCTAAAAATGTTGGAATATATTCCTTATCCTATGGGATTGAGCAACCATCTAAGGTTACTTTCCCCTATCTCATGGGTACATATAAAGCACATAAAAAGGCATTTAGATGGCTCACTAATGCCCATAACTATATGTTTACTAATATTACCAACGTTATTGCTAAATTGATTATCACCTTTGTCTCTGGAATTTTGGAATACACTGAAAAGATTCATAAAGATTTCTAGACCTTAACCTGCAGTTGAACTAATGCATATTGGATTATCTAACCAATATGATTTCTTGATAAATCTACCTCAAATGATATTCTTAGTGTATACCTTTTGATATCATCTCATGCTATGAAGCCATACCTCACCAAGGTAGTTATAGCCTCATTGATTCTCTCCAGAATTTTGTGAATATCCTAAGCAAAGTAGGCTATCTTGGCTTCAAGGAAACCAAGAAATAGTTTGGGCTTACAAAGAAAAACAAGGAGTGTATGGTCAACTTTAAAGATTTTATTAATATAGACATTTTTATCTTAGCATTAAACTTAGTGGTCATGTTTATATTCAAACAAAAGTTATTCCTATAGGGTACTCATGTTCTCCACATTGGTGCAACCTCTATCTTGCCTGGTTCGAAGTGCAGTATAGTCTTAAACTGTCAAGACTTAAAATATGGAGAAACTTAAGGCCTTCTATCTCTCAGCACAATTTATGGATGATTTAATTTTTATTAATAACAAGTTTATTTTAGATTGTTTCTCTCATAAGAAACCCTTTGATCTAGCAAATCCACTGTGTATTTACCCTTTGGACAAGGATTCAAGAGGGATTTAAAACAAGCATTTTAAATCGGCAATAAAATGTTTTAATGTTTTTTTAGACTCCCTAGAGTGATTTAAACAAGTCTAGTCACTATTTGTTACCAGCACTGGCTGCAGTAGGTTATGGTGCAACGACACACCGTGTGGTGATAACTACGTGACAATACCACATGATATTGCTGCATACCATGCGATACGATACCTACTGCACTGTATGATTAATCTACCATGCGGTATAGGTTCTTATATACACTATGCACGCACCTCATACTGTTTGCATTCCCAAGATTCCAACCCTATTTGGAGTCTCAAAAAAACAAAGAAGGATAAGCAAAAAGGATAAACAAATCTTCCAATAAAATTTGTAAGTTTTTTTATCCTTTAAAAAGTGTCCAGTGTTGTGGTGGGCTTGCTTAGGCTAGTTGATATCTACCAACACTAGGATGCAAATGGAGAAATGCAAAGCTCTTAGTTTACAATTTATCATTTGAGATTTGAAAGGATTGTTTCCATAAAGAAAGAATTTTTTTGGTAAGAAATTTGAAGAAAAAATGAAAAATAGGATGTTTTTAGTAGGCATCAATTGTACAGTCTTTAAAATTTAGTGAAAAAAGAATATGTTTTTAGTAGCCACAAACTATATAGTTTTTAGTATTCATAAACTCGTTGTAAAAAAATCATATGTTTAGTATTCATAAGCTATACAGTTTTTAAAAATAGTAAAAAAGATAGGTGTTTTTGAAAGAAAGTATCTACGTGCGAGTGGGGAGTTTGCATATGCCTACTCATGGTTGAGGAGAAGCTCACATAGTGTACTTCTGAATGATTACTTGGTTCCATGTATGTGTGGAACAAAATTTGGATGTTTTTGAATAAATTGTTATATCCTATACTTTTCAGGATGCATGCTTCACATGCAACATAGCACTTGTAATGCTTTATTAGCCTTATTCCAAATCTTTGTTCCATGATTCTTTGGTCTCATGTTTAAGTCTGGAATGTGTACTTCAACTTGAAGACCAAGTTTGTCGATTTTCATTGAGCGATGCATAAGTTCTGGGTCAAGGCAAAATACCTATATACAAGAATTTCCTTAACCTCACCAAAAATGGTTACACCCAAGCAAACATTGACACATATTACAAGGTCTTCAAGGGTAAGCTATAGTAAAGGGATTGTAACAATTGATAAAATAATAGTTGGAGTTAGTCCAACATCTCGATGACTTGAGTAAGCTTGACTAACGGTTACTCAACGATAATTGTTGGTTACTGTTATAAGTTTGGTATCAAATATAGTACTATAGGTGAGGCTGGGGATAGTATAAAATTGTATCAATAAAGTAAAATTTTGAGTGACTGAATTAAAGGGGGAGAAGTTGCATACAATTGTAGAGTTCTACTCCGTTCCTCATTTCTAAAATAAGCTCTATGCTTCCCCTGATTTTAAATTGATGTATGGGATTAATGTATCCCTTCTTAGTGGCTTTTCATACCAAAATGATGTAAGTTGATCTTACGATCCATTTTTTACTCAAGAGCTTGGTGAGACTCTTTTATAAATTAATAGAAAAGGATGATAACTACTTTGTTCATGAATCGATTCAATACTTTGTCTTGCTATCTAAAGTTTAACCATTTGACACTAGAATATTTAAGTGGTGAACCTTTTGTGTGCATAAAAATGTTTTTTTCCAAAAATACAAAAGTGTTTCAAGTCCATATATTTGCAGGTTGAGAGGGGAACCCGGCGGCGGAGGCATGGGGGGGGTGTTGTTTGTGGGGAACTAAGAGTACACCAATATAGAACTTTTTGTGGACCTCTAAATTTTATTAAGGTCACACTACAATTCATTACAATATGCTTTTAGCTTGACACCTAAGCATGTTATTCAACCTCGTTTGAAAGAGGGGCTTTAAACAGCGAGAGCCTAGAACCCACAAGAAGTAGTGCCATTGGGAGTATTGAGAACACATCCCGAAGCGCCAATTATACAAGGGTCTGAAGCACCACAGCAAGTACACGGGATCGTGTCAACTGCCTTGGGAAATGTAGTACATGTCACATTCACGTCTTTAGGGCATGCGAGTGTCCCGCACTTCAATCGGCAAACATCTGGAGAAGGCATAGCCAATGTCAATCACACTGTTCTTCCCAAAGTCGAGACCATATAAAAGGGATAAAAATATATTGAATAGGACCATTGATTCTTGTTGCTCACAAGGTGGTGGTAAAACTTCTGGTCCCTTACTAAAAAAAAGGCCATGCTTATGAGCTGTTCTCAGGATTACCTAGACTCTGAAGTAATCGACGATTAATTGTGGCGTCCTTGTTCAGAAATGCAAGGCGACTCTGCCAAAACACATTCGAGCTTGTGATAAGCAAGTCTGAGATAAGGCTATGACGAGAAGATATGGAGCAGCATAAATACGTATTCTGTGCATCAGAAAGCCGAAAGGTTGAGGACCTCGACGCTAGTCTCGCCTGTTGAGCTCCCGTAAGCTTTCAGGTGTAGAGGAGCTGTTCACAAGGAAAGAACAGCATTTGAACTATACTTTATGCTGCACCACAGGAGACACAGATGACAAGCAGATGCATGCAAGCTATGTATAGAGAAAACAACCTACCTGAGGAGAACAGGAGGAGCATTAACAGACCGAGAGCTCGAGGCAGGCCAGCTGCTGCCATGTTGCAACCGCGATGAAGACGTAACGGAGGAACTTCTGCTTGAAGCGTGTAATGAGGCAGCTTCACCTTATATTGGAGATGTTGTCTCGAACCTCAATCGTTTTAATGTGAAACCCAACGACATTCTGCCTTTAAAGTCCTCATTTTGGGCAGCAAATGGAAACTAGCGCCATCTAAACAGTCGGTGCAAACAAGTCTAACGTGTACAAATTGAGGTAGTTGCGTTTACAAACTATTCGACTGTCGTGTACGCAAGACTCATCAATTCTCCCCACCGGTGATGCTACATGCGAAGCGCGTGCCTGAACAAGAAAGGACAATGGAGTTGATTGTTGGGGTTGTGGTGAAGGACCATCTTAGACCTGGTATGCTCATCATTCAATGTGTGCTTTTCAATGTCATGTGTCCTTAAGAAGTGTGGGGCCTCTATTAAATTTGGATATAAGGAAATGTTAAAATGTGCTTAAGAAAGCAATTTTGGTTGTTGGAGCATTGTCTAACTGTCAAAATCGCTTTCTTGGACACACATCTTGAATATGGTCTTTCATAAGTAGATGTTTGCATTTGTTTAAGGTAGATACATTTAATTCCCTCATAACAACTCTATCTGCTATTAAAGTGTGCCAGTGATTCTTCAGAATGTGCTCAACATGTTAAACTATCACTTGACAAAATTACTAAGAAATGTGCTTAACAAAGCGATTTAGCCTATTGAGCAAGCCTCCAATAGGACAAATCGTAAGGAAAGCGATTTGTCCTGTTGGACGCTTGCTCAACATGCTAAATCGCTTTGTTAAGCACATTTCTTAATAATTCTCTTTTAACATGTTGAGCACATTCTGAATCATCACTTCAATAAATTTTCTCAAAATAATGTCTCATATCAATTTGAGTTTCTATTTGTCTTTAACTCACTGTGTAAGTTTTCTCTCTTTTAAAATATGTTTGCTTTATCAGAATCACAAGATAAGATCAGGGTTTCCTCTAAGAGAACTGTGAAGTGACTTGGATCATCCTCATGGATCATCCTAAACCTGCTAGACTCTCATTTTATGTATCTTGATTTTCTTTTGTTGATGTCTAGACACAAGTAGATATTGATGAAGAATTTTAAATGATGCAGGGAAAATGAAAAGGGGTTCAAGAGTATCAAGTATCCCCAAGGAAAGGAGATCATCACATGCCCTAGAAGGTTCCAAGGCAAGAGAAGAAACAAAACATGGGATGAATTGATTTTTGACTTCTTTCATAAGTGCAATGTCTAACCAAATTTCCATATTTTCTAGGAAATGTTCAACAAGGAGCTGGATTATTCATATTTGGTTGACCAATACATTGAATTTTTGGATGAACAATGCAACATCTTTCAAAAGCTCATAGGGGAGGGTAGGGTCTATATTGGAAATAAGTATCAGATCCACATCAAGGATTTGTTGACAAATAAAAAGTTTGGGACTTCTATTCATAAGAAATATGACCCCACTTGGCAACGCAAGAGGATGAGAAAGAAGATGAGAGGCCTTGGGATCAAGAGGAACTCCAAGAGGAGGTGGAAGTATCAGAGAAGAAGGACAAAGAGGAGGTGATAGATGTAGTCAAGGAGAGAGATGAAGCTGTTGCACTCGACCTTGTGGCACTAAGGTTAGACACACTTAACAGGCTAGTAAGTATTGAAGGACTTGACATCCAAAGCTATAGCCATGCTGTGCCGTGCCATTGCTTCCCACTTTCCAAATTGGAGATATGGAGTATATTCTTCTTCATGATATTCAAGCAATATTTGACTTGAGGGAAGATTATATGCTAGCATTGATTGCCCAAGCCTATCATTTGGATTTTAAGATCATTGCAATGAAGACCACTTCAATTTATTACATGTTCATCATTTATGGTGTATACACGGCATAAGATTTGGGCAGAGGTGACACATTTTGGCCATATAAGCTAATTACTTAGTTGTAAACATGGTTATATCTACCAATATAACATACAAGATATACATACCTTGGTATAACATAAAAGTAAAGAGTGGTATCCTTTATTCAATAAACTAAACCATCATGTACATAGGCAAAGATATTCCCTTGAACACTCCATGATGGCAAAAAATGATCAAAACATAGTGAAAGTGGTACTCATACCACTTGTATGCTATAATGGAAAGTGAAAAGATGAAATATAGTTATTATGATTCATGGCCCTTGTAGACAAGATAGTCATATAATAAACTAGACATAGCATAAGAAAGGGCTACATTAAAAGCCCTAAAATCTCATTGACTACAAGAGATAACCAAACTCTTGTGATTTGATGTGACTAATCATGAATTGGCCGTTAAATCTCACCAAATAATCACGTAATTCCAACCATGTGGATCATTTAAAATTCTACTATATGAACCAACTGGCCAAGAAGGCGATAAGTCGATTGAAATTCCACTATATGAACTGATTGGCCAAGAAGGCGTTAAGTTGATTGAATGGATGCCAGTCTCATCCCTATCTCATTTGAGAACCAGCAAAGTTGACCTTTGAACTTGTGCATTATTTATACGTGCTACCTCACATTGAATTGGCATCACCATCCACTCAGTAGTAGGCATGCATAGTTTTCAAATGTGCATAGCATCTAGCCCCAAGCATGCTTCGCTACCTATTTTACTAGCTTGCATCACTTGCCAGCCACTCAATAGTAGACATACGAAAGTGTGAAGTTCTTTTGAGTGTGCTTAGCTACCAAATTCCAAGCTTGCTTTGCTACCTTACACTAGATTGAGAGCATATAGAAGGTGGGGGTGCTGGCAAGCTTAAATTAACCGTTACCTATTGAGGTTCCAAATGAGCGCTGCCACCATATGCCAATTTTGATCTTGCATCATTGTGCTACTTCCAAGCTTGCTCTACTACCTAGATTGACAACATACAAAAGGTGGAGGAGCTAGTGATCATGGACAATCCACTACTTATGGAGGTTAGCAAAATGGTGGTTTGAGCAATATCTCGGTGGATCTTCATAAAGTGGAAACCAAATAGACATACAATAATCCTTGACTTCCACAAACATCCAAAAAAATATGTCATAGGAATCCACAATTCATAGACTTGATAGACTTATCATATCCTTGTTACTATCCTTCATACATATCTAGTGATGTGTGGACATGATGGTCCAAACACACCTCCATAATATCCTCCCCTATTCAAGTAAGCATAGAAGCATAAGGTCTAAGAAAATGTTATAGGGATCCAATGCCTAGGGAAATGTCATAGGGAATCCCACATTATATCTTGAGAATAAGTGTCCCCCATTACTAAGGTGGAGTTTAGTGAGCTTGCTCTTTTCATGACCTTCCCCACTAGGGAACATATAATCCAATAATTGAAGGGTTGCAAGGGTCTTCTATTTTCCTTTCACCAATCACATTCCGCCGATTTTTGTTAGCCTGCAGTTATCGCAGTCAGACAATTATATCGGAAAGGTCTTGCTTCATGGTTTGACATGTGGGACTCTCGGCTTCAACAATGGTTTAGTCATCATCAGTTGGAGCAGTTCTATGGTCTCACACATCGGGAGGCAACTTTCATCAGCTCTCTGCTAGCTCGTCTTCATTTTGATTAGCCCTCCAATTCGGTATTTCTTCCTTCAGTTGATTTACGGTGTTGGGTGACGGATAGGGGCAAACAGGTTCATCACTTGGCCCTACATGATTTCAAATTTGCAGAGCCCTTTCCAATTTCCATTGAAGTGCACTTATCATGGAGGAAATTTGCACCCAGGGACACCACTACTATTTGGAATATGCAATTATCATGGGTATGGGCATCCACTCCTTCCTTTCGCTTTAATTTCACACTCTGGTGGTTGCTCATCTGCAAATTTCCAACCAAGGACTGACTTACTATTTGGCATCAAGATATATCTCCAATGTGTCCTCTCTGTCGAGTTACCATCAAAGATCACTTGCACTTGTTTTGGTACTGTTTGGTGGTTCGTCCTCTCTGGCAGTCGGTTTTTTGTTGGTTACTTTCACATGGTTTTTTGGTGGAGCCATGATGGAAGATATCTCTCTTGGGCGACTGCGGTTGCATGACAACTTATCAGCTTAGTGTTTGGGCATTGGTCAGATCAATGGTTATCAATTATATTTGGCGTGTTAGGAATATTGTCATTTTTGAGCACGTTCCTTTGCAAGTCACTCTACGGGAAGATCTCCTTTGCTCTATTCATAGAACTTTGCAGTATTTTGGGATGGAACTTTCTTTGTAGTGCTCATTTGAGCATCTTTCATGCACGTTGCACTATTTTGTAATTTCTCTCTTACTTTTTAATTAATAACAATCTCTTTTTGCTTGTTTTTAAAAAACATATAATCCATGAATAACATCATTATGATACTTCCTCATTAAGAATTGTAGGGGATATGGCATGTTACTTTACTAATAAATGATAAGGGGTACAAAAAAGTAAAATCATAAATAACCCACCTAACTCATAAAGGTAAAGGGTATTAGAGGATTTTCTCCTTAAATTAACCAAGATAAGGATATCCACTAGCTTTTTTCAAATATCTATATTATCTTAGGCATGATGGTCCAAGATATCTCCCACCTCATCATAAATAAATCAAGGGGTCCTCAACATAGTTAATTATAATGTCATGTAGTGTAGAGATCCATCTGTTTGACCATCAAGCATCAACCAAACCATCCATGTAGTATAGGAGTTTAAATGAAGGAATCCAAATGCATATATGGGAACAATAGAGAAATGGGGATCCAAAACCATATAAGGATTTCATAAAATCAAGTAAATAGAATTATGATTACCAAATTGATGCACACCCCTAAAAAGCAAGGGTCCCAAGGGAAGTGTGTGTATGTGTGTGTGTGTGTGTGTGTGTGAGAGAGAGAGAGAGAGAGAGAGAGAGAGAGAGAGATCGTAAAATGTGGATTTTAATGTAGTCATGGCCATGTACCATGAATGTGGAAGGGAGATTCCATGAGGGGCCATTTATGTGGACCTTAATGTAGTCATGGCCACATACCATGTATGTGGAAGGGAGATTCCATGAGGGGCCATTTATAGTCTCATATAAGGAATGCCAACCGCAACGATAATAGGAGGGGTAAATTTGGAGGAGGATCTGAGAGGAAGGAATGCATAGCAGTGTGTGCATGGAAGAGAAGGGTTGATAATACAACAAAAGAAAGGAGAAGAGAACCCAGTGGAAGGCTTGTAGAAGGGAAGGCAATGAATAGCTTGTTGGAATGAAGGCAAAATATATGGAAAACTAGAGAATATAAGCAAGGGTTATACAAGAGCATTATAAAGAGTTGGAGAGGGAGTTAATGGAAAAGGAGGGGCAAACAAGAACATGGGAAGGGAGACTAGTCATGACAAGAATTGGCTAAGAGGAAGGCAAAAAAGCCATGGTGGAAAGTAGTTGCCGATTTGAGAGTGTATAGGGGGCTATGTAAGAGTGTCATAAGGGGGGTGAGGGGAAGTGTGCTTGTGTGTGAAAATGTGTATGTTCGATCTACCCTACTATACTACTGGATCAATTTCCAATGGTAAAATAAATCAAATGCAATCATAATCTATTGCCTTTAACACATTCCAAGTGAGACTAATCCATTTCCATTCAGTCCTTTTTGGCATAGTGTCGAAGTGGGAATCACCTTACATACTCACATTGGTATTGCAAAGTATAGTACAATATTTATGATTAGTCTCCAACAAAATATTCTATCCTAAATTACAATAGTCGGAGATAATCTGCTATACAATACTATTTGAAGTTGCCGCCGTCTTATTTCCATTTTTGAAATCGCACCAAATATTTCTCAATGCAAATATGGTGGAGAGGTTTTCCGACTCACTTGGCACCATCACAACCAAATAAAAGCTAGAACAATTCATTCAAGTTGTGATAGGCAGGCTTCAATGCTGGCATACAATTGTTATCCATGTCACTTTGTCTAGACTAGCATAATCAAAACTTGGTATTCTAGTATTTGAAAATAATTAGAGGTTGCCATTTAGACAGTTAAATGAAATGCTTACAGAATGTTAGAGCAATTACAAGGGAGTATATGGACTAATCAAAGGTCCATTGTCCTTTGCTGAATTCTCAACCAATCATGATGTTGAATCATGTTAAGCTTGCAAAGAAGAACCCAAAAAATGATGCGTAGAGACCTGCATATTGATAAGAGGTGGTTGGGTCTTTCCCACAGTTTCCATAGGAAGAGCATGGTATTCTCAGTATGCAGGGTTCCGAGGCTTTTTTTCACTTATAAATATATTAGTGTTGTCATTTGTAGTATAAGTGTAGCTTAGGACCTTAGGTCATATTCCAGTGAGAGACGTAGGCTTAAGTGTGGTAAGCAAACATAGTGTATGCATGTGTGAAAGGAACATGCATCATCATGATTGGGGTAATGAAGGCTTTCACCTTCATTGGGGGTTGAAGGGTTAGAGGGAGGTTTAGGGTTCAAAATGGGTTTGAGGGTTAGAAGGAGGATCTGAGGTTCAAGGTGGAGTACAAGGTAGAGAACTCATTTCCCTCGTAGATCATGGAGGTCAAGGTTTGAGGGTTTAAGGTTTTAGGGGGAGCATAGGAGTGGGAGAGGAAGAAGGTGTAAGAGCATGCAGGAGGAGGAGAGGGTGGAGAAGGGAGGAGGAAGAGGGAGGAGGAGGAGGAGAAGAGAGGTGAAAGACGATGGAAGAGGAGGAGGAGGAGGAGGAGGAGGGAGGAGGAGGAGGAGAAGGGAGGTGAAAGATGATGGAAGAGGAGGAGGAGGAGGAGGATGAGGAGGGAGGAGGGAAAGGGAGGAAAAGGGAGGAGGAGGACGGAGAGGGGTTGCAAGGTTAGAGGAGAGGGGAGGAGGAGAGGATGAGTTGTAAGGTTAGGACATGCTTTTGGATGTGGAGTGTAAGGCAACATGGACACTTGGAGACAATTGCTTGGAATACCAAAGTAGAACTCAACACAATGCCTCAAAGAGTATGGGTCTCATTCCATTATGAGGTATTTATACAAGTTGGAGACTTTCTCTCTCTACATGTAGGAATTGTAAGACATTCTCTCTCTACATGTAGAACTTGCATATAGAAGTTGCATGTAGGAGTTGCAAGTTGCATGTTGGAATTGCATGTAGAACAGCATGTGGAGTTGCATGTAGGACTTGCATGCAGGACTTGTATGTAGAACATGCATGTAGGAGTTGCATGTAGAAAATGCATGTAGGACTTGCATGTTGAAGATGCATGTTGAGGATTCCTAAGAGAGATTATTCCTAGTCTTATGCAAGCAAAAGCGAAGCTTTGCTGCTACTGTACACACACATTCTGTGCAACCTAATTCCATGTTGGCACATAGACAACATACCCCTGGATCCATTTTATTACTGGTCCTCAGGTTATGGCTTATTGTGATCATGGAAATGGGATGCCATTTGTGTAACCCAATGGCTATGGAACTTGTTGCATGCCAGTCAATCCTATTGTAAAGCCTTGGCACCATATAATTTTTGCTCTGTTTCCAAGAAGCTTGTATCCACCATTTGTTCGAACAGAGATATGTGGCATGCTTCTAAGAAGATGACTCTTTGATAGAGTCGGCAGCTTGGAGTTTGAGCATCAATCCATTCATTGGGATTGAAACTGAGTGTAGACAAATGGTGGTCAATGTGGATGGGGACCTCTAGAATGTATTCCAATGTTTTGCAGAAGATAGCACTTTGGCGAAGGATGCGATCAATGTTGTCGCGCATTATTTTCTCATGTTGTTACAGTGCTTGGTTTAGTATGTCTTGGATGTTCCATTCTATACCAGAGTATGGCTTGATCATTGGCCAATTAATGATATGATCCTCACCTAAAGTGTGTATGTTGGCCTCCCATCCGTGCCGTCATGGAACTGCATAGAACTTGGGATGGGCTCTGAGACATGGAGGTGTACATAGGTACTCTTTCAAGAAGATTACATCAAAGAGCTTGGGGCGGCACCAATCAAGTTTGGGATCCAATTTGCTGACCCATGCTTCACTAATTTGGTGCTAACGAAGGTTGGTAGGGAAGTCGTCCAGGGTCCATCCACCTCGAGTTTTCATATCAGGACATGTGCTCCAAAAATCCTTGATGGGGTTACTGGGAAGTGGTATTACATCAAAATCATACCATCATTGGAATTTTGGCATGGGAGTGAGAATTGGATTATGTGGATGTTGATATTCAAAATCAAATATTGGGTCATTTTTCGCTGATCGTAGCACAAGTAGTGTCGGAGGTGATGGCGGGGCTGGGAGAGAATCTGGCGACATGGAGGAGAAATATGGAAGAGTGTTAGTTGTGGGAGGGGAATCAAAGGGGAGGGAGGGAAGAACTGGGCAAATGGTTTGAGTAGCTTGGTAATCCTCAAGGGTAGGATTAGCTAGGGAAGGGAAGAAGGTAGGTGTGAGGGGATGGTAAGTTTGCGACTGTTGGGTTAGTTGAAAGTGGTGAGAGGCATGAGCAAAGAGACAATGAATGTTAGGCTAGAGCATAGGGAAGGTTAAGAGGGTGGTAGCAGCAAGGGTAAGCTAGGTTATGAGATTGGCATAGAGAGTGGTTAGATATGGGAAGTTAGATGTGAGATAGGCCATGTCATCCTCCAACACTTCTTTTTGTTGGTGTGATGGGATCATCAGCTGTTGCAAGGGTGGGATGTTGGTTATGTCATGCCCTGTAGTATATAACAGTGATGAATTTTGTAGCAATGGCAACAAACCAGCAATAACCCTAAGGGGAGGACTGCCCATGAGACATACATATGCGATGAAAGAATCTGTCTTGAGTGCTATAAACCTAGCATGTACATGCGAATATTATTTTTTCATCCTCGAACAAGTCTTGGAAAATTTTACGTAGACATTAGGGGAGAATTGGGGTCTCAAAAGGGCCTCATAGGAATGGATTAAGAAATGGATTAGTCCTAATGAAAGGGCCAAGGTAGGTCCCAAAAAGTCCTAACCCCCCCTCACCTAGGTGGGTTAAGCCAAAAAGTGACCCCACCTCTAACACCTCTTACACAACTCTTACTCCTAGGTGGAAACCAAAAAATTCAAAATTTGAATTCCCTCCCTCCTTCTCTCTCCTCCCTCCCTCCCTCCCTCCCTCCCCCTCCTCCCTCCCCCTCCCTCACTCACCCTCACTCCCTCGTCCCCCTCCCTCCCTCCCTCGTCCCCCTCCCCCCTCCTCGCCTCCCCCTCCCCCTCCTCACTCCCTCCTCCCCGTTCCTCCTCCTCCCCCTCCCTCCCTCCCTCCTCCATGCCTGTTTCTCCTGCCCTCCCCCTCCCTCCCTCCCTCCATGCCTGCTCCTCCTCCCCTCCCCCTCCCTCCTCCTCCACTACTGCTCCTCCTCCCCCCTCCCTCCTGCTCCTCCCTCCCTCCTCCTCCACTCCTACTCCTCCTCACCCTCCACACTTGCTGGTCTACCCCCCTTTCCTCCTCTTCAACTACTGGTCCTCCCTCCCCCATCCCTGCTCCTCCTCACCCTCCCTCTTCCTGTGTGCTGCTCCTTCAAGCTTGCATCTCCACACCTTCTCCTTCTCTACACTCCTTTAGTCATGGCACTATTCGAGGACAACTCCAACAAGTACCAGGTTCACTTAGAGTTGGAGGCTGAATATGCAAGCACATGTAGTCTATGATTGAGGGGAGCTTCCAAATCCAGAGTCTTCATTTGCAAGGAAAGAACATCTCGACCTTTGGGTAGAAGGATCCTTGTTTCCTTTAGATCCTACCAACCAAAAGAGCCCTCCTTTCCATACAATGCATGAGCTAGTTCGGTTTGTTGGAAATGGACATGCGGGGTTGCTTGGTTATTGCAATCGGTTAAACAATGCTCAGTCAATGGCTATACAAGCAAGCAAGATGCGCAAAGCCCAAGTAGAGATGCTAGCACATTTAGGAAATAGCACCATTGTTGCAATTCATAACTCTATGCAGGATCTTCAAAAGAAGAACCAGGATCTTCATGATGACCACAATTTGTGTACTCACTCTTTAATATCTTGCTTATTTTGACCATAATTTTTGTACTCACACGACATTGGGGAAAGTGGGGACATGGTGAAGGAGGGGGGAGAGAAGGGAGGGGTGTAGGGCAGGGCAAGGGGAGGGGTGGAGTGGTAGCAAGGGTGGGGGGAGGGGGGGATGGGGGGTATGGGGGAGGGCGACATGGTGTGGGCACGGCAAGTAGGGGGAGGGCAATGGGGGGGGTAGAGGGGTTAGGGTGGGATAGAGGGCATGATGAAACCCTAAACGTAATTAAAAGGGATGTCAAAACATGATGGGCCTATATAAAACTTAAAAAAAAACCCTAACTCTCATTATTCAATGGCAAGAGTGAAGAACACTGCTAGACCCACGGGACACCGCCTCCACCCTTCCTCCTCTAGCTCCACCACCTCCATGGCATCTGCACACACGAACCTATCTGGGTCTGATGGTGCCTCCCCCGACTCTCGTGAGCCCTCCCCCAACTCTTGTGAGCCCTCCCCCAAATCCCGTGAGCCCACTACCCAGTCTCGTGAGCCCACTACCAAGCCCCAAGAGCATGAGCCTTCCCCTCAGCCTTAGCCTCAGCCTTCCCCTCAGCCTTCCCCTCAGCAGAATGCCCAAATTCATGCCGTGGTGGGTTTTGGGCTTTCTGGGGTCTTGGCAATGTCTCAAACACTTTTCCCTTCTACACGATGGTGAAATTTCTTCAAGATTTGATAGAAATGAACTTTCGATACCGAGAATTGGTGAAAATGATACTAAATTGGCTAGAAATGTATTAAATTAACACAATTAAAATGATGGAGAAAATATATCATCGACTTAAACAAAATACAATGGAATTCATGATAAGCAACGATAACTTAAAACAAATAATAAAGACATGTAGTCATGTATCCATTGAAATATCCATTCAAATATATGTTTATATATACAAAAGGCCTCATAGGCTATCTTTCTTCTTGGCTAGTTTGAGTACATCGAGAATAGGGGTCTTTGAATACCCTAGTGGATTCCTAGATATAAATCTAGCCACAACAGCATTAATATCCTCCTCTCCTGTTGCCAAAGACATAGCCATTGCCGTCAATGCCCTGCCATGAATGTTCGATCCAAAGGCATTGATAGTAGTCAGGCGGTGTACCAAAATGACTTTGTCAGCATTCCGAGTAATGTTGGAGTATCCGATAGCGTGCGACAATGCCTTGCACTTCAGCAACTCTGAAGGACCTCAAGGAGAAAATTTGCTATGAAAGACCATGATATGCTCTGTGACTTTGCCAAGGTAATGGGCCAAAGAATGATCTTGTCCAAATGCACTGTGAACATTACCGCATCGAGATGAGAATTCATCAAGCTCAAACGCATCCTGCAACAATTCAACAAACATTAGAAGACTGACAAAACAAATTATACTGAAAGAACATCAAAATAAAAAATATTGTTGGAACTTACCACCACTATAGAGTCGTCGGCTTCTATCCCTTCCTCATTTGCAATGTTGATGGAACCAGGTGCTGTGTGATGTTCCATTTGGGAGGTGGATGCTTTCTCCTGACCTGTGTTGGACATGGAAGCTTCTGCATGAGAGGGTTGTGCATCGTATACGAACATGTCTACATCCCTCATTGAAACCAGCATCGTTAAGAGAAAGTCTTCCATTGTCTAGTCTTCGGTACGTAAAACCCCGGGATCTTTGACACACGTGTCAACATCAAACCCCGATAGGACTCCGAGTGCCTCATCCTCTCGTAGTCCAAAAAGAACCTCCATGCCATGGAGGAATACGTACACTTCTCTATTGATGATGAGGGAGGACAAGGACCATAATTTTGAGTCTGGGTTAGTGGTCTCCGATGCAGATTCTTGCTCTACTGGGGGCTCTTGAAGTAGGCTCAATGCTTGAGCTGCTTCCATCTCCTCTATTGGATCGTCAAGACTCTCTTCCATGTACATGTTCGAGTCTAGTCTAGGGATGACCAGATCAACAGTTCTACTAGAGGGGGTGCTAGACGATGAGGCTTCTTCCTCTAAATTTCCTTCTTGGAGAAGGAAGATGAATGTCATCTCCCATGAAAGGAATTTGGTGCCTGTATTTCTTGTGATCCCCACATCTAGGATGTCTTGAACTTCGACTGTCCTAAACCCTTCGTCTGTAAGGTTATCACAAAAGCGGGCCAAGCGCTTTACAAACTTGGGTTCCTCTATGAACAGATACTTTATGTAATCTATGGGAACCTATCTCTTTGAAGAGTGGTCAAGTGTATAAGCAAAATTTGAGAAATTATCTTGCATGTAAAGGATGAGATTGGAGAAGTCATCCTTGGCTCGCATATATGTGCCTAGGACATCTAAAGTCCTATCAAACATAAAAATAGCTCTTCCTCATGATGTGCAAATGCAGTTCGTGAGATGAAGTCATGGAATACAGTTCTAGCTGAATCCATGGCAAATAGTAGTAGTTGATGGAGGGAGTAACTTTTGAGGACAGGAGTTTCTATGGCTCTCTAAACGTAAAAGTGAGAATGTGATGTAAAAAGGGCTCTTACCCCTTAATATATATCAAAACCCTAAAAATTAAAATTAATCATAAAATCCCTAAATTTTTTGAAAAACATTTACCATGAACTGAAAGGAGAAAACATTAAAAGAAATAACATTTTAATTTAATTGTCCATCATCTTTTGAAGCAATAACTAGGATTTGACAGACAAAAAATTAAATGCTACACTAGTCAAACACATTGTTAGCAATCTTCAAAGTTGCAAGAGGAATGTAATTGGCACTATGCATGCACTTCTCCACACGGCGGCTGATCTTACCACCATTTAAGGTAAAGTAGAAGGACTCTAACATGCCGTCCTCCATGACCAATAGGTATTCTCGTACATCCCTTAGAGTCCATTGTGATGTGACATTCACATTCTTGACATCTCCCTTTTCAACATCAATAGACAAACTTACCCCCGTATTGTCTTCATCATTAGAGTCTAGGGAAGCCATCGACCATTTGTTTTCTTCTAGCGCCTGTACTGAAAAGCTAAATACAACATTTGGCATGATGAATGGTATCTAATAACCACATTGTCTTTACATGCATGACATTGAAACACATCACCCTTTTGGTTGCCTAACCTGGTTCCCCAATTCATCCCAAGTAAATCTTCGAGAGCATTTTCATCTACAAGCTTGCAGGACCGCATAGTTTTTGTTCTATGCATATGTATATTTTGAAATAAAGAAGCAAAAATGTGTAGAGGCATAAACCAAGATAACCTTGCCCATTTGGATCCGAATGTAAACTTCATGGCCATGCCCACATCCTTTTGTCCTTGTATGATTGCAATGTCCTCGAGTCCACATTGCTGCAATCCATGTCTTGAAGTTGTGGTGGTGCAATGGTTTGCAGACCGCCATAGCAGCTTGATGATGTCATTGGAGTGATGTATGTTGCATTATACCAATACACATTCTTCATTTGCACAAGGAGGCCAACTTCTCCCCGGCATGCATTTGCTTACCTAAATCCTCATGAATCGCCAGTGAACTTGCCTATGAATGATTCAATTGGTTCCCACTCCTCGAAGTCCGAAGGGAAAACATCTGCCATCGTGAATAAGAGCTCTTAGAAACCAAACACAAAATTTCCAAATGGACTCATTACACTTACATGTGAAAAAGGTAGATAGATAGAGAGGTTCATAGTATGATGGTATCCTAGATTGATTGAATGATGGAGGAAGCCACATATCTTTTCCCATGTAAACATGTTGACAAAATATGAAGAGGGGAGAGGAGAAGAGTGGAGATGGGGCATAACTAGAGAGCACACCACAAATGACTAACTGTACACTAGATTTAGTTGAAAAAATAGAATATATACAAACCCATCTAAGGTTAGGGTTAGGGGATCCAACCCTTTCCTTTATAGCACTCTATAAGCTTAGTGCTATGCACATATGATCATGTGATGGTGTTATGCACACATGATCACATGATGTTGAGCATGAACTCTCAACACCTTCCCTTAAGATCAACATCATGAAGTAGGCCTTCCCTCAAGATGATGATTCTGGGGAATTGAAGGAATGAGCATTACATTCCAACACACCCCTTTAATGGGAATGTCCTTCCTCTGCGTCAAACTAAGAGCTAGTCGATGTTTCTCAAATAGCTCTTTATCGAGTGGTTTGGTAAAGATGTTTGCGACATTCTCTTTGCTATCACAATGCTGCAGTGTGATGTCACCAAGTAACACTCTTTCTCTGATGAAGTGCTCTCTGACATCAATGTGCTTTGTCCTAGAGTGATATATTAAATTCTTGGCCAATGCTTGAGCCGATTGATTATCACAGTATATTGTTGTTGGCTTTGACTCATCAAAGTAATCTATTTCTGACAATAGTCTTCTGAGCCATATAGCCTCACATGCACCTGTAGTGAGTGCCCTATATTTTGCTTCAGTCAAAGACAAAGAAATAGTTGGCTATTTGTTTGACAACCATGATATAGCACCTTGATCAAGGAAAAATGCATATCCCTGTGTCGATCTCCTGGTCTCATGATCTCTGGCATGGTCACTGTCATAGTATCCATACAAGTGTGGATGAATTCCTCTGTATTCTATCCCAAACTGTCTTGTACCTCTGATGTATCTCAAGACTCTTTTGGTTACATTCCAGTGAGACTGTTTTGGATTTGCCATAGATTGTGCTAATGAGCTTACTACATAACAAATATCTGGCCATGTGATTGTCAGATATATAAAGAGATCCAATGAGCTGCTTGTAATATCTGTCATTGACTGTAGGCTTTTTTGAATCTTTAGTAAGTTTCAAACTCTGTTCCATGGGAGTGGCTGTAATCTTGCAATCTGCCATAGGAAACTTCTTCAAGAGACTGTCAAGACTCATGAATGTGCTATCTGAATCTCTCCAAAACTGAATTCCAAGACTAGTGCATAAGTCCAAGATCTTTCGTGTCGAACTCTGTAGATAAGTCTTGTTTCAATTTTCTGATGAAGCTATCCTTGCTTCCTGTCACAATCAGATCATCTACGTACAAAAGTGCAATAGTAATGTCTTCCCCTTGAACTTTGTAGTAGAGAGTATGATCTGCATTGGACTTCATGTATCCCAGATTAGCAAAATACTTGTCAATTCTACTATACCAACTTCTGGGTGCTTGCTTTAAGCCATAGAGACTTTTCTTGAGATGGTAAACCTTATTCTCCTTTCCTAGTTCAACATAACGTGCTGGTTGTTGCATGTAGACTTCCTAGTGATATCAAGGACCGTATGGAATCCATCTTTGCTACTGGAGCATAAGTCTCATCATAGTCTTGACCATATTGCTGTGCAAATCCTTTTGCAACTAGTCTGGCTTTGTATCTTTGAATACTTCCATCTGGATTGTACTTCACTTTATATACCCATTTGTTTGCTATGGCCTTCTTTCTTGGTGGAAGGTCGCATAATTCCCAAGTATTATTCTTATACAAGGCATCCATTTCTTCATTCATAGCAGTTTGCCATTCTGGCTTGTCTATTGCGTCTTCGAAGGACACTGGCTCTTCTATAGCCATGATGGTAGTCATAAGAGCATATGTCAATTGCTTTGCCTTTCTAAGCATATGTCAATTTGACTAGAGGTCTGCTTTCCCTAGTAGACCATCTGAGCTGCTGTGGCTCTGCTTGGTGTGTTGTTGGCAATTCTTGCTCTTCTTCATCAACTTGTTCTGTAGATGATTGTGAAGTCGATGCTTCTATCTCCTGTGTAGGTGAGGTTTTCCATTTTGATTCCTCATCAAAGATTACATCTCTGGAGATAATGATCTTGCAGTTGATGGGATCATACAATTTGTATGCTTTGCTTTCTTCACTGTAGCCAACCATGATGCATTTGTGTGACTTCGCATCCAATTTCCTACGATGATCATCATGTATGTGGGCATATGCTATGCAACCAAATATGCGTAGATGTCCAATGTGTGGCTTGTGTCCAATGAATGCTTCATAAGGATGGCATACCCTGTATCGGTTCGGTAGGAAGCCGATTAAGCAAATACTATGTAGTGGCTATTGCTTTTGCCCAAAACTGATGATTTTCACTAAGCATTGCTCTAACACTGTCTGCTAAAGTCCCATTCTTCCTTTCAGCTCTTGCATTCTACTGAGGAGTATCTACACATGTGGATTGTCTTCGAATGCCGTGATTTTTGCAAAAGTTCATGAATGCTAAAGACATGTATTCACCTCCTCTATCTGATCTCATGACCTTGATCTTTCTGCCTGTCTGGTTTTCTACCATGGCTTTGAATTCTTGAAATGTGGAAAACACTTCAGATTTCTCTTTTAGAAAGTAGACCCAACAATATCTGCTGTAGTCGTCGATGAAAGTCAAGTAATAAAGTGAGCCATTGATGCTGTGGGTCTGCGGGTTTGGGCATAACCCCATGCATTTGTATGTATCAAATCAAGAATACCTCGTGCACGAGAGGTACTTCTGCCAAAGTTGGTTCACTTTTGTTTGCTGAAGCAACATGCTTCACAAACCTTTCCAAGAAACTGTAGCTTCGGAATCCCAATTGCCATATTCTGATTCCTGAGATCTAACAAGTACTTGAAGTTGACATGATCATATCTCTTGTGCCATTTTGCAGATAGTGGCATTTGTTGCGGTTGAGCTAACATGGCATGCTTATCTGGTACTGTAGCTAGCATTCTATATAAGCATCCTTCCTTAACACCTTTTGCTACTAGTTGACATCTTTTGGATTTGTCTCTGATAGTGCATTCATCACCATCGAAGATGTCTTTGTAATTGTGTTCCATCATTTGACCTATTGACAAGAGGTTCTTGTTGAGCTTCGGAACATAGAGCACATCTTTCACCAGTCCTTTCGTACCAGTAAAATTGTTCATAGGGATAACACCTGTCCCTTGAACCAGATTCGGTGTATTGTCTGCTGTGTAAATGACATTTTTTTGACCTTGTAATGGCTTCATTTCTGTGAACCATTCCTGATGATTTGTCATGTGAGATGATGCATCGCTGTCGATGTACCAAGGATCCTGTTCCACTTGGTCGACTTGATAGCTGAAATCCTCTTTGGGATTGAAATCAGTGTCTGGGTACACTGTCTGGGTACACTGTATCAGTCTGATACATTTCCTTGCTTGCAAGAAACATATTTTCATGTTCATTTGCAAAATGATTGTGACTAGAATGTTCACCACGATGATTTCCTCTGCCTCGAGAACTCCCTCGATTATTGCTGGATTGACCGCCTTGGTCATACTGCTTCTTTCGGCAATCTCTTTCATAGTGTCCAAACTTGTGACAGTAGTTGCACTGGATGTTTGACACGTTGGTGGATGCATTCCCTCATCCTTGAAATCTTCCTTGGTTGGAATGATTTCCTCTTTGCTGATTTTGATGTTGCTGAGGATGTTGCTTATGCTGATGCTGATTTTGTTGATGATGTTGTTGCTGATGATGACCACTTTTTTGATATGATCTACCTTTGCCTCTATCTTTGCCTCTGCTTCTGTCTAAAGCTGTGAATGCCTGATCATTAGAATGACCTTTACGTGCTTGAATTGCCTGAGTCCAGAGTTCTTCACCAAGTAGGACTGACTGAAGTTCTTCTAGTGTCAGAATTTGCCGTTGGATGGCAATACTCTAGACTAGATTCTCGTATCCCTCTCCTAGTCCATTCAGGATTACTTGAACCATTTTTGTGGGGTTCACAGTCTCTCATGTTGTTGCAAGTTGATTGTTGTAGTCTTTTATGCGGAGTACATAAGCATGACCGGTTCCACAACTGTTGCGAAAACTCTGGATGATTTGGTTTCTTAGGGTGAGAATCCTAGATGTGTTCTTGGACTCGTAGAGAGCTGCGAACATATCCCATGCTTCTTTCGATGTCTTGACTGTGTTGAGCTGTCCTAGCATGACATCTTGCACATTTTGCTTGATCAGGTGATAGGCATACTTGTCTTTCTTATCCCATTCTGCTTGAGCTCGGGCAATGGTAGGATCTGCTACTGGTGCAAAAACTATTTGTGTAGCTATAGATGCCGTCGTAGATTCCGTTGCTGGTGTTGTGACAACAAATGGAGTAGAGCTACTTGTGGCTGGATCTACCAATGGTCTAGGTGTAAGCCATCGACATGCTCCCATTTGTCCTAAAGTACAAGAATGGTCTCTATTCGGTATTTTTGTGTACCGTAATTAGAGTTGTCTAACTTAGCAGATGCCTCCAAATTGAGGTTGCTAGTCGTAGACATGGTGCAAGAAATGTACTTAAAAGTGTTGTTAAAATCTCTGTATGAATCAACTGCAAATACATTGACTATGCTAAGTGAAATCTCTGAACCGTCGGTGAAGATCGAACTACAATATATAAAGTTTGATTTGTATTACAAGGCTTGTGGCAATGATGCCGGGAATAGCCAAGAGGCTTTACAAGGCTGAAATGATGTGCACAATGCCGTGAGATAGCCAAATAGGCTTTACAATGGTGGCATGTGTGTGTGTGAAATCAAGTGCTATCTACCCACTGAAACAATTTGCAATGCCTCTGTACTCTCTGAAGTCTGCTCACTGAATTGATGAACGTAAGGTTTCAGGTAATATAATGATGTGAGACCATATGTGAGCATATGGACTGACTCTGAGTAGGTACTAGTCGAGAATTTCAGCCATGGCTTAGATTGGCAACTTGGGGAAATTCAAAGCATCCCCTCTATGGCAATCTAGTCTACTCTGATCTAGATCTATACCAATCGTCGATCGATGAAAGAACAGCAAATAATTCCTTTTCTTTTGTTCTTTTTAAGTGCTAGGTTAGATGCGTCAATGTAGAGGCAAATATGCATGAAGGAAGTGGTTTTGTCGACAAATCTCAAATGTGAGTGTAACTTGCGTCAAAATGTGTCATGATATGATTAGCATGTAGATCACGAAAAAACAAGCGACTATCCTTTTTGAAGCGCACTCAAATTCTTCCTGATCAAGAGATACGACTTGATCTAGGTGGAGGCGAAAAAGGAGTGCAAATGGTGCTCAATGATGATGTGTCACTATGGATCACATGCAGTGTGATGTGGCACTATGCCTAGCAAGAGGTGTGCCAATGAAGCCGTGTGCTGAGGTGGCAGGAGTGGTCACATGAAGTGATTGTGGAGCACTATGTGTGCCTGCAGAGGTCAGTGCTGACTGGACAATTGAGGTGGCATAGATGATGATGTCAGCAGATGATGTGGCAATGATGACATGGCATTAGTGACGTGGCAAATGACATGGCACTGGTGATGTGGCACTGATGATGTGGCATTAATGACATGGCACTGATGATGTGGCACTGGTGATGTGGCACTGATGATGTGACATTGATGATGTGGCACTGATGACGTGGTAGATGATGTGGTAGTGATGAGCTAGTAGGGTGACATGGCAGGTGAGCTGGCAGGGGTGATGTGGTAGCCTCACGAGGCTACTGACGTGTTAAATAAGGTGACATGGTAGATAAGGATTGCCACGTGGCAAAATTTTAACCAATGACCAAACCCAAGTTCCACTGACCTAACTCAGGTCAAAGCCTATCTGCCACGTGTCGTTGTATTGGAGGGTGAAATCTTTTGAAGATTTTGACGAAATCTTTCAGATTTCGTTAACTTCCTCGTTTGCTCTTTTGCCGTCTCGATTTTCTGATGCTGCCCGTGAGCTCCTTGCATCAGCGGTGTGTGTTGAGTAGCTGTCAACTTCTCTGATGGCTATGTAGATCTAATGGTCGACCGTCGTTGATGGAGCAGTGAGCCATGCCATCAAGCCTACATAGCAGCTCCTCTACGAGCCTCCAAGCCTCAAACTACTTAGTTGGAGATGTCTACTAGCTCATCCGAGCCACTTGGAGGTGGAACTGTAGATTGGTGTTGCTACCTCGACGAGAGGCTGGAGGTAAGAGTCATTTGTTTGTTGGAGAAGGTCATGAGCCATACAGCTATTGTTGAAGGCAGAGCCTTGTCAGTGAGCAAGAGTTGCTTAGGTTCTTACTGGTCATGTAGAGGGCACATGTTTGCAAAGGTGGTTGCGTTATTACAGCCCATGGCTTGTTTACATGGCCCGTGATGCAGTTGGCTATTCATTGACGATCGGATGGCTGAAGCTCTCTTGTCAACAAGCTTGGGTGTTCATTAGGAGTCGGATGGGAGTTGTGAAAACTAGGAGCCGCGATTAGAGAAAGGAGAGGCCATTTGGAGCATCGACTAGCTAATCCACCTTGTTGTGAGTCAGTTGAGTGAGGCCAGGGCATCGTGAGCCAAGAGTAGATAACCGTTAGAGTTGTAGAGGTGCTTGTTGGTGGAGTTGCATAGCTAGAAATCAAGGATGGAGCTTCCTCAAGAGCTGTTCAGATAGGCTATGAGGCAAGGCGAGTTGTACTCACTCATTTGAAGAGGCAATGCATTACTGGCTATGAGGCACTGGTGAGGCTCGTCTAGTGGCTAGCCTTGTGGTCTGGTGTGAAGCCTTAGGAGCTCTTACTATAGGACTCACAAGAAACCTCACAAATCTCCCTTTCTCTGAAATCTCTCAGGATGGAATTCTCTCAAAATGAAAAACAGAAATCTATAACAATAGATCTATCAAAGCACAATAAATCTCTCTCTCACAAGGATCTCAAATAATGAACGGAATGAGGGAAATCTCTCTCTTTTTCAATAGATCTCTCACAAATTCTGTAAACAGATGAATGGAAATCCTATGGACGGAATTGTATGATGGAAATTTATTTCAATGCAGAAGTTCTCTCAATGGAAGAGAACACTCAATCTCACAATCTCTCAAGAATCGCAATGCCTTAGCGGAACGCAAGGGAGCTTTGATACCATGACAAAATATGAAGAGGGGAGAGGAGAAGAGTGGAGATGAGGAGAGAGGGCACAGCTAGAGAGCACACCACAAATGACTAACTGTACACTAGATTTAATTGAAAAAATAGAATATATACAAACCCATTTAGGGTTAGGGTTAGGGGATCTAACCCTTTCCTTTATAGCACTCTATAAGGTTAGTGCTATGCACATATGATCATGTGATGGTGCTATGAACACATGATCACATGATGTTGAGCGTGAACTCTCAACACATGTTGCACTTTTGCGAGCGATCCTTTCTTCCCAAACTTGAACTTCAAGATGCGCCTCTTCCACTCATGCAAGATGTCACCTCTCTTGCTCTTGGGAATCTTATGTGGACCTTTGGCCGATCCTTTCATCACTATCCAGTCATTTAAGTTGTAGGTGCAAGGGATCCACTCATCCAATGCATTTCTGGTGTTGTGGAAGACACAAGAGGTCACAACATTGCGTGGTCTTGTAGCCTTGCTCCTCACCATGCTTGCAGAGGTTGCAACAGCAAGAATGGGACTCCTACACAGGGTAATGTAGCTCCAATAGAGGCATAAAAGAGGGAGAAGGAGAGGGATAGAGTAGCAGCAATAGAGGCACAAGAGAGGCAGAAGGAGAGGGACAGAGCCGCTCCAATAGAGGCACAAAAGAGGGAGAAGGAGAGGGACAGAGCAGCAGCAATAGAGGCACAGGAGAGGGAGAAGGAGAGGGATAGAGCAGCTCCAATAGAGGCACATGAGAGGAAGAGGGGGAGAAAGAGAGAGAGAGAGAGAGAGAGAGAGAGAGAGAGAGAGAGAGAGAGAGAGAGAGAGAGAGAGAGAGAGAGAGAGAGAGAGAGAGAGAAGAGAAGAAGAAGAAGAAGAAGAAGAAGAAGAAGAAGAAAAAGAAGAAGAAGAATGTATTATCGTCCTCTAGGGGCCGAGAAACCGACCCATGGGACCCATAAGCACAATACAAGTGTCTCCTTTTTGTGGAAGGGAATAAGAGGGCAACTATTCTAAGACAGATTGTGTGATACAATATTTACGATATCTGAGAGTCTTGGCAATAAAATTACCCGGAGTGGCTAGGTGGGTATGTGAAAGCAAGCTTGCGAGGGTGTTGTGCTCCTCTGTATTATTGTTAAAGTCCTTCCTTATGTGGGCATACCGTGGGCATGTAAGGAGGACATGTGCCTCTGTCTCTACTTGTCCTTGGTCACAGAACTTACAAAATCTTTTTTCCCATGAGACATCCCCCCAAGCTCCTTTCTCTACCTCCAGAGTGTGTGATCAGGTACAGATGAGTTCAATGCTTCTCCTTGCATTTGCAAGTATGGGCATAGTTATGTATTTTTGTGCATTTTCTTCTTCCTAAGAGTAAGTGTCCCCGATAAATGGGATTGATATGTGTATAGTAGTACTCATACTTAGCCCTTTTTTTAGTTGATTGCCATTTTTGCTGAAATACTCCCAACAAAGCATTATGGAATGCCTTCTCATCCATTTCCCTGGATGACATCTCTAGGTAGGATGTTACTTTCATCTTTGGAACCATCCCTTGATGTCTTGCCACCAACCAGATGCTAGCATCTTACTTTTGTTTGTTTTTTGAGGTCTTTTACTTGCTTCCCATGCTTTCATAGGTAGTCTCTGTGGCTTCATGGTCTTGACCTTCTTTATGTATTTGAAAACCCTTTCCAATGCTCTTAGCTCAATGGGCCTTGTATCGGTCTCAATAAGCATGATTGAGTATGGTGTGGTAATTTTGACTCCCAAATGTCTTCTTAGAAAGAGAGAGAGAGAGAGAGGAGCTGCAGCAAGTAGGCTAGAGCAGGAGGGAGCAAAGAAAGAGGGGGAAGAGGGAAAATGCATGGGATTTAGTTCAAATGGAGTGATTTGGCAGGCTGGACTAGAACAGTGGGGGGCAGAGGCCCTAGAAAGAGGGAGGGGAGAAGAAAAATTTGCCAGAAGGGCCCTACCATCCCATTGAAGGTAGTTTTGGGCTCATATGGGGGAGGTGCAATTGGTAGGAGGGTCAAACATGGGTTAAGAGGGGGGGGGATGGTTTGGGTGGTCCCTAGTGTAAGGGGAGCAACCAATAGGGGCTCTTTGCAAGCCTACCCACCCTCCACCTCAACATACCATTGCCCCATACCTTCTAGCACTCTCATTGGTACACCTCAAATCACTCTCTAATCCCTTGAAATTAGGAGACACTGATTGGAGGCCCTTTTGAGACCCCAATTCTCCCCTAATGGTTTTTGCCCCTATGGAACGTTCCCATTTGATGTTCGGATGAGTGGATATGATCCTCAGTTGGAGATGCTTCCATTGGATAAGCACTCGGATAAGCACTCATGCTTTTAGGTGATCTTGCACTTGTAGAGCAGCCACAAGCTCTTGGTACACAACTGTTGTGCATTGTAGTGGGAATTCATTGGTGGTTTCTTCCATTGCCTCATTGTTTTCCACTAGCAATTGGAGTTTGCTTTGAGATGACTATCGTTTGGTATCAATTGCAACTCATCCATTTTTTCCTTCTACTTGTGGTAGATGAATGTATAAGCCTCCTTAAGATTTTTCATTTGCAAGGTGACCTGGCTTGTTGAGGAATGACTTCAGTGGTATTGGACCATTGGTCCAAGACTTGTGCTTGAGAAGTGCTAGCCTCTCTAGCAATGGCAAGTTGGTCCTTTAAGATTTGGCAGTCCCTTGTAAGCTCTTCAATGCTGAATGTGCATGTTCCCAAAGATTGTTGTATGTCCTCAAGCTTTACTTAGCAATCCTAGAGCTCTTCTTCTTTTTGGATTAGAGTGAGTCGAGCTACTAAGCATGTGCTGAGGTCAAGTAGTCATAGGAGGTCTGTAGGATTGCCGTAGCTTGTACTACTGCTGTCAGTTGTATTTGGCTCTAGTGGAGGTTGGAGGTCACATCCCACATTGCCTTCTCTTGAGCTTGTAGAACTTGGTTCATGCGCACTTCTTCAACCTCTTTCTCATCTATTTGCACCCGAAGTGCCGTGACCTCTATGGTGATTCCATGGAATTGGTCTTTGATGGCTCTACTACAGTCTGTCTTTCCAATTCTCATGCATGCCCCTCCTTGGCCAAGCTAGTGAATAGTTTTGATATTTGAAACATTTGCTGGATTGATGATGGAGAATGACAGACGGTGATGAGGATTGGCGATACTATTGATACAATTGGTGCCCATGTAGCTATCCTAATGATTTTGTAGTACTTGTTGAGGGTTGTGCAATGAGCTGTAGCATCTCATGGGGTTCCACAATTCCTACCCCCAAAATAGGCATTTCTTCCAAGGTATTTGCATTTGGATAGTAGGAGAAGGTGGTGATAGATCCCATGCTGGTGAGAAGGGGATGTCCAAATCCTAATAGGTTTTGGCAGCTAGGGTAGAGTCATTTCTTGTTCCTATATCTCTTTATTGATGAATATAGCCAATAAGTGTGGAATTTTACATATTTGGCCTGATGAACCATCGAGTTCTTTGTGAAGAATATGACTAAGTGCTGGATCTAGTCTTGCTTTAGCTATCTACTTAGCAAAACAAATGTGTGGAGTGGGAGGGATTGATTCTTGCCGCACTTAACCCCCAGGATTGTGAATAGGAATGTTGTTGCTTCCTTGAGTCAAGGGTTAATGATGGTGTGAAGGAATATCCCATCCCTATGGAACTTAGTGCCCTTGGCAACAAGGAGAGGATGTATTTTGAGAAATTTAGCATTGGTAGGCCTTGTGGGGTATTTTGCACCTTGAGTTGGGAGTAAGAAGGCCCTCTAAATCACTATACTATCGAGTATAATATTGAGTTGGATCTAATGTACCATGATGGTGCCATACTTATGAACCTGTGCATCGCTGGAGTGGTAAGAATGGAGAAAGTCCTTGATGTACGTGGACATTGTAGGACTATCCTCCAAGGATTTTAGGCTCTCATACAAACTTCCAAGACCCCTTTGCTCTAAGAAAGATGTTGAATTGGAAAGAGCATAAGTCGATGTAGGTGGCCACACAAGCTCTAAGGACTAGGCCCTGTCAATGGTTGTGTAGGTCGGTGGTGACTTGGGTGGCATTTGTACTTCTTGTGTTTCCATGTCATGCATAGAATCCTCATTAGAGCTATCACTTTGAACCACCTTGGTTGAGAGGAGGTAGATGGCTGCGAACTCTAGAGGAGGTAGATGCCTACATCCATGTTCATATGGTGTACCATTGATCATTAGAAATATGCAGAAAGTAAAGTCCACCTGGATCAAAGACTACTCGATCAAAAGATGACTACGTGGAGAAGTGCATGTATGGCTGCATGCTGAACATGTCAAAATTGAACATGTCATGAGTTGCCATGGACTACGCAACTACTTTGAAGAAGAGGCATCTAGATGTGAAGCTAGTCGATGTAACTATGGCGATGTGATCCGGTAGGTTGTGACATACAAGAGTGTCACCAACCCAAAAGAACTGATAGCAATGTGCGAGGTATGGTGTAGTAGAGGTATAATCTCTATCGAATGATGCAGGGTCAAAGAAGACCGCATAGTCAATGTGGACAGAGTGATACACGGGTTGAAAATCTGGGACCAAAGGTGTAGATGTGATACACTGCTCTACTGAAGAAGAGGCTCGGAAAACTAACAAGGTATAGCAACCTATCAAACCTTATGCTCAACTATCATGAGTTGAAGGTTATCTAATGTGTGCATTGCTAAGCATCCATCGGCATGGGATGTAGCATCTGTCAAAAGCTAATTGAAAAGGAGCTGATAGTGTAAAGGTCTAGAAGCTTGGAATATCACTGAGAATGCATAAGATGTCCCTGAGGCATATGAGGTGCCGAATATTGATGAAGGGACTGATATGTAGTCGTGGATCCAACCACTAATCTGCATCAAGTATGGACTGTATATGATAGCCATAAGTGCATGATGAAACACTGAGTCTCTCTAGGTTGTGCTATGGCTAAACTCGATGACGTCTATGGCACGTGGACAGGATCGCACTGATGCATAGGTATCCTCATACTCAGGAATGATCTATTGATTGAAGGTGGTTATAAAAATTGGATCCAAGGATGCAATGCATGATCTGATGCTAGAATGTCCTAAAGACTGATCTACTGATCAAAACGGCTGAAGGGAACTGAACCCAAGGTATGATCTATGTCATAGGTGAAAGTAGCAATGATGGATGCTTGAGCCTAGAATGGAATCACCTAAAGAGCTGAATGTGCTATGGCATGTATCTCTGCATGTGGTAGAGGTGTGAGTGCCTCATACTGAGGACTTACTTGTGCTGAAGAATTGCATGATCATAACTGAACTCGTGCTGAGTATCTGCATCTGATGTGACACTAAATGGAGTTGGATCCATGCATAAATGTGATGGATGTGTGCCATGAGAATTAAACTGATCTGATGTCGATGGGACTGCCTCGTACTAAGGACTTACCATCAAATATGCCTTGTGTTGAGGGCTTACTACCAAGTGTGCCTCATGTGGAGGGCTTACGGAGAAGTGTTCCTCATGCTAAGGGCTTATCAGCAAATGTGCATGATAAAAAACTGTGGGATGATCCATGCCAACAATTGAAGAATCTATATTTAATCTCTCAAGGCCAATGAGGCTCGAGTCTGCATCATAGACTTGTACATACCCTATAGCAATGAATGGTCGAAGTAGGTTCTCTTTCCACTCATCATGGATCTCATCCGAAGTCCTGACTGTTGTATCATCAACTAATAACTCCATGATGGATGCGGTCTGGTGCTCTATGCAAGAGGCTTACCCATGTACCGAGTGATGAGAATGTCTACCCATGAGAACACTATGTGAGAGCTACCACTGGGGGGCTTATCTCAACGGTCAAAACCAAGTCATGTGAGAATGTCTATGTGCCAAGGATCAAGCCTATAAAATGATGATGACAACTGAGTGTTAGGCATAGCCAAGAGGCTATACAAGGCTGATGTATGTGTGCGAAAACCAATGCCAAAAAATAGTCAACAAATGTGACTGTACATGGGTGGCATGTGCGTGTGCAAAGGTGCAACAATCCTAAATTCGAGAGGAAGATCACTGCCAAGTGTCACACTAAGATGTTAAAGTACCAAATGCCAAGAAAAATAAACTATTGTTAGTGTGTGAATGTGTATACCGATGATAGATCCGATGGGACTGACGCCAGTGGGAACTAATCGTGTAATGGGGCTAACTTGGCTTGGTGGAGTTGGATCTCCTCTATGGCGGTGCTAGTCTACAGTTAGACTACACGTTGAATCGCAAGATGCAGCAAATGAATTTTAACTTGATTCATTTTAAGTGCTTAGTGTGCTACAAAGGATTAGAAGGTGGTTCCGTCGATGATGAGGATTCAATGATGCTAACCTATGAAAAAGTTAGATGTGAAATCGAAGGTGCTCAGCGTGTAGAGCGTGAGATTGCGAGCAATGTTTTTTTTTGGATCACCTCCGAATTCCCCCTGGATCAAAAATTATAGCTCTCAGAAGGGCTAGCCAAACTTTGATCCCAAGAAAGCCCAAAAATGATGATGGTGGCTTGTGGTGACATGGCACTGTGTGTTTATATGCTGCTTACAAAAGTGTGCCTATGTGGCACTCAGTGCTTAGAAGGCACATGGATGAATGTGCATTTTGCTGTGGCAATGCTGAGGTGTTCCCTGTTGATGTGGTAGGTTGACATGTCACTGTTGACATGGCAAATGCTGAGGTGGCCAGATGACATGGCATGCAATGTGTAGATGATGATGTTTCTCTACTGACATGGCCACTGAGGAGATAAGGTTGCCACGTGGCCAACCCCTCTAAACTCTAGGTCACCTTGACCTAACCATGGGCTTAGACCTATCTGCCATGTGGCAGGTAAGGAGCAAGAGAGAGAAGATATAGTGAGAGGGGTCTCTAAGCAGGGGGAGAGGAGGACAATGATGGAGAAGATGATGGCGTGAAGAGGTCATGGCTGAAGGATTTGGCATTGGCATTGATGGTTGGGAGCCCGTGGCTGGCTTGAGGTGGTTTTTTTTGTTTGGAGCTTGAAGAGCACTACTGAGAGCCCATTGGTGCTTTTGCTAAGTCTCGAACATCGTTGGAGCTTCGAGTAGCTCTTTGTAGAGGTCATGGAGCATTGGAGCTTTGTGGAAGCATCTGAGTTCCCACTGTTGAGGAGTCCTCATTAGTTGTGAGCCTTGTAGATGTTGGTCGGGTTGTTCATTGAGGAGGGAGCCATTGGCAAGGTGTTGTATTTGCAGGATACTTTGAGAAGCCAATCATTCGAGGCTATGAGGCTATGGTAGTTGTAGGGTCATCGAGCTATTGTTGGGTCTTCCGAGACTTGTTTACTGGATGTGCGCTTCCGTTGAGGCGTGGAAGCACGTTGGATGCTTTTAGAGGTGGTGATGTTATGGAGAAGCCTGTTGAGCGGCGTCTGAGTAGATGAGCAAGGTGCTACATTGCATGGTCAAGGGAGTCCAGCCATTGGAGTGCTTGTTGGAAGTTGTGGGCACACTAGTTGTGTAGCCAGTTGTCGAGCCTGGCCACTTGTTGATGAGGTGAGCTTTGCCTACTAGAGCTAAGTCATGATAGCATGTTGTATGAGTTGCTGGAGTTGTCTAGTCGAGGGATTTGTTGAAGTCGATGCTACCTTGGCCGTAAGGTTGCCTGTTAGACTAGTGAATCAAGGAGAGAAGGTGTACGAAGCCGTAGGCGCGGTGTAGTTTGTGTGCAGTAGAGTCGACTGCTGACTATGGCATTCCTTGGAGGCTAGTTGCAAATCGCATTGTAGTGTTGCAAGGTCATGGAAGCTACGCGCAGTTCACCGTGTTGCAAGATCTGTAAGCCGAGGGCCATGTAGAGTTGTCTATAAAGATGAGGGCTTTGAAGGCTACTTGTTGTCTGAGTCATGAGAAAAATAGCTTACTCTCTCGCAGTGTCTCTCGGTGGACAAATTGATAAAATCTCTCTCTCATGGAATAAAAGGACACTCCTATCACTCTCAACCCAAAATCTGTCGAAAATCTCTAACATGAACAAGAAGACCTCACAGAATGTGAAACTTAATCCCCTATCTCATCTCAAAACACTTAGAGACACAAGTGATCATATCCCAAGCTCCTGGAAGTGGATTCCTAAGCTTTCTGAACCGAAGTCCAAAGCCCCCCCCCCAAAAAAAAGGACTCATTTTAACCCACATTTAACCCTTCGTAGCTCGCCCGTTTGGTGGCCAACTTGAACCCAATTTAAACTGTCGTTTCACACACGGAAACATCATGCTATGGGAAATTTATCAAACCCATTTCAGCATCCCTAGCACTCGCCAATTTTCACCACTTGTGTGGGCCCCTTTTTGCACTGATTCGGTCATAAATTTCCACTGTGACCTCTTTGACGATTCATCTATGTTAAAGATAGTGTAAATTGCACTATCCACATAGGGAATAAGGGCAAACCCTAACCCTAATAGCTTCACATGTATATCTTCCTGTTCATTGTCAATACACTTAGTGTACAAGTAGCTATATCATGTGCACTCCTCTCTCTCTCCCTCTCTCACTTCCGCTATCATAGTATCAGAGCTGATGGTGCTCCCATTCCCTTGATGAGTGTTAAGCCCTCCTTCGTGAGGCATCCTGCTTTGAGATAAATTTTTGTCAGAGAGAGTGTAAGCCCTAGTTCTGTCAAGGAACACAAGCCCTTGCCTCTAATTGGATTTATCTGCATAAGGATGAGCAAATTATGAGGGTCAACCTTGAAACTTGGAAGGCACAACCCATGACCGACAATCTATTTGCGGCCGAAGTAGATATGACTCAGAGAACCACCCCCGTGAATGGGTTCCAAGCCTGCAAAGGATGAAAAAGATAAATATGAGGACTAGGATGAGCATTGGTATGCTCCGCTGCCTTCTCCAAAATTTAGATGTATGTCTTGGCAACTATAGACGTAGTCAAAAGACGGGAACCAAGATGGCAGCTCATGATCCTAAGGCGACGGGCATGGTAGTATCCCTTAATATGATAAATGTCTTGGGAGCCCCCACAAAAGATCAAGGGGTAAGGAAATTCAAAGAAAACCTTCATTGGCTGAGGTATGTGGATGCTGTTACGGCACATCATGAGTTCTCATCAAATTGGGGAGCCCGATTGAATAGACTAGAGGCCCCTCTAGGTTCTCTTCAAGCAGAGGAGGCTCCCCCTATAGAGACGTCTCCTACATAGGATAACACACCCTGCAAAACCAAGGCCTTAAAGGCCAAGGACCCTAAGATACCCTGCAAGGGAAAGCAAATTGTTCTAGAAGCCATAGAAGAGGACGGGCATGAGGAAGAGATTGACTTGCGTAGGTCCCCAAACACTTTAAAGCTTACACGGTATAGGACTAGAGGATACTGCTAGAATAAGCTAAGAGGTCTGCAAAAATGGGTATGATGGTCCTACAAAGGTCAAGGAAGTGAACCTGGCCGGAGGTCCAAGAGAGGACCCTAAGCTAGTTTACATAGCTAACAACCTAACTTTCAAGCAAGAACAGGCCTTGCTTGCCTTGTTGCAAGAATTTCAAGATTGTTTTGCCTAGAAGTACATAGACATGAAGGGCATGCCACCGGAAGTAGTGCAAAATATCATCCTTATGATGGATGACATTATACCAGTATAGCAGTGACCCTATCCCATGAACCCAAAATATGCGATTATTATCTGAGAGGAAATACAAAAGCAAATCAACAAAGGGTTCATTTATGAGATTGATCATACAAAGTGGGGTTTTTCCATCCTTATATTGTTGAAAAAGAATGGCAAAGTTTGAGTATGCGTTGATCTCAAGAAGGTAAATGCAGTGACCCATAAGGATCATTACCCACTACCCTTTATAGAGCATGTCTTGGAGAGAGTCGTAGCAGGCAAAGAAGCTTATAGCTTCTTGGATGGGTTCTCAGGGTATAAATAGGTGTCCATAGCACCCCAAGATCAATATAAAATGGCATTTGCCATGGAATGGGGAGTCTATGCTTCAAAGGTGATATTCTTCCTACTCATCTCACTAATGCACCCACAACATTCCAAAGGCTAAAGATCACTGCATTCAAGGAATACTTGAGGGACTTTTTAGAAGTTTTCCTAGATGATCTATGTGTTCACTCTAATTGGGATGATCATCTAAAGTATTTGAGACTGGTACTTGAAAGATGTCATCTCTACAGAATCTCCCTCAATCCTCTGAAGTGTCAGTTCTATGTGAAACATGGGGTAATACTCGGACATGTGGTGTCCAAGAATGGGATTTCCACCAATTACAACAAAATTGAACTAATTCTGGAAGTACCCCCACCCACAAATGCAAAGGGTGTACCATGATTTACCAAGCATATAGGATACTACCGCCAATTTATCTACAACTATATAAAGATTGCCAGCCCCCTGTACCAATTGCTAATAATATTCCCTTGGATAGAAGAATGTCAATTATCCTACAAGACCCTTGAGTTGGCATCAGCCCCTATTCTGAGAGCACCCAATTGGGAGTTAGCGTTCATTGATGCCTTGAAATTTGCAATAGGGTGTGTACTGGCATAGCCAAGTGAGTTAATTTGGATTATCCAATATTCTTTGCTAGTCGCCAGTTGAACAATGCTGAGATGAACTACACCACTACTGAACCTGAAGGTTTGGCCATGGTATATGCAGTTAAAAAGTTTAGGCATTACTTGTTGATGAACAATAGCTCCTTTGCATCAATGCTTGGAGATTTCAAAAGAGCAACAACTCGTAGTTGGCATTGTAGAAATTTCTCTCACTATCAGGTTTCAGAGGTATTACCTCCTACTCCGTAGTTCTGCAAAACTTGATATGGAAGAGACTTTGGGAGGCTCCACGTCTCAGTTGCCTTAGTAGCTTTTTCTTTGCACTGGCATGAGGAAAGCAGCCTTGTCACTATACTCATGTAAAGGTTACTTGCGCCTATGCCTATGCAGTTGATTCTCCATTCCTTCTTCATTATTCTATGGTAAAAGTACTCATACTAAGTTCACAGTAGAATCCATGGGACTAGCACAACCAAACCTGAATAGAGTAGTGTGAATGATAAAATGAGCTTTGATAGATATTTCTTAGCAATAGACTATGTTGGGTCGCTCATCTGGTGGGAGAAAAATCTTTCTAATCGTGACTATGTAAAATGGCTAGTTCAAGATTGTACTATTGGATTGGTGCCAGTCCACACTTTGCTGAGATTTTGCTTTTGATATGAATGAGCACAAGCATGGACACCAATAGGATCTTGCTCATAGGCATCCCCACCAGTTGCTTCATGCGGTCTATGCTGCTTATGAATGCTTTGATCAACACGATAGGTCTGCATGGGGAAGTTAGTGCTGGCATGTTTAGAACGCAGCCTCTCCCCAGTAGCTAGTTTATGTTTTTCAAGCTTTAAATTGGTTAGATGAGTCATATGCATGCACGTGATCTACAAATGTAGAAGACACAAAAGATTTGAGGCAACATTGTGAGTTCTCTAAGAGTGGCACATCCTTGATTTTGATGGAGATTTTAGTTCATGGGCCAGTATACTGTCGAAAATGGAGAGTGAACCACACAAAGAGAATGCATTCCATCACCATTACGACTAATCACCTTAATAACCATAATTCTATGAAATAGAGCTACTACTAGTTGGCACTATATGGGATCTCTAACCAGGATATGTGCATTGTCTTGCACTATATGGGCTCTCTATACAAGAATGAATGCAACATATAGTGTCAAAACGTGGGTAAACATACTAGGGTTTACGTGTGTACTCTCTGGAGCTCATAAAGTACTTGCAATACTGTTACTCATTATAGCAAGTCATGGAAGGGGTAGCGGAGCACTTTCTGGAGATCATTATACTGTCTACAAACCATCACAGAGCCTTTTTCCATGAGCTGTCACTCATTTGTCTTGCATTCATTTGGTGTTTTAGACCCTTTTTCCTGATAGATGGATCTACACAAGGATTTATGGATCAACAAGTATGGTTAGAGAATCCTTGGAGAATTACCATTGGACTGGTTTAAGGTTGGAGACATCATGAGTCAACTTTTTCTTGTATGGCGATCGCATAGGAAATAGCCGATCACCCTCACTTTGAAATTATGACAAAGTGTACTTGCTTACGATGTTTATTATCATTTGCAACCTCCTCTTCTTCTTGACGAACATGGACAGGCTCAGCTATTCCTTCATACACTTTTTTCAATGTTAGGAATAGATTATACTTTTGGCTCTAAATTGGTAGCTTAGAATATAGTGTGAGTTTTGTTATTAGAGAAGGGAAATTGTCCCTTCCTTACTATTATACTCCCGTTGAGGTAGTGAGAGAAACTAATTCGTCTGATCGATAGCCGATATTGCCCTTATATCTTATGGAAGCTACTGCCTTCATCTTCCACACCTACTTTTGGAAGCGCTTACAAACATTACAACTATTATCTGAGGTTTAGAAGCAGAATATTATCATGACTTACTCCTACGTATTTAGATTGATAGACTGCCTATAATTCAGACATTGCACTCTCAACACTTATGGGATCTTATCTTGCTGCCCTTTTCCTCTTTGATGAGGGTATACGTAGGACTCTTTGAGTTGACTTCAAGCTAATTACTTTTTTTCTTAAAATAAAATGCTTTAATAGAGTGTTAATGCCCAGGTAGGACTACCAATGCCTTAGAGTAATTGATTTGCCTTTATTTATCCTTTATCTAGGATAGACTTTGTCATGAAATAGAATTTCTTGTGGGAAATTAATAGCATAGATTCTAGGGAGTTGTTCACTTGAAGGTACAAAAGATTAACATGAGTATGCTCAAGGGAATTTCCTTAACTAGTATAGCTTGTTTAAAAGTCTATTCCATGTATGGCAATTTTTTCAATGGGACTTTTTAATGTCTATATCTATATTTCATAAGAAATTATTTGAATTTGAGTAAATAAAAATACTATTGGAATTTCAATATATTGGTTTATATTTAGGAAGAGCTTGGGCTATGTTGCATTGGAATATTTTATAGTTACAAGTTCTTTATTTATTTAGACATGTTTTGCTCTAGAGAATTGGTGGACTAAGGGTTGCCTTTGATTATTACAAACTTGGGTTGTTCTTACATAGAACAAGAAGGACTTACCTTGAAGTTGTTGCCTGATAAGCAAATAGGTCTTGCACTATAGAGGATACCCTATGAAAAAAAGGGGCAAATGATGGGTGAATTATGCCTTGTTGAAAGGAAGTAAAAAACTTTACTTGGTTATTCCATATCTTCTATTAATTTTGAAAAACTATGAGTGCCAACCTATTTCCATAGACCTTCGACTAATTTTTTGCCCTATATTCTAGATTATTGAAATGAAACATGGGATTGCCTTGGATATGAGCTAAGTCAAGACATATTTTACTCTCTATTGGCTCTGTGCCAACATGGACTTAGGTAGCACAGAATGTGTGTGTAGAGTAGCGGTGGTAAAGCACCACTTTTACTTGCATAAGGCTAGGAATAATCTCTCTTAGGAATCCTCAACATGCATCTTCAACATGCAAGTCCTACATGCATGTTCTACATGCAAGTCCTACATGCAACTTGCAACTCCTACATGCAACTTCTATATGCAAGTTCTACATGTAGAGAGAGAATGTCTTACAATTCCTACATGCAAAGAGAGAAGCTCTCCAACTTGTATAAATACCCCATAAGGAATGAAGCCCACACTCTTTGGGGCATTGTGTTGAGTTCTACTTTGGTATTCCAAGCAATTGTCTCTAAGTGTCCATGCTTCCTTCCACTCCATGTCCAAAAGCATGTCCTAACCTTGCAACTCCTCCTCCCCTCTCCTCCATGTCCTAACCTTGCAACTCCTCCAACCTTGCAACCCCTCTCCGCCCTCCTCCCTTCTCCTCCATTTTCCTCCTCCTCCTCCTCCTCCCTCCTCCACCCTCTCCTCCTCCCCCATGCTCTTATATCTTCTTCCTCTCCCACTCCTATGCTCCTCCTAAACCCTTAGTCCATGAACCCTTGACCTCTATGATCTATGAGGGAGATGAGTTCTCTGCCATGTACTCTACCCTGAACCTTGGATCCTCCTCCTAACCCTCAAATCCTTTTGAACACTAAACCTCCCTCTAACCCTTAAAACTCCTCCTAAACCCTTCAACCCCCAATGTAGGCGAAAGCCTTCATTACCCCAATCATGATGATGCATGTTTCTTTCACACATGCATGCACTATGTTTGCTTACCACACTTAAGCCTATGTCTCTCACCGAAATATGATCCAAGGTCCTAAGCTACACTTGTACTACAAATAATGACACCGATATATATGTAGGTGAAAAAAAGCCTCGGAACCCTACATACTAAGAATATCCTGCTCTTCTTGTGGAAGCCGTGGGAAAGAGCCAACATTTGGCACTGCTGTCAGGGAGACTAGTGCCTCAAGTAATGGGTAAAACCCCCCCTCCATCCCCCCCCTCCCCTCTCCAACACCCCCCCCCTCTATACTCTTAAGGGACTAAGGCCCCTGTCCTTAGCAGAGCCGCCCAACGGTGCCACCTGCTAATCGACGATGGAGATGCACCAAATGTGGTGCCACCCGCTGAGACCAGTGGCAATGCTCACCTTGCTGGCAGACCATCTCCCTTTCGGTGGTAGCGGTGGTGAGGCTCACATTGCGCCCGCCCCCCTCTCGCCCTTCGCCTCCACCCCCCTCTCCACCCTTCACCTCTGCCCACTCCTCTCCCATCACACACACCCGCTCCACCTCCCCTCATGCCTTCCTCCCTCGACTCCCACGTCCCGTCTTGCCCCTCTCCTCCTCCTCCAAAACTACCACCCTCGCCCCCCTTTAAAAAAAAGAAAAAAGAAAAGAAAAAGAGAGAGGAAGACCTAATCTAACCCTAGTTAGGTTAACCCTAATTAGGTTAGGTTTTACTAACTCTAGTTAGTTAGTGTTGGGTTGGTTAGGTTAGGTTAATTTTACTACCACTCGATTAGTGTAGTTGTAGGTTAGTTAAACTTAGTTAGGATCTGGTTAGGTTAGACGAATTGTAGTATAGTTAGTAGACTAATTATAGTTACTTCAAGTAACTATAGTTAGTTAGAACCACGTTTAGGTTAGGTTAGGTTAAACTTAGTTAGGTTAGAGTAATTGTCACTCTAACTAGAAATTCCTCTAACTAGACATTAGAGTAATTGGATAGTTAAAGTGACTTGATAGTTAGGATAATTGGGCAGTTAGACTAACTGGGAGCTCCCTAGTTTAGTTACCTCCCACTAAAGTCCATTCACACCAATGCCATCACCTTGCGCAGAGTTTTCTCTCTCTACTCTCTCAATAGCCTATCCTTCTACCTCTTACTCCCATCTCTCTCTTGCTCTTTGCATGACACGTGGTAGATAAGCCACCCATGGTAAGGTCAAACTAACCCTAGGTGCTCTTCTGCATGACACATGGTAGAGATAAGAGCTAACTAAGCCTCAGTCAAGAGGGTTGATGAAGGTTTGGCCTCAAAGCCACATCGTCTACACACATGGCATCAACATGTCATCAACGACATGTGGCCGCACTGCCTGCCACATCAGTGACACGTGGCCACATTGTTGGGGTAAAGGGTAGTGTGCCTGCCCACTTGTACAGTGCCCATGTATACTCATATATATATGATAGAGGAATAAGCTAGAGTAACTTTTACTCCACCACTTTTGGTGTCTCCTTATCCCTTTGTGTGTGCTCTCTTCTCCCACAAATGGTATCAGAGCCCACGGCATTCGATCTGCGAGGAGCTCAATGAGAGGAGCACGAGCACTGCTTCGAGAGATCTACCGGGAGCTTTGGAGAGCTTGATTCTCTCATTCATGGGGAGATTTGGGTAGACATCATCTAGATCGGTTTGCTCTACAATAGAGCTGCAAGGATCACTTTGGGTTATTTTCCAGTGCTCCAGTAATGTGCAGAACCCATCCACGAGCATTGCTGGCTGGACGATAGAGCTTTGGAGCTCAGAGGCATCTTGGCTCATGAGCACTATCTTTGTTGGTGTGCTGCTACTGCACAGGAGCTCAGAGATGCGGTCGTTGGTAGCTACGTAGTTTTTGTTGTAAGCTGTTGCCTTTGTTGTAGAGAGGAGGCCTTGCAAGGTCCGTGGCCTTGCTGTGCTCTGGAGTCATCGATTGGCCAGAGAGGTGGCTATGGAGCTGTTTGTGGAGGCATAGGCTGGTGTTGCAGACTGTTGTTGTGTGAAGGCTAGAGCATGCACTATCATAGAGCTGTATGATGGCACTGAGACGGACATGGAAACTGACCGACTGAACGTGAGAAGCTTGCAGTCATAGGAGGAGCGGTAGAGAAGGTTAATTAGCTGGCTAGATATGTTGAAGCTGCCTAAAATAGAGACGCTTGGGAGGTTTGTTGGCTTTACATGCCTGTTGAAGCGGTGGCTTGGCCTCGAGGATATTTTACGGGTTTTTACAGGATTTGCACAGTGGAGTTTTGGCATTTTTGTGCTTGTGCACTGAGCAGTTGGTTGCAGCTACTGCTGAGCTATGTGTGCCATTTATTCAGTGCATTTGGGTCCTTGTACAGACATACTCTGGTGCATCTTAGTCCTTGTGGACATTCCATTACAGTTGGTCTGATTTTGACAGTTTGGCTTGGCTCGGGGGTATGGTTAGGCCCCTTAGCAATAGTAGGCTGACATTGAGACTCACGGTTTAGGAGTTCTCTTGTCAAAAGCCATTGTAGATACTTTTGTTGAATGTGGACACATGCTTTGAGGTTATTTTGATAGCAATTCAGTGGACATTTTGACGGTGATTCAATGGACATTTTGACGGTTTTACACCTACATGTATGGTGGTGTTTATGTCAGTTCATTGAACAGCTGAGGAGGATGTATTGTCAGTGATTTGCCATTGTTTGGAGCACATTTCAGGGCTGTTTTGCCAGTGCTTTTGGGCTATTTTATCCTTGATCTGTGAACATTCTCGAGGCTAATTTGGTTGGGCATTGTACTTGCCATTTTGCTAGTGTTGCAGTTGAAATATGGGGTGATCTGTTGGATGTATTTTGACCATTTTTGGGGCTGTTTTGGTGGAGCAGATGAGTGTTGTAAAGGGCAGCAAGCATACAAGGAAGGTGTTGTTGCTGTTTTTATGACAAAATAGTCATTTTCACGACTGAATAACTCTTTTCTGGTGCAGAATTGCACTTTGTGCCGAACTGGAAAGTTATACGTTGCAGGAGTTACAGCCTTTGGAAAACCACAAAAAGTTGCAGTCTACTGTCTATTTGTGACCAATGTGCAGGAAGCTGTATTTCAGATGAGAATATCTAAGACTCCACAAGGATTTGGCTCTTGAGGGCAACTGACAAGTTGTAGATCTTTCTACAAGCTACAACTTTTCTGTTTACAGATTTGGCATCCGGTCTTTCGGTGAAAAGCTATTTTGCCCAAAGTGGCTGTGAGGTATTGTTGTAGGAATTTCTCTTGCACAATAGTGAATTGGGAACTCACAGTAAATTACAGAAAGTGATTGGGATCTCACTTCAGTCCAAGGGCATTATTGGCATTTTGGCAAGTCACTTTGGCACATTTGGCAAGTGGTGAATGCTTGTTGATTTTGATGCCAAAGGGTTGCGCACTTGAGGTGATGCATTGTTGATGCAATAAATGCCATTTTGATGCATTATGGATTTGCATTGGTGGATGCCGCACTGATGTTTATGGATAGTTGAGCTGGGCTCCTACTGCCATTGCTCATTTGGTTCAGTGCATTGCTTTCTTGGATTGCTAGGCATTGGCAGGTTACTGGGCTGCATATAGTCTTGTTTATGCCTCTTTATGGGGCTGAGTGCTTTTGAGCATTGGATCAGCCAGTTTATTTGGAGACCTGATTGGTCTAGACAACACTATATTTTTTGGTCATTTGAGTTGCCTATTGCACTATATTGCTCTTTGGTTGTTGTGAGTTGTTGTGCCATAGATATGGCATCTCCAGCTGGTGGTGCCCTCTTTGATATTAAGAGGTTGGATGGATCAAACTTTCAGTATTGGAAAGAGCAGATTTATGACGTGTTAGTGCAGAAGAGGTAGCATAAGCCCATACAATGCAAAGGTGTCAAGCCTAATAGCATTAAATAGAGTGATTAGGATGACGTGGATGAGCAAGCACATTCTATCATTCAGTCATCACTCTTGAAGTTAGTCTACTTGCAAGTACAGGATGGTGTACACGGTGTAGATTGCCATGCATATGAGTTCTATACTCATACATGCCAGATGTATGACCATGATAGTGTTATGTTATAGCATGATGGGTTAAAATGCCTTGATGGGCTGAAATACAGCCTTGATATGCACTCCATAGGTAGATCAATTGGTAGAAATAGGTCATGTTCAAGGGGGAATTCCAAGAGCAAGTCTAGCTCTCGGACTTGTGTTAGATGTTTCTATAGTATGGCCACATGAAAATGTACTATTGGAAATGGCTAAGAAAATGCAAGAAGAAGAGCAAGGTTAAGAATGACAGGAAGAAGGAGAAGAAGCATGTTGAGCTTCAAGGCATGGATGCTAGGGTTTCCATTGAAAGTAGCAGTGATGAATGCACCTTTAACACCTCCTTCTTGGCCACTGATGTACCCATTCTCGGTGATTGGATGTTAGATCCATGTGCTTCATGTCATATGACCCCTCATACGTCATGGTTTAGTGCATATCAGGAATGCATTGTGGGGGACAATTTAATGGGCAGTGATCATTCTATGGATGTCTATGGTTATGGGGATATCCACCTTGTTATGCCTAGTGGCTCTATTCTTGTTCTGTAGAGGGTTAGACATATACGAGGACTTGCTATGAGCAAGATTAGTACTGGACAATTGGTTGAGGCAAGTTATTATGTCTCTTTGGGTGATCATGCATGGAAGATTACTAGAGGCAATTTGGTTATGGCTAGGGGATCACGGGTTGGATTCTCTTATGCATTGCATGTATCAAGTGTCCAGGATCAGCAGATGCTTATGATTAGTAAGCAGCCATCAGTTAGTTTATGGCATGCCAAACTTGGACATATGTCTGCTGCAGGTATGGAAGCCCTTACAACATTGAGATACATTCCTGTTATGGATGTCTCTCAGATTTTGTCATGATTATCATGATGGCCAGCAGTCAGGATCCTCTTTTGTGAGGAAGACAATTAGTGAGAGGTATGTTGAGCCATTGCAGTTGGTTCATAGTGTAGTTTGTGGGCCTATGCCTACCGTTTCACTAGGTGGTGCCTCTTACTTTGTGACATTTACTGATGCTGCTACAAAGTACATATGGGTATATCCGATTCGTCAAAAGCATTATGTATATGATACATTTCAATGCTTCTTGAATAATGCTGAAAATCCGTCAGGAAAGAAGCTATTGAGCTTGATGACTGATGGTGATGCAGAGTTTACTTCTCCTAGATTTCAACATCTACACTTGGTATCAGGAGGGTGTTGACCACTCCTCATCTTTCTGCTCATGATGCCTTGGCAGAAGGCATAAATCGAATTCTATTGGACAGGATTGGTAGCATGCTACGATATGCAAGTCTTACCGAATGCTATTGGGCTGAGGCATGTAAGACAGCTGCATACTTGCTTAACAGGTCACCCAGGAGATCTCTGGATGGTAGAGTGCCATTTGACTTCTTGAGAGGCAGGGCACCATGTTATGAGTATTTACGTGTGTTTGGCTGCGAGGCTTATGCTCATGGTTCCCAATCGAGGAGGTGTATCTTCCTTGGATACAGTGAGTCCAATAGGGACTATAGGTTATGGGATTCTTTAGCTAGAGAGCTAATACGTAGCCATAATGTCTATTTCAGAGAGGATGCTATGTTTAGATAGCCTAGGACTATGGATAGCAGGAGAGTGGTGTCCTAGGAGGGTGTAAGTGCACTGATAACTCTGAATTCTTTGCAGGGGCAGCCCATATCCCTTGGAGTGGGAGGTTTTTCCCACGGTGAGCAAGTTATAAAGTTGGGACAGCCACGATTACTTCCTGATTTTGGTCAGAGACGGTCAGATGTCTCTAGTATTCCACAGGTTTATACTCCTATGGAGATTGTTGATGCATCTTTTGGCTAATGATGCTCGGTATGATCCATTGGCTGGTTATGCCAAGATAGATGTGGTTTCTGTAGTTATTGACTCAGGTCATATTGTGCATGGGCAGGAATCATTGATATGTTTGCTTTGTAAGTGCCTCCATGGCCAGAAGCGATCCCCTCGAGCTTGGCTTCATAGTTTGATACCGTTATGAGAGCTCGGGATGTGATGCGCAATGAGACAGGTTATGGTCTCAATAATCAGGAGGTTGCTATCCTTCTGAGGTTACTTGTCATATTGTCCTTTATGGACAGGGATGCTTTGCATTGGGAGCTGCATGGTCTTGATGATGTTTGTCTTCTGATACTTGGTTGTTTCAGTATGGAGAGGGGGAAGTTACTAAGTACTCCATTGCGTGTATTGGCTCCATACTTGAAACACACCGGGTTTGACAATCACAGATCAGTTGAGCAGTAGGTTATGGTTGATATGGCAGCCATAGTACTTCATGCATCCATGACTAGGTTGAGACTTGGTTCTCACATGTTTGCCATTGGGGCTACACTTCAGGTTCTTACTTCCGTTGCAGTGGGAGTTGGTAGCATGATTATGGCAGATTTTGGTAGTAGGGAAGCGGTTGTGGACATCAGTTCCTTATGCTTCCAGGAGCACCATGCAGGTGATGCAGGTTGGGTAGACCAGTAGAGGTCTATTGTAGGTTATGTGCTTATGGTTGCAGGTGGTACAAAGACATTTTCTTTGCACAGTGACAGTTTGGGTGCTATGGACTTAGCACGAGAGCACATGGTGGTGAGAGTTCACTCTCCCAATGAGATCTGGCATGAGATCTTGGTTGACAGGCATCTACAGCTTGTCATTTTCTATCCTACAGACTTGATGTCTGCTAGCAGCTTATCCTCTATGCACTTTGCACATTGTAAAAAGCCGATGGGCATAGGATGACGGTCTGGTCATCTTGTTTTTTTGCCTATGGCTGATTGTATTATATGTGTACTATACTCCCTTAAAGGCACATTATCTTTAAGTGGGAGGTTGTTGGGATAAAGAGTAGTGTGCCCACCCACTTGTACAGTGCCCATGTATACTCATATATATATGATAGAGGAATAAGCTGGAGTAGCTTTTGCTCCACCACTTTTGGTGTCTCCTTATCCCTTTGTGTGTGCTCTCTTCTCCCACACACACTGCCGGCCACATCAGCAACCCACGTGGCATTGCCAGCTCAGTACCACCTCACCACTCCATCTCAGCATGCCATAGTGCCAAACAGACACATTAATATCTTCACAAGCTCACACACACACTACATGTGACCACCCATTGCCACATGATTAATGCCATCCACATCATCATTTTGGGCCCTTTTGTGCTCAAACTTTTGCCATCTTTCAAGGGGCCGTATCTATTTATCCAAGTGGAACTTGGAGGCACTCCAAAAAGAAAAATTGCTCGCCAACTTGCACTCTACAGATATGTCACATTAGATTTCACATTTGGGATTTCTCCTTTGCAATATTTGTAGAAACCTCTTCATTGTCACCCCTTCGGATCAGATCACATCCTCTCCGAACCCAGCACTCCTCCTAATCAAATCGCATCCTCTCCGAACCCAGCACAAACCAAATCAAGATAAAATCTATTTTGTTGCTTTTTTATATTGAACAATGTGTAGACTAGTTATAGGACTAGCTACCATAGCCTAAAAATTCTCGATTAGTTCCCCAATCGGCATTAGTCCCTACTGCAGAACCTATCATCGGTATTCATCTCACACATATCGATACCCCTTCCATTCTTTGAGAGAGGGTAGATTTGCTCTTGATGAGTCACTTGGCACCTTGGTTTACTGATTCATGACTTTTGCACCTTTGCACTCACACACCACCTTGTAAAGTCATTAGAGTAGCGAGCTCGATGATAACAACTATGGCAATTGGAAGTTCAAAATTTTGAACATTTTTAAGCTGAAGAACTTGTGGGACATAGTCACGAAATATGAAAAGAGACCCGAGCCTACCTAGACAACTCCTCTTACCACATATTGGTTGTGTCTTGTTTGTCATCGGGTTAGTCCCGTGTTGTTGTGCATGCACGTAGATGCCGCTTGACTTAGTCATTACAGCTTGTTCAGTCATTGCCTTTGCTTTTGTTGTATGATTTAGGTTGAGTGCCGCTAGAGGATGCCATCATTGTTCCTTTGCTACATGAGAGTCATGCTTGTTATGTCCGCCTTGCATGGGTTGAGAGTCGATGGTCATGTGTTGAGAGCCATTGATCATGTAGGTGCCTACGAGTCCCTTCCTTGTAGTCGTTTGAGTTGTGTTGTCGAAGTAGACTCTGCAACTTCTTGTAGGCTCTTGCCTATAGCTTGTGATTGAGTTCTTGCTTTTGCTTGAGCTCTTGTTGATAGCTTGTGATTGAGTTGGCTCTTGCCTATAGCTTGTGATTGAGTCCTTTCTTTTGCCTTGTTCAAATCTAAGCCATCTTGTAGTGGCTTGAGTGTTGTATCTCAAAAAAACTAGCAAAGCATCACAAAAGAGATAGAGTAGGCATCTCTATTTTGTAAAGAGATAGAGTATAATTCTCTCTATCGTGTAAAGAGATAGAGTATCACAAAAGAGATAAAGTAGGCTTCTCTCTATCTTGTAAAGGCTCTTTCTCTCTCTCTAACGACATCTCTAAGTGGAAGACACTCCCGACTCTCTCTCTCTCTCTCTCTCTCTCTCTCTAAGTCTCTTGTCTCTCTCTCTTGCACAATAGATCTTACAACTAGATTAGTCACACTCTCACAAGAATTTGAATGAAAGAATCACTCATAAAATAGAATCTCTCACAAAGAATGGAGGAACCACTTATTCTCATGGAAGAATGAACGGAAATCTCTTTCACTTGAAAAATCTCACAAGAGGGAATGAATGGAAATAATGGATGGAAATTTCTCTCAATGGAAGAGAATAAAATCAACTCACAATCACTCAAGAAATCTCAATCTCTCACAAAGAGAAGGAATGAATGGAAATAATGGATGGAAATTTCTCTCAATGGAAGAGAATAAAATCAACTCACAATCACTCAATAACTCTCAATGTCTCACAAAGATGGCACCTTAGCGGAAGGTACAACTATGCTCGAATACCACGAACAATATGAAGAGGGAGAGGAGAAGAGTGGAGATCATGAGAGAGGGCGCGCCTAGAGAGAGCACCTGACTAACTATTTACTAGAATTACTTGAAAAGAATCAATATATACAACCCCTTTAGAGTTAGCATTAGGGTTTCCAACCCTTGTGCCTTTTAGCACTTTATCTATTATTGCTATGCACATACCAACACATGGTGTTGAGATCAATCCTAAATAGGTTGGTGCATTTTTATTAGAAATGTCGATGAGACAGGGGCACTTGCTAGCCCCTTTATTTGCCTTCCTAAAACATAAGTACCCCTTGCTAATTATGTCGTCCTCTGCAAGAAGGGAGAAGTTTCTATTATCAATCTCCGATCTAGTGGTCAAGTGGGTCTACAAATATATGTAGACGAGCTTAGTTCTCCTTTTCATATAAGGAAAAGCTAGATGATCTCTTATGTTTAGTTGATAGACTTTTTTGTCTCAATTAATCAGGGGAAGTTTTTTCCTCTTCAAGTAGGATAGGATGAAAGACCATGACTATTGAATAACAACAAAATTTCCTAATAGAATTTGTGGTCTTAGGTTTTTTCTACAATAAACGGAATTATTTTGCTTTCTAGGTAGGATAGGATGAAAGGCAACAATGGCTAGATAACTATAGCTTTACCTAGCAAAATATCTAGTTTATGACATCGAAATAGAGAAGTTGGCCCCCTGGAGGCCTTCAGTTCTCTTCAGTCCTCTAGTTGAATGCAAAGATGTTCATTCTTAAATACATTTTGGTAGCCTACCCAGATTTAATCTCATCTACGTGATGCTACAATGCTACTTACTAGAATAAGCTAGAGAACTTAGAGTTTTTGCTAGAAAGGCACCCCCTATGTCCTTGCTATTTACGTGGTTCTACGTAAAAAGGAAGAAGTTTCTAGTATTGATCTCCCATCTAGTTGGCAAGTGGGTCTAGAAGAGTTTGCAAATGACATCATCTCGTTTTTGAAAGCATGTAAGGAGAAGTTGGATTGCCTCTTACGGATAATCTCAATTTCAATTTGTAATCAAGGAAGTGCTTTTCTTTCAAGGGAGCATGAGATAAAATACCTTGGTGGCTAGATACCTATAGATTTACCTGGCAAAATTTATATAGCTTTAGGTCGACCTATACATAGGATGAGGTGAAAGACCTTGGTTGCTAGATACCTATAAACTTACCTAGAATAATTTGTTGAGTTTTATGTTTGATTTATATACGGGAAGGTTTTTGCTTTCTGGGTAGGATGGGATGAAAGACAACATTGACCAAATAACTATAGACTCACCTGGTAGAATCTAGTCTATCTCTTTTACTTTCTCGGTAGTAGGATGGGATGAAAGACAATAGTGATTGGATGATTATATATTTACTTGGTAGAATCTTGTCTATCTCCACAGGCTTCTAGGGGCTATTTAGTGGTTGTAACATCAAAGCACACGTTCAATTACGTGTTAGCTAAGATTTTAAAGAAGTTGGCCCCTTGGAGGTCACAAGTCCGTGGGTGTAATGCAAAGATGGTCATTGTTAAGTATGCTTTGTGAGCCTATACAATTCTTATCACATCTATTTGGTGCCTTAGTTCTTCTTGCAAGAAAGAGTTTTGGAGTTTTCTACAGGGATAGAGGTGGCAATCAGAGGTTTCCATATAATATACCTTAGATTGCAATCATGGTTTGAAAGAAGGAAAGGGGACCTAGGGGTGCCAGTTCTATGACTTAAGTCCTAGAGCCTAGTTCAATAAGCAATATGTAATGTTGGACATGAGTTCAATAGAGGGGTTTTAATTTCCTGTGGAGTTATAGAAAATATAGAATGTGCATAAGTGGTACTTTTTGTTTTGTTTAAAGACCCCTTCTATTGAACATAAGTGATGATGTAGGGGGGTCTGACATACTAAATGCCCCATGGTCTTTCATCGATGATGATGTACGCAGTTAAAAGCCCCTTCTATTCAATAGAAGTGGTACTTAAAAGTGGCACTTAGAAACCCCTTCTATTGAACACAAGTGATGATCTAGGGGGTTTTACATAGTGAATGCCTCGGGCTCAAATGACTTGCCTTGGGTATTAGCTGTAGGTGGGTTTTACACATGTGATATAGATGAATGCCCTGAGCTCAAGTTGCTTGCCTTCAATACTAGATGGGTGATGAAGTTTTTTTGGGACGTAGCCCCATTGGTGGATTATATGAGGTGGCTTATCGACTGGGTCCAAGTCACTTGCCTTAGGTACTAGATGGTGGGGAGTTTTACATAGGTAATGTAGGGCTGCTTTACATAGTGAATATGCCCACCTCAAGGCACTTGCCTTCAGTACTAGATGGATGATCAAGTTGTTTTGGGATACAGATATTGACATAGTAGCTAGAATTTTGGAGATGGTTTATTAACCACTAGAATTATGTAGGTAGCCGACCAAACTGGCTGACTACTCAACCTATAGCAGCCCAACCAGGCCTTTTATAAGCTTTATATACCTAATTGCTAGAATTATAGGGGTTGGTAGGAGAAGTTTTATCTTTCAAACTTTGGTCAAAAAACTCCTTTGTACGAGTATTATAGCTTTGATGGTATGGTGGGTTTAGAGGGGATTCATCTTGAAGACTTTTTCTACTAGTGCAATGTCATTTAAGCCAAAGGGGTTTAAATTTCCTATGGCATTATAGAATGTATATATGCATAAGTGGTACTTTTTTTTGTTGTTTAAAGACCCCTTCTATTGAACACAAGTGATGATGTAGGGGGGTCTCACATATTGAATGCCCCATGGCCTTTCATCGATGATAATGTACGCAGTTAAATGCCCTTCTATTGAACAAAAGTGGCACTTAAAAACTCCTTCTATTGAACACAAGTGATGATCTAGGGGGGTTTACATAGCGAATGGCTCGGGCTCAAATGACTTGCCTTGGGTATTAGCTGTAGGTGGGTTGTGACATAGTCACTTACCTTCAATACTAGATGGGTGATCAAGTTGTTTTGGGACGTAGCCCCATGGGTGGATTGTATGAGGTGGCCTATCGACTGGGGCCAAGTCACTTGCACTTGCCTTAGGTACTAGATGTTGGGGGGTTTTACATAGGTAACGTAGGGCGACTTTACATAGTGAATATGCCCGCCTCAAGTCACTTGCCTTCATTACTAGATGGATGATCAAGTTGTATTGGGATACATACACATGGGTGAGGTGGTTTATTGACAAAGTAGCTAGAATTTTGGAGGTGGTTTATCAACCGCTAGAATTATGCAAGACCAAACTAGCGGACTACTCAATCTGTAGCAGCTCAACCAAACCCTCTTTTATAAGGTTTATATACCTAATTGCTAGTACTATGGGGGTTGGTAGGAGAACTTTTCATCTTTCAAACTTTGGTTAAAAATCTCCTAACTTGTTCGAGTATTTAGCTTGGGATGTCATGGTGGGTTCGGAGGGCATTCAATCTGAAGTTTTTTTCTATGAGTTCAATGTCATTTAACCCTAAGGGGAACTTCTTGTTATCATCAAGTTTCATACTAGCGAAGAGATGAGGTAAGGTTTCCATGATTGCTAGCACTTGTCTAGCAAACGATCAATGCCACAAAGAAACTTCATCATTTAATAAAGGATAGGATGAAGAGGATGTTGCAAGCAAGCTTTCAAAATTGTGCTTTTATGGAGAGAGGTAAAAGCAAGGACATGGCCTACTAAAGTGTATGTTTAGGTTTAAGTTTGTGGCAAGGTATTTGTGATTCTTAACGCTTCTCTGTACTTAGCATTTGTCTAGCAAACTCATTACGAGGATAGAGCTACAAAATTTAGATCATTCCTTATCTTAGGATTCTGGTGTGACATTAGAAGCTTGTCTTCAAAATTATGGTTTTGCAATGGGAAGAAAGTTTTGAGACATTCCCTACTCGAGTTCCGGTCTAGTGGAAGAAGCTCTTCGTTTTAAGATTAGCCAATCTTCTTTTTTTAATAAAATCTATTTTCAAAATTTTTAAATTTAAATAAGTGGTGTTCCAGTTATCATGTCCATTTGTATTACATTCTTTGTTGTAGAGCTAGATTAGACAGAAGCATTTTCATACATTTTGCTGTTCCACGGCCCAAAGACCAATAACGCGAGTTGCCCGTAACAGAAGTTCAATGCTAGTATTAGTTTCAAAATACTGTCAGCAACGTGGGGCAAGGATTGCCAAAGACTTCTATCGTATGATAAGTGTGCCCATATTTAATTTACCAAAACAATCGGCACCACTCGTGGAAACAAAAAATTCTACAATTTTGCAACTCGGCTTCCAAAACCAATTTTGTATAGGCGCGCAGCACATCCTCTCATTGCGCAGGATAACTGCAAGAGCCATAGCCTGCAAAACAGTCATTCAAGTTACAATTAGAGACCGCTACAACGACAAGACATGGGGGAGTGTGACTGATCTTAGTGCGGTACTGTATGTTGAGTGCGAGCGAGCAAACAATGTTGCAGTACGGAAGCGGAAGACACGTCGTAGAACGAGGACCTGTTGAAGACATTATCCACGAGGAAACTGTAACATTCTTGTGCGAGGACAAGTGTGAATCTTGCGACACAGGCAGGGAGATAGAGAGCGAAAGACAGAGGGAAAGGGCGAGAGAGTTACTTGGATTTGTCGCTGTTACCAAACCCGCATTGTTGAAGAAGCAGTTCCAGTAATTGCGGCCGTGGCGTTGATAGTAGCTGTTCATTGAGTAGGAGGCATGGGCAGCTAGCGTGTTAGGAGAGAAGCAGGGTTGGCCGGGTTGAATGGCTGAACAGTCAGCGCCGCCCTCCCCACAAGCAAAGTTTAAGTTCTGCTCCAACAGGGCGTCACTTGCGCCGGGGTTGGCGACACACCACACGCCAGTGGGGGCCTGGGCAGCCGGGCTCGGGGTCGAGGAAGGAGGGCCGGTGACCGGGTTTGAGGGAGTGGGCTCGCCCGTTGCAGGAGCTTTGAGAAGGCCGGCATCATAAACTGCAACTCTGTTGGGTTGGAAGAGGCCGAAATTGCGCTCGGACGAAGGACCTGGCTTCTGGTTCTCGTTGAAGAGAGCGAAAATGAAGGTGGGGATGGGCAGGGTTGGCTTGAAGGGAGTACCTGCATTGGAGGCAAGACGCTTCACAAGGTTGCTGTTGTAGACTTGCGCGTTCTGCATCCCGGCGCCCGTCTCGTTAGGATCTCCACCAGAAGGCCAGCCGGTCTCGGAGACCACCACAGGCACGGTTCCGTCAAACCCAGCTGCCTTGATGGCGTAGTAGACAGCGTCCACTTGAGCGTCGAAGAGACTTCCGTAAACGAGGCCGGTGCCAGAATCCTTCAGCCCGTTCTTGGACCGGAACAAGGCGTAGTCCAGGGAGACGTTGGAGGGCTCTGCGGTGTAGGCGAAGTAGGGGTAAGCGTTCACCATGAAGGGGGAGCCGGTTTGCGAGAGGAAGCGGAGGAGGAGCTTGATGGTGGGGAGGAGGGAGGGCTGGAAGGCAGCGGAGGAAGGGGGGGAGGAAGAGGAGAGGACGGCCATGGAGTTGGGGGTGGTGACTTTGATGGGGGGCTGGAGGGGAGCGAGGGCGAGTTGGAGGTTGTGCATGGCGGGCAAGAGGAGGGGGAGAAGGGACTGATCTTTATCAGTGAGGATTTCGTTACCGACGGCGAGGTGGGTGATGGAGGAGGAGGGGAAGAAAGGGACGATGTGTTGGGAGACCCAGATGCGAGCAGCTTTGGGGCTACGAGCGAGGGAGGGGATGAGTTCATTTTGGACACCAACGACGAGGTTGATACCGGAGTTGGAGAAAGCAGAGAGGACTTGGGGGTCGGAGGAGTAGAGTTTGACACTGGAGATGGAGGTGGACTGGAGAAGCTGGACGACCTGTGTGGGCGTGGGGAGGTTGTTGCCCTCCATGCCGTAGTTGACTCCGATGCCATCCGCCACCTTCGTCGTCGTCGTCGCCACCCCTGCATCCAAAATTCACACAGACTTCTTCAAACTAGTTCACTCTTTACATTCTTCTCTCTCTCTCTCTCTCTCTCTCTCGCACTCTGCCACCCTGCAGCTCGCTTTGTATCCCTCCTTCCTTCCTCATTCTTCTCAACGCTTTGCACCTTTGCATTCATCATTCTTCCTTCTCTTATTCCCATCCTTGCCGCTGCCTTTTTGCCTCCTTCCTTTCCCTCTTCCCCTCAACCTCCTCCCTCCCTCTGACTCTTGCAGTATACCTTGCCTATTTTCCTCTACAAGCTTCCGTTTGAGCAAATCACCAAGCACCTAACCAACTCGCTTCGTCAGCCACCAAACTATCTGGGCATCACTTCTCGCTCTCTCGCACGCTGCATGCGAGCTTCGCATCCCTCCTTCGCCCCCAGCCCTCAACCTCCTACCTCTCTCGCTCTATCAGTCCCTTGCCTCATTGTACTCTAACATCTCAACAAGCTTCCCTTATCTATCACCACACACACAACAATCGTAGCATTGGGTACCGCAGCCTTACACGCACACGCTCCCACCCATATCAACAGCTTCACGCGCAGGCTCCACCCCAGTTTTGCCGCCATATTTCAGTCTGTAGCTACGTCGTAACCAGCCGCAGTTGCCGCACTCCGGCGCTCTCTCTCTCTCTCTCTCTCTCTCTCTCTCGGTGTCTGGAGCAAAGATTCTTTGCTCGCTCGGGAAATAGCCCTCAGAAGCGGCTCCCGCGTCCCTGCGGGTGGGCGAACCTCGAGCCTTTGTGCGAACTTCGAACTCCAAGGAACGATGGGGTCACGGATGGGACGGTGCATAGACGGAAGTGCTGTCCTTGAATATATAAAGTATTGCCTGGCGCCTCAGAATTCTACTCACAGCCTCTGCAACCTTTTCTGCTGTCCTTGCATTGAAAAGGATCCATACTCCAGAACGGACACTTTCTCTCTGCCGTTCAATCGATTCGGCAGACCCCTTACGTAAAATATTTTACCAATCTGGAGACTAGTAGTGACTGGTCTCATTCTCTCCCATAACGCGCCTCTAAATCCTAACAAACTCCCTCATTTTCCCGTTTGGTCTCTCTTAACTCCTAATTTGTAAAGGCTAATCCTTTCATCATTCAATGCTCTTCTCGTAATAAGGTGATCTCACGCAGCAACGGTCGACTGCGTCTCTCATGAGTTGCCAGTATCCATAGTCCATATAAAGCTAGTCCATATAAAGCTCCTGTCAGCTTTCATGCACCTTCGCAAATTGTATTCTACTTTTTATGCCTTCGTGACATGACAAGACAAAACGCTCGTCTCGAGATTTGGCTGCGGGCTCCTTCAAAACTTCCCTTTTTTTATAAAACTAGATTGCTTGGCCAGCTGGGCTCTTGATGAATAGTTCTCTCTTTTGCTATCTTGTTGAGGTTCACATGAGTTACATTGTCAGAAATGATGCAAAGATTGATGTTCAATTGCATGCAACCTTTTCTAGAGATTTCGTTATCATCGAGTCCTGCTTGCACTTGATGTTGTTCATGTCGACAGTAAAACGTAATTTTTCTTTTTCTTTTTTTCGGAGGAAGACAAATTCGTATTCTTTGCACTGTAAGCAAATCTATTGTCATTCCACTTCGAGCGAATGACGGGGAGATGTATTTCAGAAATGTATAAATAATAAATGAAAACCAAATTGAGACAGAAGCATGCAACTGTGACAGGAATAATCCAAACCCAAAGCTGCATTGCATGTACGACAAAAGTTCCAGCACCATTTGCAACTTCATTGGATCCCTTATTTCGAACGCACAAATGTTTATTTTTTGGGTCAAATGATGTTCCTACGCTTTAGAAAATAGTACTTCCGCGCTCTAGCCGGATGGCCCTCGAGCGTGTTGTAACCTAATGGACCTACTGTGTTGTGGCTCCTTATGTAGTATTGCTCTAAAGTTCGTGCTTTGTCTACAGTGTCTGTTGTTTCCAAAACTTTGATTTCGAAATTTTCTTTGAAGGGCTTGTAACGCTGGAAGTCCTCTTTCATTTTCGCCGGTGGTTTTTTATTGTGGTGTTTGATCCTCCGCGGCAGGTCCGTCGTGCTCCCTATGTATTTTCTGTTGTTGGGCTTGCACGCGATGCAGTAGACGACGAGGCTCGCACGATTCCCTTGCGCGGGCGCTTCAGTGGAGGCTCCTCCTTCATCTCGAGGCTCGCGTCTTTCAATGTCGTACCTGCGTAAACATTGACAATTACGTTAGTCATCGAGGTTTTCGGTCTTTTTTTTTTCGTTTGAGGTCCATGATAGAATGCATTTATTTACTTGCCCTGGTTTTTCTCTGTTGGCGTGAAAGGATCGTTTCCAATACCGAAGCGCTCCTCGTATAAGTCCATGTCGAAAATATACGTAAGCTTCTCCATTGTCATCACTGGGTGCATCGCGTCGTGCGTCCCTCCAAATTGTTCCATGAATTGTTTGAGTATAGCCGTTCCTTGATCGCGCGTCGTGTCCCTCAGCAACTCCAAGGATACGTTGTACCCGTAATGCAGCAGCTCGCACGCATACGCTGTGATCCCTTTCGTCTTCGTGTCTAGTAGCTTCTGCCCCTCCAAACTTTCCATCATCCTATCGGTCTCATCGAACTCAATGTCAAGCTCGACAAGGATCTCTTTGAGGAGTCCTGCAGGAGAAGTGCAATCCATGATGAGTTTGTTGTTCTTGCAACTCGTTAATTCTTTTTCTCAATTGTTGCGGTTTTTTTTACTTTTCGGAAGCATTACGTACCATTTGCGAATCTCAAGCCTCCCGGCTCTCTTTTAGCTGGCAAACGCCTATTGCAGTTGTCAATGAAGTCGCGTAGTTCCGCATACGTGTTGAAGCCGTTGATGTAAGCTCCCGGACGTTCTCCTGCATTGTTTGCTAGCCGGAATTGCTTTGTGGTTAGGAAGAACCTCCTCTTTGCTGGTGGAGGTTTTGTTGCCTTCGCGTTGCTTTTGTATAGCTCAAATAGCTGCTTGCAGGCACGACTTATTACACCGTCTTTTCAAATGAGCTGTCTTTTTAAATCTTCAAGAAAAAAAGATTCTTTCAAGCTGGTGGAATTTACCTTGTCTGCGTCCATGTCTTATGCTGCAATGTCCCGAGCTTTCTGATTCTCTGCACCTGTTCTCGACAACAGACAAGATATTAAAACCATTTTCCTTGCACGCATGTTTGACATAACATATTCATGACTTGTCTCTGCCTTTTTCAATCTCTGGTAGTGAATACCTTTATGCACGTGGTTGTGTTGTCGGCTGTGAGAAGTCTCATGGAATTGGTCTGAATATGTCTGGATGTGGGCAATGTAGTATGTGCAGCCTCGTTCTCTCAGTCACTCTGGACAACATCACGTATGCTAGGCCAGGGGCAAACACTCCTCGAAATATGAGCAGCGCTTTGTTGGATATGGTTGCGCCTTGGGATTTGTGTCCCGTGATAGCGTATGCTAGGGTTAGTGGAAATGTGGACTTGTGGAACCATTTTCCATTTATTGCCTTTCGCTGATGCTTCGAGCGTCGTAATGTGAGCACGGCCGCTGTTGTGTCGATGACAGTGATACCGTTGATTTCTCCCCTGCTAGTTGCATTGATGCTCTTGATTTTGCACATTGCTCCATTTGCGGCACCTATTGCGAGGTCGATGTTTTCCGTTATCATTGCCTTCGCCCCCACGCAAATTTTTCCTATCTCGTTGAAGCTTTTGTCCTCCAACCATTCTTTTAGAGCTGGTTTGCTCGCGGCGTTACTGTGTATTTGAACATGCACAATCATGTCGGGAGTGTTGAATTTCTCCACAAGCTCATCGTTGAAGGTAGTGACATCGACTCTGTGCGTGCAAATGATGGTTGTTTCGGCATCGATGAAGTGGCATGCACCTTCCTTGTCGACAATGCACTGCCCCAAACAGTCGAAAATCTCGTCAGTTGTGGGCGTCCTGAGTCTTATGGTATGCAAGAATGCCAGGAACGGCATGTCTCGTGCATGTCGCACCGAGAATTGCATGTGGTACATTTTCACTTGAGCCCAGTGCGCGGAGGACGTGATGTGGCACGGCTCGCAGAGATCCTCGCGGTGTTTGCAGACTGGCGGTAATTGCTCCAGGTCACCAAAAATTATGAGCATTTTGTGTCTGAATGGCTCATGCAATGTGCCATTAGTCACATTGACGATTTGTCTTACCACGAGATCGAAAGTCATGCTTGTTAGCATGGACATCTCGTCAATGATGATCGTGTTGGCTTCCTTGATTGCGAGGTGTCGCTCATCCGTCTCATGGATGTTCAGTGGGTACTGACTGCTGCGCACAGGGATCTTGAATTGGTAGTGTACAGTGGTTGCAATCCCGCTCAGCCGCGTCGTAGCTGCCCCTGTTGATGCACAGAGTATTGCCGTTTTGTTTTGCACTACCAGATGCGAAACATAGTACCGTATCAAGAAGCTTTTGCCGCTACCTGGTGTTCCACAGACAACGTGCAGCCCCGAGCTTGTTGAAGCTAGGCTTTCGAAGACTCTTTGTTGTTCTACTGTCAATGCGGCATTGGCGATGGTGCGAAACTCGGCCATTTTTTCCAACATCCTTGCGCGTGTTGGCCCTTCGACGGTTTGCTGGTCGATGTTAGGCGCTTCCATCAGGCAGTCTCGGATGATCGCAACCTTTTGCAATATCATATTGATCAACTGGTCCGTGTGGTCAGTCGCTAGCAAGTTCCTTTGCGTGTATTCGGTCACATACATCTCGAGGTCCTCGTTGCTCAATATGAGGCCGCGCATTTGGCATTCGACAAAGTAGGATCCAGCTGTGTTGGCAGGTGATATGAGCTACGTTTCATTCCTGAAGCTGAGTTTTTGCAAGAGCACGTTGTAGAAGTACCCCTCTCGGTTGATGTCCAGGGTGGTAGTCAGTGAATCTGACTACTCGCTCACATTTTGCAATCCTGTTGCCTAAGAGGTCAAGACCGACCGTTCCACGTTGCGTTTCCTTGGGCTTTCGGATCACATATTGCCTATGGTAATCGTAGAACGTGCTATCCTCTATGACGCTCGGTCTCCCGCAGTATATGTTGACCGGGTGCAGGGTGACGTTGTTGTTTCGCGAGATGATGCGTTGTCTTAGAGATGGTGGCAAGGAGTCGACATAGTGAACGGTCTCGCTCCTTGTGATTGTTGGTATCTGCATGCAGTTTAGCGCGGCCTCTGTTGGAGAGGTTGGTTTTGATAGGAGGCTCGCGGCGATGAGTTTCAGCTTTACTTCGTCGAGATGTTGCAACCCCAAACGCAAGGCGTCTTCTGAACGGATGTTCAGTTTGCCCATTGGTTCAGATTTCATCGCGTACTTGAGGAGGTAGTGAGAGATTGAAGAGTTTGTCACCCGCTGTATGTTCATGTGTGCACCCCACAACAGTAATACGGAAGGGTGGTAAGGGACGACATCTCGGTGCTCATGTCCCGACCGGTAATACAACCAACGTTGCGTCAGAGGGTTGAGGATGGGTTCATATTCTGGTTGTGTTGCGAAAGGGAATCCGTGCTTGCAACTGTGGTGTGACGGTCCGACGTAGCACGCTTTCCTGCATACGTGCAACTGCTTCTTGAGAACTAGTTCTCGCAGCCTTGTGTTTCGAGGATCTAGGGCCTCGTCCCTGGGGATGTAAGCCGCAATCTCATTTGCAATTCGCTAACGGTCATCATGGTGGACCCACATTATGACATGGGCGTGTAGGGAGCCCCTGTTTTGTATCTCATAACGAACGACATGGTGTTGTATTCGGCCAAGCAGACCGTCGGATGAAAGCAAATGCTTGCGCATGAACATGTGGAAGCGTGCATGGAAAAGTGCCACGCATTCAATAGGACAGTCCTTCCAAGTGAATTGCGCATTATAATGTGTTGCGATGCTCTCGATCACATTAATTTCTTGCCACCGTGTATCGGTGACCTCGTCTGCAGTGAATGTCAGAAAGAAATCTGGGAGGCCCCAAGCATCGACCATCATTATGAGGTCCTTCAGTTGCCGTCGATGCCACGATGGGGACCCCGGCATTGTTGATGGCATGCTGTAGCGAAGCACGTGTCTCATTGCGTCTTCATCGGTCGTGGCAGGGTTGGCTTTCCTATATTGGTCGATGTCTCGTTGCAAGCATGTAGAGTTGCTTGAATTGGCAATCATCACTGCTTGTTTTAACTGGAACATGATCAACAAGTACGGCTTGTAGAGCGTGTAGATAGAGAATAATGTGCATATTCTCATTTTCACATAGTTGCTGAACTGTATGCAGCCATCATAGTAGCCCCGTCCGAAAGGGAACAGGAAGGGGAACACTGCTGACCTCATGGTTATGTCAACGCACGCACTGCCAGCTGCTGCTACTCCTTCGATGTGGAATGAAGCGACCCTCTCTGAAAGCATTTCTGTACCCCGTAGCTGTATGGAGGCAAACTCATGCTTGTCCCTTGCATCAAAGGCGCGACAGTTCGCGGGGTCCACCATGTTTTGCAAAAGCAGGAGCTCAGGCTGAGATTCCGCTATTGACATTAACTCGAAGGGAGCTGTCTCATCGTGTAGTTCCAAGATGCCTGCAATGGTTTGAGGACTCAAGATGCACATACCCATCTTGATGTCCGCACGCTCTGCTAAAGAATTGTACTTGCGCAATATTGGATTGTTCTCGATGTTGTATGCGAGCACACCTGACAGCTCGTTTGTCACGATTTCTTGAGTCGAGCTTAGTGGGACGTTTCGCCAAGATATCAGAGGATTGTCTAGAAGTGACCTTCGATCGAGTGTGCCACGAGCAATCGCATTTGCAGTCGTGGTAACTGAAATGGATATATCTATGATGCTTAGCAGTTGCGTGTGGAGGTGGTTTGTTTTAAGCAACTGTCGAGAGTACTGTGGCATCAACCGCACAATGTATCTGCTCCGCTGGGCATCTCGTGTGCAGCTTTGGCATTTCCAGTAAGTCACTTGCATGCCCATATTCTCGCAGGCATCCAAAAGTATCATGTTTCCGAGTGCGGCGCTGTGGCTCGAGATGCCTATGCCTTGCGAAGAAACGATCCTTTGGTTTGCAGACAGTAGCGTGGTTATGCCACAAACACCGCAGATTTGAAGGCTAGAGAAAATAGCCGCGCAATTACTAACCCATTGCTTGTATCTATCTGCGATGGTCAACCACGATGATGTAGTTGGCCTCAAGGACATCTTTCTTGATGTTATATCAAGTTGAATAGCTCAACCTCTGGCTGCTCTAAGCGTTGACGAATGGTCATGTTCGAAGGAGTCTCCGGTGGTCATTTCTACATCATGACATGAATCGATGTCTTATGTTCGGGTTTAAACACCTACAGGGATTAATAATAAAAACCATCCGAAACTTTGCTACAATTTCACTCACGTGGTCTTGTCTAAACGCAACAGGAAAAACAAAATGGACTGAACCTCTATCTTTAGAAGGTGAAAGAATTGATAAAATAACTTGAATCAAGCAAATACATTTTGTTGTGCGTACCTTTAGGAGAAGACACTCGTTTGGAGGCTGCAAACATCTCGAAAACAGAAGTGTTGCAGACATGATTAGTATGTTGGTCGAACCAAGCAAATGTAATGTTCCCTTGCGGAAACAGAATGTGCGAAGAAGTGTGCGTGCTCAAGATGAGGTGTAAAAAAAAAAAAACCATACGTAATGTATGGTGGAGAGCCGGCACATGTCTCTCCAAAAATTATATATCATAGGGGAACGTGCCATCCCCCCGTTTCGAATAGTCACCTCCAGTGTTGGAGGTGTAGCGCATTAATGCAGACCAGAGCAACAGACGGTGCAGAAACATTTCAGAATTGAAATGACTGTACATTCTACTTACGTGGAGTATCCTTTGTGACGTCCACAGCTCGACGAGAAATCTCCTATTTCTTTGCTGGAATGTTGGAATTTGAAAAACAATCATGATTAGTCAATATGCATTCCTCATGTTCTGCATGTTTGGATATGTTGGTTAGCATATGTGCAATTTCCTAAAGATGATAAATTAAAGCACAAAAGCTACACACAATCCAACGATGACACAGAAAGCATAACGAAGGAGATTCATGGGCAAACCTGATGGTGACGGCACGTGAACATTCGAAAGCCAATACGTGAGGGTCTCTTCACAAACCAATAGCCTTCATAAAGCAATCTACGTTGTTTTTGGCTTACGTTCGTCCGTTTCGCATTTCAGTCATCAGATCAGTCCACAAGTCATGAGGAAGCGCATGTGTGTGTCAAGTTGGAGATCTCGTTTCAGTCATCAGCAGATCAGTCCACAAGTCGTGAGGAAGCACATGTGTGTGTAAATATATGTGTGTGTGTGTGTGTGTGTGTGTGTGTGTGTGTGTGTGTGTGTGTGAATATCTCAAACACCACCACTAAAGATTTGTGGTTGCCAAACTCAGGTCCGAGCAAGCACATGACAAGCTGGAGATCTCGTTTCAGTCATCAGATCAGTCCACAAGTCGTGAGGAATAGTTGCAAATGCTTACAGGGCAGAAATCAACGAAAAAGGCACAGGACAATGTTGGCTTCAAATGAAAAATGTGTACACCAGCATTACTTACTTTGTGCTCTCCATATATAAAAGGAAAAAGCTCTCACGCTTTAACTTCTCTACCGCTTTGTTGCTGCTAAATTTTGAATTCTATGTGATTCCTTACAAAACCAATTTGTCAAACCTCATCCATCAAGGGCCACACTAACCAGTAAATATTTTGATCTATAGATATCGAAAACTCTACAACAGTAGTCACACAAATTGTTCATTGTTAGATGGAAAGTCAATTAGGTCTTGTTTAATTACCTAAGCCAAAAAAGAGGGGACATAAAAAGATGACAACTTCATGTTGAAATCCTGCACAGAGTAGAATTGGTATCATGCATGCTGTGAACACGATCTCCTCAGTCAATGGTGCCTGTATAAGCAACATAGAAAGAGAATCATAAGCACTTTGCAACTATCCCCACTAGATAGACAGAGACAAAACAAAAGTTTGTAACAGGCCAAGAAAGAATAATAGAGTTTCCGTATAAAGGTGGTTACATTCGTATGTAAGTGTTACAATCCATTGCAAGTATTTCTTAAGTACAGGTCATGGCGGCACAATCATACAATTCAACTCTGACCATGAGCATAGTTCTGCATAATTCAATGCGGGCTAGGATTCAAAGTTTTGGAAAAATGGGTACATGTGTATGTCGACAAATTAGTATCAGAAGAGATTGTTGTTTCCTACGATGCAAAAAGCAAGGGTGCAGTACTAAGGCTTCGCACAAGTTACCTGCTTCCGACATAATTGAGTAGAATTCCGTTGAAAAGAAGACGCGAGAAAAATCATACAAGAGATGCACTGACCACAACAAAGTTCCTCCAAGCAAGAATATCGGAAGCAAACGACTTTGTAGTCTTCAATAGATCCCAACACGCATGTTTGGAGCACCCCACGCCGTTCGGATTCTCGCCTGGAGCAAGTCTTTTGTGCCATTCGTTTAACTACTCGAGAGCTGCCGCCATTAAAGGTCCCAAATAGAGTAGGGCAGTCAAGAGAAATGGGGAAACAACCGCTTGCCACTGTTTCCTAGACACCACATTGCATTTCACGCCTCGCATTAGGCAAGAATCCTGGCCTTCCCTTCCGCTACCCCTACAAAAAGACATGATGAGATCATTGACACAGCTCTACACCCGAGCAAGGAAAGAAACTCGACGATCGGGTGGTTCTCGTTCATAACGCCAAGGTGATGGGCACACTCTAAAAGACTTAGAAATTGTTGCCATAAAAGACTGAAGCAGGAGATGGACCGAGCAACAAGTACCCAATCGAGATTCAATGCATATGAGCGAAAAGGCATGACTTAACAAAGCAAGAACGTACCCAATGATGCAAGCGCAGGCCGTAAACATGGAGCCATGAAGCGAGGTCAGATTTTTGAATCGCTGTCATCTGGAAAACAGAGGAAGGAAGTGAAGCATGAGAAGCACATGATAGCAAAGAGCATTGCGAGACTGCGCACAGGAAGGGCATGCGAACGTACGGGAAGGAGGCGAGAGGAGAGGAAGAGGGAGAAAAGGGAGGAGATGGTGGCGAAAAGGGAGAAAAGGGGGAGGAAGGCGGAGGAGCAAAGAGGGAGCGTAGAGCATAGCGACATAGAGGAAAGCCATGAAAGCACGGGCTGAAAGAGCTTTTCAAAAGCTTTCAAAGCTTTTGGGCTTTCAGAATTTAAAAAATTTAAGGGTGTATATTGTGCCATGTGGAAGCACAGGATTTAAGAATTTGAAAAAACGTCCTAGTGCTGGCCAAGTAAAAAAACTTATGCATATCTGGTCCCCTCTTGGGTTGCTCTTCTAATTCAGCAGCTTCAAGTTCCAAGTTTGTGGAGATGAGTTTCTTAATCTTGGCGAAGAATTATAGTTGCAGCTTGCTTCTCCTCGGCCCTTCACAAAATTGTGGCCAAAAGTCTGGTCTGGGCCCTAGGCCTTCGCTATGGAAGCCTTTTTACAACCCTTCTAGAGGAGGTAGCCAAGAGGTAGCCAAATAGGGGGCTATGATACCAAAAAATGCATCAGACCATGAGAGTTTGGGGGAAGGGGAGAGGGGGAGGGATAAAAGGGGGGGAGGGATAATCCGACATGTGTGCCTTCTGGACCCCTCTGGCACAGCCTTGCTCAAGTATAAAAGACCTACCATGGCCTAAACTATTTCAGTATATGTCTAGATCGCCATCTAAGCTCCACTGTGGGAGCGCACGGGTGGACGGAGCCATCAATAGTACTAAAGGAAAAGTTTGTTCCTCTCCAATTTGCTGTGTACTCTCTATTCTTTGTTCAGTTTCTATTCCGCTGCACCGTGTAATTTAACATGGTATCAGAGCCCAGGCAGCTCTAAGGATCGAAGAATAGAAGAGAGGCGAGGGCTTCAATAGCATACGGAGTGATGGCAACAGGAAGCGGCTCGAGTTCAGCAGCTACTGCTGCACCAACAATCCAGGCATTGAGGATTCACCCACCAGCCTTCACTGAAGGCAAGCTAGATGTATAAACTACACTCTGTGGAAGTTTAAAATTACTGCTATTATGGATTAATATGAGCTTCTGGAGACAGTACTGGGGACTGACCCAGAACCACAAGGAACCCCCAACCCAGCAAGTCCGGGGAGTACGATACCTCCTAATGCTGACCTTCTACGAGCTTGGAAACACAGGAACGCAGATGCTCTATGTGCCCTGGTTACAAGGACTACTGATAGTGTTTTGACCTTGATTCAGCATACATCTAAGGCAACTGTGGCCTGGAACATATTGAAGAGTCAGTATGAGACGCAGAATTAGACAAGAATCCAAAACCTGGAGAATCAGCTCGCAGCTGAGAAGTTGAATGAAGGAGAGACAACAAAGGTGTTCATAACCCGAATCAAAAATCTGCGTGACCAGATAGCTGGTGCTGGGATACAAAAGACTAGCAAAGAGCTAGCTCGATGGTGTCTCCAGATATGTCCACCAAGGTCTGATGGAGTGGTAACAGCGCTTAACACTCAGGTAAGACCCCAACCATTGTCATTTGAGGAGTTCTGTGCTTTACTTATGGAGGAGGAATTGAGGCTTAAAGCTCGAGATGGACGATTCGGCCACATCGGATTTGCAGTGCTGAAGGAGATGCAGAAGCAAGGTATGGTTGCTTACTTACCTGCAGTCATAGAAATCAAAGAACCATGTGAAGCTTGCATGATGGGCAAGCAACTAAGAAAGGCATTCCCACAAGAAAGCAAGAATAGAGCAAATGCTCCTCTAGAGTTGGTGCATGTTGACTTGTGCGGTAAGATGCCTACATAGGCCTTGGGAGGATCTTCCTATTTTTTATTGATTGTCGACGACTATAGTAGGAAGATGTGGGTGTACTTTCTTCCCGAAAAGGCTCAAGCTTTTGGTAAATTTAAAGAATGGCTATAGCTTGTTGAAAATGAAACAGGGAGAAAAGTGAAGAAAATCAGATCGGATGGTGGTGGTGAGTTTGTTTCTACAGAGTTTGGAGATTTTGGCAAGAGCAAAGGGATCAAGTGACAAATGACAACACCACATACGCCTCAGCTAAATTCGGTTGTTGTAAACCGAATGTGGACCATGGTGGAGATGGGGAGGTGTATGTTGAAAGGTGCTGGACTGCCAAACCACTTTTGGCCTGAGGCTGTCAATACTGCGGTTTACATCCTTAATCGCAGCTATACAAAGGCACTCAAAGGTACAAAACCACATGAGGCTTACAGCGGTAAGAAGCCATCTGTCTCCCACTTCAGAACATTTGGGTGTGAATGCTATGCGCATGTACCAGACAAAGAGAGAAACAAGCTACAACCAAAAAGCACCAAACGTATCTTCTTAGGCTATTGTGATGAGAAGAAAGCCTATAAGTTGTATGATCAAGAGGCAAAGAAGATCATAGCGAGCCGCGATGTGGTGTTCAGGGAGTAGCCACATGCAGTGGAGGCAGAGAAGAGCTCTTTCACTTTATCATCAAGCGAAGAGGTAATTCACTATGGACCTATCCCAAGAGCTATAAAGGAGGAGGAAATATCAGATGATGAAGGTATAAGTCACCAACCTATTCTTACACCACCGGAAAAGCCGTTGCCATGATGGGTAAGGTAGCTCAACGACCATGATAACCAGATGCCTATGTCTGTTGAGCAACATGCAGATGGACCAAGGCGGTCTTAGAGAATCGAGGAGCAAAGGAGGGCTTCTGCTCACATAGTTAATATGGCCTTGATGGCTGAGATTATTGCAGAAGTAAAGGAGCCTGCGAGTTTGGAGGAAGCACAAATATCTTGCCACAAACTTAAAACTAAACATACACTTCACTAGGCCATGTCCTTGCTTTTACCTCTCTCCATAAAAGCACAATTTTGAAGGCTTGCTTGCAACATCCTCTCCATCCTATCCTTTATAAAATGATAAGTTTTTTTGTGGCATTGATCGTTTGCTAGACAAGTGCTAGCAATGATGGAAACCTTACCTCATCTCTCCACTAGTATGAAAATTGATGATAACATAGGATGTTTACACTCTAGGGGCACCCAAGATGAGATAAATACATTTGGATCATGGGTGGTTGTGGGTGGGTAATCTTACTTGTCAAGCGTAAAGCTAAACATACACTTGAGTAGGCCATGTCCTTGATCTTACCTCTCTCCATAAAAGCACAATTTTGAAGGCTTGTTTGCAACATCCTCTTCCTCTTATTCTATGTTCAAAAAATGACTAAGTTTTTAAGTGGCATTGTTCATTTGCTAGACAAGTGCTAGCAATGATAGAAACCTTAACTCATCTCTCCATTGGTGTGACAATTGCTGATAACTTAGGATGTTTACATCCTGAGGCGCCCAAGATGCAGTAAATGCAATTGGATCGTGGGTGGGTTGTGGGCGGGAAATTTTGCCAATTCATGAGCCTTGGGCATGCACACGCACGTGCAAGTGTGTATGTTTAAACACTTTCATGTACCTTATGGCAACCTGCACCTCGACTCGGTTTGAGCACTTTTATTAAGTTTCAAAGCCACACCTTGTAATAGCACCCACATAATATGCAACTAGACCCACACATGTTTGCTTCTTCTACTATGCAACTTGGATCTTATATAGACTTAGCATTACAAGCAGTTTAAACACTAATATTACATTTTGAAGGAGGTCTGACTATATTCTAACAACACCCACGTTTGTATGCTTCCACTTTTCTAATCCTCTACTGTGCAACTCCCAAGTTCCCCTTAGGCTTAAATGACATTGGACTAAAAAAAAAACTTCAAATTGAATCCCCTTTGAACCCACCATAACATCCCAAGCTAAATACCCAAACAAGGTAGGAGATTTTTTACCAAAGTTTGAAAGATCAAAACTTCTCCTACCAACCCCCATAGTACTAACAACTATGTATATAAACGTTATAAAAGAGGGTTTGGTTGGGTTGCTACAGATTGAGTAGTCCACTAGTTTGGTCCTGCATAATTCTAGTAGTTGATAAACCTCCTCCAAAATTCTAGCTACTATGTCAATAAACCACCTCACCCATGTGTATATCCCAAAACAACTTGATCATCCATCTAGTAATGAAGGCAAGTGACTTGAGGTGGGCATATTCACTATGTAAAGCTGCCCTACATTAACTATGTAAAACCCCCCAACATCTAGTACCTAAGCCAAGTGACTTGGCCCCAGTCGATAGGCCACCTCCTACAATCCACCCATGGGGCTACGTCCAAGGCAAGTCATTTGAGCCCAAGGCGTTCACTATGTAAACCCCCCCTACATCACCTATTTGACTGATGTAAGACCCTGGGGCATTCACTATGTAAAAGCACCCTAGATAATCACTTGTGTTCAATAGAAGGGGTTTTTAAGTGCCACTTTTGTTCAATAGAAGGGCTTTTAACTGTGTATATCATCATCGATGAAAGGTCATGGGGCATTCAATATTTGAGACCCCCCTACATCATCACTTGTGTTCAATAGAAGGGGTCTTTAAAGAAAAAAAAAGTACCACTTATGCATATATACATTCTATAACTCCATAGAAAATTGAAACCCCTTTGGCTTAAATGACATTGCACTAACATAAAAAATCTTCAAAATTGAATCCCCTCTAAACCCACCATACCATCAAAGCTATATACTCGTACAAAGGAGATTTTTGACCAAAGTTTGAAAGATAAAACTTCTCCTACCAACCCCCATAATTCTAGCAATTAGGTATATAAATCTTATAAAAGGCTTGGTTGGGCTGCTAGAGGTTGAGTAGTCAGCCAGTTTGGCTACCTGCATAATTCTAGCAGACTATAACACAATCCACCTACAGCTAATACCCAAGGCAAGTCATTTGAGCCTGAGGCATTCACTATGTAAACCGCCCCTACATCACCTATTTGACTGATGTAAGACCCTGGGGCATTCACTATGTAAAAGCCCCCTAGATCATCACCTGTGTTCAATAGAAGGGGTTTTTAAGTGCCACTTTTGTTCAATAGAAGGGCTTTTAACTGCGTATATCATCATCGATGAAAGGCCATGGGGCATTCAATATCTGAGTCCCCCCTACATCATCACTTGTGTTCAATAGAAGGGGTCTTTAAACAAAAAAAAAAGTACCACTTATGCATATATACATTCTATAACTCCATAGGAAATTTAAACCCCTTTGGCTTAAATGACATTGCACTAACATAAAAAATCTTCAAGATTGAATCCCCTCTAAACCCACCATACCATCAAAGCTAAATACTCGTACAAAGGAGATTTTTGACCAAAGTTTGAAAGATAAAACTTCTCCTACCAACCCCCATAATTCTAGCAATTGAGTATATAAAGCTTATAAAAGGCTTAGTTGGGCTACTACAGGTTGAGTAGTCAGCCAGTTTGGTCAGCTACCTGCATAATTCTAGTGGTTGATAAACCATCTCCAAAATTCTAGCTACTATGTCAATATCTGTATCCCAAAACAACTTGATCATCCATCTAGTGCTGAAGGCAAGTGCCTTGAGGCAAGCATATTCACTATGTAAAGTAGCCCTACATTACCTATGTAAAACCCCCCACCATCTAGTGCCTAAGGCAAGTGACGTGGACCCAGTCGATAAGCCACCTCATATAATCCACCAATGGGGCTACACTTGATCACCCATCTAGTATTGAAGGCAAGCAACTTGAGCTCAGGGCATTCATCTATATCACGTGTAAAACACACCTATAACTAATACCCAAGGCAAATCATTTGAGCCTGAGGCATTCACTATGTAAAACCCCCCTACATCACCTATTTAACTGGTGTAAGACCTTGGGGCATTCACTATGTAAAACCCCCCTAGATCATCACTTGTGTTCAATAGAAGGGGTTTTTAAGTGCCACTTTTAAGTACCACTTCTATTGAATAGAAGGGGCTTTTAACTGCATACATCATCATCGATGAAAGACCATGGGGCATTAAGTATGTGAGACCCCCCTACATCATCACTTATGTTCAATAGAAGGGGTCTTTAAACAAAACAAAAAGTACCACTTATGCACATTGTATATTTTCTATAACTCCATAGGAAATTAAAACCCCTTCTATTGAACTCAGGTGCAACATTACATATTGTTTATTGAACTAGACTCTAGGACTTAAGTCATAGAACTGGCACCCCTAGGCCCCCTTTCCTTCTTTCAAGCCATGATTGCAATCCAAGGTATATGATATGGAAACCTCTGAGGGTCACCTCTATCCCTGTAGAAAACTCCAAAACTCTTTCCTACAAGAAGAACTAAGGCACCAAATAGATGTGATAAGAATTGGATAGGCTCACAAAGCATACTTAACAATGACCATCTTTGCATTACACGCATGGACTTGTGACCTCCAAGGGGCCAACTTCTCTAAAATCTTAGCTAACACGTAATTGAACATGTGCTTTGATGTTACAACCATTAAATAGCCCCTAGAAGCCTCTGGAGATAGACAAGATTCTACCAAGTAAATATGTAATTATCCAATCACTGTTGTCTTTCATCCCATCCTACTACCGAGAAAGTAAAAGAGATAAACTAGATTCTACTAGGTAAGTATGTAGTTATTTGGTCAATGTTGTCTTTCATCCCATCCTACCCAGAAAGCAAAAACCTTCTCGTATATATAAATCAAACATAAAACTCTACAAATTATTCTAGGTAAGTTTGTAGGTATCTAGCAACCAAGGTCTTTCATCTCATCCTATGTATAGGTCGATCTAAAGCTATATAAATTTTGCCGGGTAAATCTGTAGGTTTCTAGCCACCAAGGTATTTTATCTCATGCTACTTTGAAAGAAAAGCACTTCCTTGATTACAAATTGAAATTGAGATTATCTGTAAGAGGCAATCCAACTTCTCCTTACATGCTTTCAAAAATGAGATGATGTCATTTGCAAACTCTTCTAGACCCACTTGCCAACTAGATGGGAGACCGATACTAGAAACTTCTTCCTTTTTACGTAGAACCATGTAAGGACATAGGGGGTGCCTTTCTAGCAAAAACTCTAAATTCTCTAGCTTATTCTAGTAAGTAGCATTGTAGCATCACATAGATGAGATTAAATCCAGGTAGGCTACCAAAACGTATTTAAGAATGAACATCTTTGCATTCAACTAGAGGACTGAAGACCTCCAAGGGGCCAACTTCTCTATTCCGATTTCATAAACTAGATATTTTGCTAGGTATAGCTATAGTTATCTAGCCATTGTTGCCTTTCATCCTATCCTACCTAGAAAGCAAAATAATTCTGTTTATTTACTTTAGATGGCAAAGGACTGCACTGCTTGCTCTCTAAGAAGCTATTGAAGAGTGGCTTATAGAGTTTTTCCAAGACATCATGATGGTACTAGAACATGCACACAGGGTGACTATAATGAAAAAAAACATTCAAACACTTGTAAGGGTCAGGTATGGATATGACAAGATCCTTAATGCAGAGGATTGGGATGATCTGAAAATGAGAGATATCCTATTGATACCTCTAGCCAGCAGGAAACCTAAAGTAGATGCAGTAAAGATCATAGAGGTCACTCACCAACATGAGACCAGAGGAAAGGTTTCCTATGAAGAGTACCTCAGGGAGCGAGTTAAAGAAACAATGTCTATCTTGAAATCCCAGACATTACTGAGGCAGGTGCAAATTCAGTAAAAGCTCCTACAACTTGGACCAAGGATCAGAATATCTATATAAAGACTGTGAATGATGACCTGACCTGGGATGTGACACAAGATTGCATCATGGCTTTAGCACAGAAAGAAAACCATGTAGGGAATGAAGGGCAACAAAATATAAAATTCATACTTCTGCATGTAAAAGCGATATGGTCGACTTTTCAAGAGAAAACCTAGAAATCGCATTTTATAGCAAAAGTATGTGGAATGATTGACTTACAATTCTAAATCCTGGTGGGTGCCTTTTAAGGAGTTGAAGGTATAGCATAAATTTTGTTGTATGTCTACATGCACCAAACTCCAGTGATTGCTGCAAGAAAAACAAAAAACATGAGGGGATTAGACCAAGAGGGTGTAAATACAATTTGAACATATCAAGATTTTGTCAATAGAGGGTAGTAGTAGAAAAGGTCAGGGAACATACTCTGAACAATATGGGAGGAGAATCATATCAACCACATCCAAATCGCAAAAACGAAGCCACTTGGAAATGCTTTTGGTTGATGTCTTGTTATCCTTCAACTTGAAAGATATAGTTGGATCAACTATATACACAGAGTGCTGAAGGCTCTGGTGGATCTGATTTTTCAAAAAAATACAAAAAACCACTTCACTTAGCCTATGAAAAAGTGAATGCTACAAAGACATAAACACAATTGACCTAGAAAGATATACTTACTATAGAGTGCAAGCATGATTGTGCAAGTGAAGCTGCCTCAAAAGACTAATGGATGCACTAGACCTCCATGATCCAAATTTAAAGATGTTAGATTCAACTCAACCAATGCAATTGTAGGTATAGTAATCATAGTCACTTATCTGTATCTCTCTCTTATTTTGGCACTCTTCATAGTCGAATATACATCTTAGCTTTCTATTTTGATAAAACAGACACCTGAACAGGAGGATCCTGTCTCTTATGGATGGAAGACTGTAATAAGTGCAAAATATATGATGGACACATACTTTTCAAAGATACAGCTTGAATTTGTAAGCACTTTTATTGCATACTGTTTAAGAAGTTTCATTCCTTCCACACTTGTGTTCGTGTTGGTAATAACACATGTTTTATCTATTCATCTTTAAATGTTGATGACACAACTCCAAATATTGAAGCATATCCCTTTCTGCTCACTCCGCTCAAATCAAGAGCCTCTTGAATTTTCGTGACATCAGCTTTACTTTCCGATACAAAGTCTTCAAGAACTTCACATTTTACCTTATTAAACTTTTTTTCCTCCATCATGTTCTTTGCAACAACAGTGGAGACTAAACCCTTCATTTGTTTGATGGGAATTAAATTAGGATCAATATTTTCTTTCTGAGGTCTCAAAATTTCCTTGCAACAAGTACACTTTGCAATATCACAGATTTTCTTGCAAGACAGACACACATATACAAATACAATGGCTAAACAAGATGTACTCTTACCTTGCTTTCTGTACTCTATACTTACATCCTCCAGTGCTAGCTTTCAACTCTACAATGTTTCAAATTCTCTTGCTTCGTTGTCTGTCTCCAAGGACCATTCTCTTCATTCTGCAGTATTGAAGGAGATACAGAAGCAAGGTATGGTTGCTCACTTACCTGCAGTAGTAGAAATTAAAGAACTATGTGAAGCTTGCATGATGGGCAAGCAACAGAGAAAGGCATTCCCACAAGAAAGCAAGAATAGAGCAAATGCTCCTCTAGAGTTGGTGCATGTTGACTTGTGCGGTAAGATGCCTACACATGCCTTGGGGGGATCTTCCTATTTTTTATTGATTATCGACGACTATAGTAGGAAGATGTGGGTGTACTTTCTTTGCAAAAGGTCAAGGTTTTGGTAAATTGAAAGAATGGCTACAGCTTGCTGAAAATGAAACAGGCAGAAAAGTGAAGAAAATCAGATCGGATGGTGATGGTGAGTTTGTTTCTACAGAGTTTGGAGATTTTTGCAAGAGCAAAGGGATCAAGTGACAAACGATGACACCACATATGCCTGAGCAAAATTCGGTTGTTGAATGCCGAATGTGGACCACCGTGGAGATGGGGAGGTGTATGTTGAAAGGTGCTAGACTGCCAACCACTTTTGGGCTAAGGCTATCAATATTGCAGTTTACATCCTTAATCACAGCTATACAAAGGCACTCAAAGGTAAAACACCACATGAGGCTTACAGTGGCGATAAGAAGCCATCTGCCTTCCACTTCAGAACGTTTGGGTGTGAATGCTATGCGCATGTACCAGGCAAAGAGAGAAACAAGCTACAACCAAAAAGCACCAAATGTATTTTCTTAGGCTATTGTGATGCGAAGAAAGCTATACGTTGTATGACCAAGAGGCAAAGAAGATCATAGCGAGCCGCGATGTGGTGTTCAGCGAGCAGCCACATGCAGTGGAGGCAGAGAAGATTTCTTCCACTTTATCATAAAGCGAAGAGGTAATTCACTATGGACCTGTCCCAGGAGCTATAAAGGAGGAGGAAATATCAAATAATGAAGGTATAAGTCACCAACCCATTGTTACACCACCGGAAAATCCATTTCTGCAATGGGTAAGGCAGCTCTATAACCATGATATTCAGATGCCTATATCTGTTGAGCAGCATGTAGATGGACCAAGGCGATCTCATAGAATCAAGGAGCAAAGGAGGGCTTCTGCTCACATAGTCAATATGGCCTTGATGGCTGAGATTATTGCAGAAGTAAAGGAGCCTACGAGTTTGGAGGAATCACTTGCAGACCGAGATTGGAAAAATGCTATGCAAGTAGGATATGATAGCATCATGAAGAATGAAACTTGGGAGCTGGTTGATCGACCACCTAACAGAAACATTATTGGCACCAAGTGGGTTTGGAAGGTGAAGTACAAGGCCGATGGGACTTTGGAAAAGTACAAAGCCAGATTGGTTGCACAAGGATTTTCGCAAGTTGAAGGGTTTGATTTTCAGGAATCTTTTGCTCCGACTACCAGAATGACCACTATTCACAGAGTACTATCGGTGGCTGCTCATAAAAAGTGGCCAGTTTATCAAATGGATGTTAAATCAACATTCTTGAATGGTGATCTCAAGGAGGAGTGTACGTGGCTCAGCCACCAGGGTTTGAGGCCCCCCATTCTAAGAACAAGGTATGTAAGATGAAGAAGGCTCTATACGGGCTGAAACAGGACCCAAAAGCATGGTACCAACGGATAGATGAATTCTTTCATGAATTAAACTTCAAAAGATGTGCCTCAAATGCTAACTTGTATATGTACAAGAAAGGTGGAAAATCTGCTATTATTGTTCTATATGTGGATGATCTCCTTATTACATGTGACTATGAAGACATGATCCAGTAGACTACAAAGGCATTGAGAATAGAGTTTGAGATGACAGACTTAGGCTTGATGCACTACTGTTTAGGGATTGAAGTCTGGCAAGGGCCAGGCAAGATCTTCATCTCTCAGCAGAAATATCCAAGGGAAATCTTGAAGGCATTTGGTATGTTCGAGTGCAAGGAGATAGCTACACCTATGAAGTAAATGCGAGGCTATCTATGGAGGATGCCTCACCACCAGCAGACATCGAGAGGTACAGGAAATTGGTTAGCAGTCTCATCTATCTATGCAACACTAGACCGGACATCAGTTTTGCTGTTGGCGTTTTGAGCAGGTTCTCCAATAAGCCCCAAGAGAATCATTGGAATGCAGGGATGCATGTGCTCAGGTATGTGAAGGGCACTCTTGATTATGGCATCACTTATGGTACGGGCACTGCCTTGGCTGGTCATTATGACTTAGATTGGGTTGGAGATGTTGATTCCAAGAAATCAGTTTGTGGATATTGTTTCTCTTTAGGTTCAGGTATCTTCTCTTGGATCAGTAAGAAACAACCAACAGTGGATTGTCTTTTACCGAGGCTGAGTACAAGGCAGCATGTTTTGCTGGTTGTGAAGCAGTGTGGCTGAGGAGGATCTTATGGCACATGGGAGTGCAAGAGGATGAGGCAACTGTGCTGAGGTGTGACAATCAAAGTTGCATGGCCATTGCTAAAAATCCAGTGTTTCATGCGCGCACAAAACATATAGAGATTCAGTATCACTATGTGCGTGATTTGATCGAGGACAGGATAGTGGCATTGGTCTACTGTCCAACAGAGCAAAATGGAGCAAATATCTTTACCAAGGCACTCGGGAAGGATTAGCTTCAGGGTCATCTTCAGAGACTCGTCATTGGGCTGAGAAGGTAGTTCACCTCTACTGGTGGACATTGAGGGGGGGTGTTAGATATGCTCAATTCCCCACTCTCCTAGTAACCACTAGTGGTCCAAGGTGCTCAAGTTGTAAGGCCCCCATATGAGGAGAAGCCATGTGTGAGCTCGGGACACTGGATGGATCCTGATTTGCATGTCAGATGAAGTCTATCAAGACCATTGATGGTAGAAAGGTGTGGGAGCCCCTTATTCTTGTTTGTTCAGTTTCTTTTCCGCTGCGCCGTGTAATTTAACATCCTTCATATTCATAGCTCTCTATTTCCAAAATATGAATTCTATATTTTTAAATCACATATTTTACAATGTATCTAATGAAGTCATGATGTGGTTCATATTAGCCTGAAAGAGTTTGATATGTTTGCTCGAATGAATTTAGCAATGATTTCATATTCTTCATTGTGAATCATGTTTAGTACATGTATTTTTCATCATAAAATGTAATCGCAATTTGTGTGATTTCAAATTGTTGTACCTTATTTGGTGATCTTGTGGGTTCAAAGAGTCTATCAAATCTGGTGGTGGCAAATACCTTTGAAGATCAGAAACATGGATCAACTAGTGTGACTCAATATGCATGGCAATAGTGGGATATTGCAGTCTGAGGGTTGTGAAAAATGAAGTTAAGATGTGCTGATATTGATTCTAGTCATGAATATTCATCTTCAACATAGTTGGTGATGCAATCATCGACTAAGAGTGCTATTGTTGATAGTTTGGTAATCAATAATTAGTTTTTGAGTGTGAGAGACAGATCAGCCCAATCAAAAGATTCCCAAAAAGGCATGTACTCGCCAGTTCCACTATTAAAAACTGATACCATTTTGGATCTCCCTATTCCAATGCCCATCTAGACACACACTCCAAACCAAACTAAGAAGTATTTTGAAATTTTAATTCAACCTATTATTCAACCATAGAAGGTCTTGATTATTTTATATGAATAGGAGGCTTGAGGACAAAGATGCCTTGTTTGATGGTTATACTAGAGCTGAGGTGGTCAAAAATCTTAAGAACTATGGTTATTCTATCAAGGATTTTGCTTTATCTTTAAGAAAGAAGGGGGTTAGTGCATCTTTAGTGCCTATTCAAGTTGATACATATAAAATGGAGACACCTCCTAAGAAGGGTATCAAGGTCAGATGCCATAGGGGTGCTTCCCCTAGATCTATTAAGTCGGAAAAACCAATAGCACAAGACACCAATTAAGTGTAGATCCCAACTCTAGTTGTGGAAACAAAGGTTGAGGTCATCACGCCCGATCAAGAGACACTTCAAGTTCAACCTACACAAGAAATGGATCCTAAGCTCGAGTCAAATCTCATGTAAAATAGGGTAAAGTAGAGCAACTATCACAATTAGAGTGTGATGAAGATATTTCCATTGTAGATGTTGCTAAAGCAATTCATTTGCTAAGAATTTTAGAGACCAATAGAAGATATTTCCATTGTAGATGTTGCTAAATCAATTCATTTGCTTAGAAGTTTAGAGACCAATAGAAGATGTAGGCAATGAAATAGAGGTATTGGGAGAATAAATATTTGAAGCAAGAGAATATGAAATTGAAACTATAACCAAAACATTGAAGTAGAAATATGAGCAGATGTTGAATGACAAGCACAAAATTTAGCAAGGATTGGGTGTCAAAATGCACGAATATAGAGTTGTGCTTCAATGGTTAGAGGGCTAAAAATAGGAAATAGAATCGTATGCTGCTAGATTGAAAGAGAGATTGGACAAAGAGTTACTATGGAATCCCAAATTACTACTTGGTTTATTGACATGAAGAAGGAGTTTTTAAATCATTAAAAGATATTGCATTAACAAAAGATCATATTGTTGCAGAAAATGCTATATTAAAAGAGCAGTTGTCAGCTTTACAAATAGTGGAAGAACAAATTTGAAATATGGTTGATGACAATTCTGTGGATGTAGTTGGATGTTTCACTAGAAACACAGCACTGTCAAAGATGTAGACTTGGTTGACACTGTATATGCAAGAGTTGTGGTAGAAGTTAAATGCTATGTTGTTGCCCTTGTAGAATAAACCATTTGAGATGTATGTTAGGGAAGAAGAAAATCTGCAAAAACTTGTACTCCAAACTTATGTGGACAAGCTCCCTTAAGAAGAACCCTAGGGAAGGGGCTAGTGGGTCTCCGCTGACTAATTGCTTTGAGCAAGATATTAAAAGTGGAAAGAAAACTTATTTTCCATCTCCCACTAAATTCCTTGAATATTTTCATAAATCTACTAATCTTCTTCTTGAGTCTCAGATTGCAAGAATAGAAGATCTAGAAAAAATTAAGAATTATAGAGAATGCCCATTATTGCACATGAAAGTCTGACCATATTGAACCAAAGAAAACTGTAGATTTGCTACATGCTACTCACATGATGGATTTGTTGATTGATAGAATATTTTCATAAGAGAATACTCAAAATTCATAGTACTTGAAAGCACTATTGTGAATTTGGCAGAAAAAGTTTTAAATGTTAAAAGAAGTTGATTATGAGTCATTAGAATGGAGAACCCAGATATGATCAAAGATACTATGCAAAGTCCTCAACATGTGGATAATGAAGATCAAATAATAGAAAATCCTTGTATTTGGATCATGTTCAGTACATTTAATTTTCGTCCTAAAATGTAATATAAATTTACATGCCACCATTGTAAAGTCACCAATTAACAATTTTTGAGATGGGTTCCTACACTTTCTCATATCAAGCCTTGTAAAGCCTTTGGTTATCACCAACAATTTATGCCATATATTATATATAGGTTTTGATCTTGTGCACATCCCTTGTTCATTGTTATCTTTCTCCACCATCAGAGCAAGCTTGATGATGAATAACTATGAATTTCAAGGTGCTCAATACCTTCTACTTGAAGAGGTTGAGGTATGTCATTGATATAAACAAGATACCTAAGCCTCTATCTAGGAGTTTGATAGCTTCCATCACTCGTAATTAGCTATTAGCTTCAAGAGCTAATAAATAAAAGACCCACCTTGGAGCTACCTTGCATTGAATGTCATAAATTTTAATGTGAGAGATGATATCTACCATGGTTGCATGGAATGCTCTTGAGAGCCAGTTCAACACCATCAACATGTCTAGGATCATCTTGCTAGAAAATCAATTGGATACATCCATCAAAGCTAAGAACAGACTACTTAGTCAAATTGATTGACATTAGAGATCAATGAACTTCAATCAGTTATGAGATAAGCGAGAGGAGTGACTAGTCTAGAATGCCCTCAATGGATAAGGAAAGAGCTATGAATAGTAGATGAATGCAATGGTCAAAAGAGGTGCACCTCCTTCCTTCCAAATCATGCTAGATATGCTCATGCAAGAGCACATGACACAAGGTATTAGCAATGATTCCAAGAATCATGACCATTCTTTTTCAATCAAAGGAGCAATAGGGATCTATAGGGGCAAGGTAGAAACTTTGTTTGATCCAACAATCAAGGAAAATAGCCATGGCATAATAGTCTCAAAACCAGGGTTCCCCCACTTAGAGGGGGATATGGAATCCTAGAGTAGAGAGAAACCCTAGAAGAGAAGAAACGTAGTCAAGTAATCCTAGAAGTGAAAGAAAATACAATTGTGTAATCCCAAGTGATTGGGAATCATAATGCAAGAAGAATCAAAGAGACTCAACTGAAATTCTAGCAAATCTCAGAACACTCACAAGGCAACCAATAGCAAAAATATGCACACAATGCCTATGATGAGGAAAAATCTCATCATAAGGACAAAAGACACATCATGGTTCAACTTTGGTGCAAGCAACCACATGACACCTAAGAGGGAATGTTTCTCATACCTTCACGCCAACTGAAATCCTAGAGAGAATGTAGTGACGGGTGATGACACACCTTATAAAATTGAATCGATTGGCAATAGAACTTTACATAGTTATTCAAGTATTTTAGCAAGCATCGGAGATGTGTTCTACATCCCCACAATGGCACATAACCTCATTTCTATTGGATGGATCATTGAGAGAGACATGGGGGTTCTCTTCAACAAATATGGATGCATAGTGACGAACCTTAAGAGTCCCAACTCCTCATTTCTCAAGGCGTTAAAATCTGTTGTATGTTCAAGCTATCTTCAAAAATTCCCATCCAAAGAGCTTACCATCTCATCCTCAGAGTTAGAATGCTTCCTTTAGTATACTATGGCACAAGAGGCATGGACACACTCGTTCAAGAGTCTTGTATCCTTCAAGAAGACAAATATGGTATAGGGACTTCCACAAATGTATTTTTGGAAAGATGTTTGTGAGATTTGTTACATGGGCAAGCAACATAGACATCCATTTCCAACATATTGGTCTCAAATTATAGATGTACTCTAGATCATGCATTCTAATATATGGGGTCATGCTTCCACAATCTATCAAAAAAGCATATTATTCATTACATTTGTTGATTACTCTAGGAAGTCTTGAATCTACTTCCTAAAATAGAAGTGTGACATATTCAGCATCTTCAAATACTTCAAAGACTTGGTTAAAAAGAAAAGTGGAAGCACAACATGATCCTCGGTTGTGACAATGGAGGAGAATACAATTCCACATGATTCAATGCCATTTGTAGGCATTATGGGATCAAATACTAGTTCACATGCAGATTCCCTCCATAGAATAATGGATTCCAGGCACAAAATAAAATTATTTTACAGTCACCTAGATGCATGCATGAGATATTGGGATGAAGCCTCTAGGTATTATTGGGATGAAGCATGAGATAAGGCTATGTACTTGATAACAGAAGCACCATATAGCTCTTTTGTAGAAAATGATGCTAGGAGAGGCATTCATTGGAACCAAGACCGCTATTTATCACTTGAGAGTATTTGGATGATTGGTCTTTATTCCCATGTTCTAGATGCAATGAGAAATAAACTTGATTTCAATTTAATTAACTGCATCTTCACAAGGTATGATGAAGAATCAAAGGCATACAAGCTCTATGATCCAATCAAGTAGTAACTGATCATATCTAGGGATGTTATCATTGATGAGGCTTCATAGTATTTTGATAATCTGACGACAATATATATACCAATTCATCCATCAATTCCAATTATCCAATCGATTTCTTCACCTTCACCCTCAGATGGTGTGCAGTCTACAGTGATTACTCAAAGGAAAGGCAAAGAGAAGCACCCTCATAGTAGCTATATCACAAAGTTGGTGTAGGGTGAAACAATCTACAATCCTATTCCATGATTGCCTTCGCCACAAAGAATCGTGAGATATTTTCTATACTCTTTTTGCATCCAATAATATACTCGAACAAGAATGTCAAGAAAGCTCAAATCGACATCAATAGTAGAGTTGATCATATATCCTTGTGAAGACAAAGAAAAATCAGGATGGAAGTAGCAATTAAAATAGGCTAGGGATGCTTGTTCTTGGTGTATGGGAAGCAAAACACAGAGCTATGACGAAGTTTTTGCTAATTTGCACCTTTGTTCCTTTCACGATCAACAATGTGTTGTCATCATTATACTCAGAGTGCCAAGCCATTCTAGTTGAAAGAAGACATTGATGAAAGAGTTGTTCATATGTTTTTTTTTTCTTTAATTTAGATGCCGAATATGTTTGGCAAGATTGTGTATATGTTATTGGATTGTATCAGTATCCATAGTTTCTTCAAAACTAAAACCTTGCAAAAAGTAAGATTTGCCAACCACTACAATTTGCCAGCCTCAGTACAATTAGCATGTCGTGTTTTCCCAAGATACATGGTAACACGGTTACATGCTTGGTTGATGGGATTGTCAAGGTTGCTCCACATATGTTCTATATGAGACTCCTCAATTGTTGGATTTTTATAGAAATGAAAGTACTTCATCATGGTTAGTACTCCATGGTTTAGAGATTTCATGATTGTGGTGGTCTTTGAGAGAGATCTATACTCAAGTCAACACTATGGACTTCAACACAATTGGAAGAAAAATGAAAATAGAAAAATTTGAGTGAGTGAATGATATGAGTAGAGGTAGATGAGTGAAAAGAGAGAGAAATGAGTGAAAAGAGAGAGAGGAAGAAGAAATGGACCATTCACAAGGGTGCGTTCTCGACCATTTTGGCAAGAGATCCTAATTTAACCACTATCCCGTGCTTTTACTAAAGGAAAAGGTAGTGTCATAGAAGCCAAATGACCATAATTTACTACCCCACATGTAAGGCTAAAAACTTCACCCACACAAAGTGACAGTCATTTATGATCTCCACAAAGAGAGAAAAATCTGAACCCAAACCTCAAGACAATGGCTTAAAGTATCACTAATCCTAACATTAAACACTAAATAACTAGTCAACTTGACCAAATGCAGTGCAAAAAATCGGATGGACCTGATTCGCACAAACCAATCAAGTTTAACCCTTAGACCCTTGCAGAGCCAAAAACTATATCAGTGATCAAGCACTCGTGATACAAGCTCCCTACGCTTACTTAAAATTTTCTTAGCCTGCAGGCATTGAGGACATTTAAGGCAATGGAAGGGGAGCAGCCCATGTTACATGAATAAGAATGGACCACAGAGAAGATCCAGCCCATAGGCCCCCAAAGTGTGAACTGAATAACAGATTTATCATAAAAATTACCTTAGCACCAGCATCATCTGCCCATTTTGATGAGCCTGGTCTAGTACAATATCAAAGTAGTACTTATTCTCAAAAACCATAAAAGAATAATGGGCACAGAGCTACCTCATAACATCAATACAGTGCTTCTGACATAATCGCCAGTCAAACCTTCTCATACTTCAAGGGCTTCACGGTTTCCCACGTGAAGTCAGGGTCATTCCGGCCAAAATGACCATAAGCAGCGGTCTTCTGGTATCGTTTGTTCCCTCCCCTCCTCAGATCAAGGTGGATTGCAATCATACCAGGGCGGAAGTCAAAGTTGTCTTTGATGATCTGCAAAATCTGGGCATCAGGAATCGTTCCAGTCTTGTAGGTATCCACAAATACAGAAAGGGGCTCAGGGACACCAATAGCATAAGAAACTTGCACGATGCACCGACGAGCAAGCCCAGCAGCGACAACACTTTTGGCTGCTTGTCTTACAATGTAAGCCCCACTGCGATCCACTTTGGTGGGATCCTTTCCAGAGAAAGCCCCACCCCCATGTGCACCCCAACCACCGTAGGTGTCAATAATAATTTTCCTTCCGGTCAGACCAGCATCTCCATGAGGCCCACCAATCACAAAGCGTCCAGAAGGGTTCAGATGGAAAATAGTTTTTTCATCCAAGTACTTCTCTGGGATCACTGGCTTGATAACATGCTCTTTCAGATCTGCGGCTATCTCGTCATTAGTGACTGTCTCATCGTGCTGAGTTGAGATAAGAACAGTATGCACCCGGATAGGAACCATCGCACCATTCTCATTCTTATACTCTACAGTGACTTGAGTTTTGCCGTCCGGACGTAACCAGGCACATATCCCGTTCTTCCTGACTTCAGTCAGTTTGGCTCCAAGCTTGGTAGCCAAAACATGACTCAAGGGCATGAGCTCTTCAGTTTCATCTGTAGCATAACCAAACATATGACCTTGGTCACCGGCACCAATCTCCTCAGGCTTCTTGGTAAAGTGCCCATGGACACCCTGGGCAATATCAGGGCTCTGTTGCTCAATATTTACGAGCACCTTGCAATTGTCTGCGTCCAGGCCAACGTCGTCCGACACAAATCCGATCTCTCTGCAAGTGTCCCGCACGATCTTCTCATGGTCGATCTTTGCTTTTGTCGTGATTTCACCGAAAATCATGACCATGTTGGTCTTCGTGCAAGTCTCACATGCCACCTTGCTCTCTGGATCTTGCTCCAAGCAAGCATCAAGAATAGCATCCGAAACCTGATCGCAGAGCTTGTCGGGATGCCCTTCGTTAACAGACTCGGAAGTGAACAGAAAAGTTTCCATCTCTAAAACTGGGGTGAAAGCACCACCTCCACAAGCAGTTACCTCCTGAACACACACACAGGTGCGAAGTTGAGAAAAATGCCATCCAAAATCAGGCCCTTCTATCGTTAGCCTACGATAAACCTGCATTGAGAGAAAATGACCAGCTCGTGTGAAAGATATGGGTAGACTTCAAGATGAGATCTGGCAGGCAGTCATTCCAGAAGGCGTAAAAAAGGCAAGAAGCTACATGCTTCTGAAAGAAAGAGGAGAGTAGGGACAGGGCAGAGAAGGAGAGGCAGAAAGAACGGATCTGGGGGGGAAACCCTGAACAATGTAAGAAAGGAGAGAGGCAGCAATGCAAGGCGGCGGGAAAGAACCAGATCTGAAAGACGTTACGAGCTAGCTAGGCATGAAGCGGAGAAGAAAGGTGCGAAAGCAGAGAGGGGAGACGGGAGAGAAATCCTCAATCCAGCCTGATTAACTATAGTTAGTGCAGCCTTTTTCCAATTCCCGTAGGGGGAGAGAGAGAGGAAACGAGATAGAAAAAGAAGCAGAAAGCAGGAAAAGAGAGGCAATGGAGGAAGAGGAGGCATACCTGGGAAGGTGCTGCTGTTGCGAGCTGCTCCCCAAACCGCGCAGGTGATAATGCAAGCTTCCCTTCCCCGTCCTTGCTTTTTATACCCCCGGATCTCAAACCTCCCCCTCGCGGATTTCAAACCCTTATCCCCCCCTTTCCAACTTTCATTTTTCCTCCCCCCTTATTTCTCTCTTTTCTCTTCATTTTTCCCATCGACAGCCCACCTTGCATCTCGCCTACCCGCCAGCTGGCGCATCGGACGGCCCTCGCTCCTCCACCGTCAAATTCGTCGTACCTGGACTCTCTCTCCTCTAAGGGCTTCCTCACACCGAGCCTTAATATGAGGTCAGCTCTACACCAGCGCCCAAGCTACCTTTGTCCTAAACCAAATCCCACTTCCACCCACACCTTCCCACTATGCCTCCATTCTCCAACCACGTCCTTGTCGTGCACTGGTAGGCCTCCCCTCTTCTCCTCTTACCCAAACGTGGTACTTGTCCTCTTAGACAAACCAACCTATCGTCTCTCGACTCCCCTCCAGAGGTTGCCTTGTCACAATCACAATCCCCTCCTTAGCCTCTTGTTCAAGATACTTATATGGCACTATTGAATGAGCCAATCCCCCGCAACAGCCACCTCACTCACCTGCAAAGTCTGTCACCTGGACTGATTTTCAACTCTCTTATACTCTACAATCCAAACTATGCACCTCCAAGCTTATAATATCGATGCCTTGCAAGTCAATCCTCCTCTCCCCTAGCTTCTTGCAATCTCTTTTAACTTCTTCTTTCTTGAACTATGTGCACCCTTTCTTCCTCTCCAACAAGTTTGGCTTGCCCTTAGATCTTCATCTAATGGGCCTACACACCAAAGGATAGTAAGTAGTGGTTTTCATCTCCTTGTCCCCAACCTCCTTAAGTGTGCACAAATTGCATGCCCACCGTTCACCTTACAGAATAAAGACTTGTCTCCCACTTCTTCAACAAACCTAATCGACCTCATATTATGGATTAAAATGCACGTCTTACAACCTCCATAGCCTTCACAAAACAATAAAACATCACACTTCCATTTAAAGAGACTTTTCTCCAACCTATCAACTTCTACAACAAACAGAATTGCCTCATACTTTATATTAGAACGCACATCTTACAACCTCCACAACCTTCACAAAGAATAGTACCCTCCCAAATCACACCACACAGTCCACAACCTCCATAAACCTTACGTATGAGTCGATAGCCGTTTTCAATCACGTTGATTCGCAATGCCATCTTTGCACAACTTTCTAAGGAAGTCAAGGGTGAGTTATCATGAATGCTTGAGAGCAACACACTATTTCATTTAAAGACAACTTTCATACTAGTGCATTAGGAGTCAAAAAAATAAGCATCTTTTAGATTTCTCATATAAACATTGATGTATGCAGGTGCATCACACAAGAACACTTGGAGAATTTATTGTAATCTACAAAGAATAATGTGTTACAACTAAATATATAAAGATTTCACAAAGTCCATCAACACCCTCCCTAAGGGATGATTCATCTCTCTACTTACTTTTTGATTCCCATATGGCATTATATGATGCAATCCCCTCTCACATCCATTAACTATTATTTAAATGTGGATATTCCTATAAGGAGGATATCCTTGTATATTATTGTTATGTCCTTGTGTATGTGGGAATGAATTTTAAAAACCCACACTACAAAATTGAGAGGGTCATCTGCATGCATATAGCTTTGTGTGGGATATTTTTGTTTTTATTACAAGGGGCATTTGTAAACTTCACACTTATTGAAATAAGTGCATACATGAAATGCAAGCACAAATATAAAAATGGGAACAAGCACAAGTATAAAAATGCATAACAAGCAAACACAAGTATACAAATGGAACATTACTTTAGACCTTGTACATCTCCACTCTTTATCCTCAAGCACAAGTATAAAAATGCATAAAAAGAAAACATTACATCTCCACTCTTTATCCTCCACTAAATAATTGCTTTTTATCCTTGGGAACCTTTGGATACCTATTAGGGCAATCAAAAAGCAAGTACAAAAGTAGCAAAAACTAAAGTTATCTTATACTTGGCTATATGAAGCATATTCATTTTATTTCCATGTGTTGTATAAACTCAACCATCCATTATATCAGATATCCTTGTGACTAATGTCAACAAATCCATGTGTAACTGGATGCTCATGGGTGAAGGATGCCCACTAAAAGAAAGGGATCTTGCACTTCTGATAGTTCACTTATTTTTCTTTTATATTTTCTTCAATTTTCTACCATCTTTGTATAAGGGCTTTTTGTTGCACCTCACACAATTAATTGAATATACCTTTGGTCAAGTGTCTATCAAGTGACACTACTTGTTGGTAGATGCCTTATATGCTTTATGTGATCTTCTTTAGTGCACCCAACAAAGCATGAAATAATTACAAACCCTAAAAATATTTTAATTGGCATGAAGGATATGGAGGAATGACAGGTGGAGGAGTGAGGAGTGACAAGTGCCGCGGGCTGAAGAGGTGAATATTGGCTCCTCTTTCAATACATGCCAAGTGCACAATGGCCACTTCATCGGTTAATCCCATGAGCATATTTTAAAGAGCTATATAAAAAGGAGATATTCGGAAGACTATATGAAGCCGACATGTTTGCAAGAATATATGAAGGGGAGATATTATATGCAAGACTTAAGTGACCCCATGGAAGGGAAGATTTGAGTACTTTCATACAAGCAACTCATTTATTCACTAGCACCAGCATGCACATGGATATGGGCAAGGACATCATGTCTAACGTAAAGCAAATGGGAAAGGTACCTATTGTACAAGATAATAGGCAAGGACATCATGTCTTTCTACATGCTTGTAGAGTGATGTCTCGACTGCTATGACATCCCCTTGGCCAAATATTGGGGGTAGTCTAAGTGTATAGTCTATAGATAACCCTCTAGATTTCTAAAACCTCGATGGCTTCATCGTGATTCGTAAGCATGCCTTCACAAATTTTTCTCAAACCTAGACTTTGCCTCCTCGTTTTACTTTTTTGCTTGCACACATGCACAGACATGCACACATGTAATGAAAAGTTTGGTGCAAAAAAAAAAGGCATCCTTAATGTACTAAGATAGGAAAATGAACTTCCCCTTACTATTTTTACTTTGGGCTCAGCATTCAAAGAGACAACATTGCTCTCACTTACATGGAAGTTCTTGGAGAAGATGAATGCTGAGAGGACATGGGACTAACTTACACCTGCTTCTCTCTTTCTCTCTCTCTCCCTCTCTCTCTCTCTCTCTCTCTCTCTCTCTCTCTCTCTATAGTGTGAATGCAAATGTATGCATTTTGTGGACTTTCTTGACATCAATAAATTTATGGAAAATGTGTGCCAAAGGAGAGGGAGTGAAAGGAATGAATACATCCTTACAAAATTATCTTGCTTTCTTTAGCATGATAAGAAAATGCATTCAATAGTAAAGGTCAAATGGGAAGAGAATCCATAATAATGTATATCGAATTGTGAGGTATTTATCATGTGGAACATATTGGGATTTTGTTGTTAAGACCAAAGAAGGAGAAACACAATAAGTCCAAAACAAGAGATAACTTTGGCCTAGTTGTTAGTAAGGTTTGGGAACTAGACGATGTGCCATTTGGATAGGTAGATGAGGTGGCATTTGATGCAACTAGATGATGTAGCATCTGATGCAGCCAGATGATGTAGCATCTGATGCAGCCAGATGATGTAGCCCTGTGGCACTAACTCTATATGTAATATGTTACTACCCTCATCCAAAATCCAAGGTATGGCGCGACAGCGTCCATATATAATATGCATTGATTTCCTTTTAAACATTTAAATATGCAAGGGAGAAATATAAAAATTTCATGTCCCCCCTCCCACAAAATATAAGGTATATACCTTGAAAAATATGCAAGATTTTAAGATTTGTACATATTTTTCGTAATATGTGAGGCCCAAGGGGGGGGTCTTTTGGATGAGGGGGGGTAAAACAAAAAATGCACTAAAATATGAAAACCCATCTCCTTTCAAATTCATGTAACTTTTTCATGTGTTACCCAAATTTCAAGGTGTAAAGACATATTTGAAGCTCTTTAAGTATAGAACACAACCATATTAATTTGAATAATTTCTACTCATGGCATATTGTTAAACTCAAGATTTTGATAGGTTTTCTTACTAAAGGGAGTTGGCACCCCAAGGATGTAGCATCGGACACATGGATGGATGGCATGGTAGTCTAGGGAGGAAATGGATGATGAGGGATCGCATCTGATAGCCAAATAATGTGGCATCCAGTCTGATAGTCAGATCCACATGCCTTAACCATCTAAGTACCCACCAACCTTGGGTTTACTTGGTTCACACATTATTATAACACAAAACCACATGTATCTATAGCTTTTGCAGTATAACTTAGATCAAGTTGGTTAAAAAAGAGAAATCATTCAAAATTTAATGCTCTTTTTAATTATGTACCCATATTTGACATTTAGAAATTACATGAAGGTGGTTTTTAGAGCATGTATAGTGTAAATGCATTTAAGCATGACGGTGGGGGAATGTATCACAAACATAAGTGATCATAGGCTTACTATACTTCAATTTTGGGATGAAATATACTTGTCCATTGGAAAGATGAATGTCCTAGAAGGTTAATCCCACTTGCCATGTGTTCATGAATAAAATAAATCACCTTTATACCATAGCTCAAATGGGAGTGATCCAAAGATCAAAACTGTTCAAAATTCCATTTTCTTCCTAGTTGCATCTTTGGATTTTAATTTTGGTAAATAATGAAATTCTTCTTTGGGAACTTCACAATCTTTTGATCAATTGATCTTATTTATTGGGAGAACAACATATTATAGGGTATTTTCACATGGAGTTGAGACTTTTAATTCACATAAGTTTGAATGAACATTGGAATGTCAAATAATCTTTGACACATTAATTCGCTATGTGTGTGAAGTTTATTACTTGAGATATCCATATACTGAGCATATCAATAATAACTAACTGTTAGGTTGGTGGTGTTACGGTTGACCCCTTGAACTCCAAGTGTTCCATAGCTATAGAGGTGGAGACAAAAAGTAGCACCCAAAAGGGCACCCAAAGTCCTTTCTCAAAGACAAAAAAGTGGAGACGGTGGGGCAGGTATGGCACTAGAGCTTATAGCAGGTACTGAACCTACAACTCAAACCTCCATGACTGGTCTAGAGGTCACACCCACAATCATGAATAAATATGCAAAGGGAGAAGAGAAGAGAGGAGATGGGGAGAGAGGGCATAGCTAGAGAGCAAACCACAAATGACTAACTATACACTATATTCGTTGAAAAAAACGAACATATACATATCCCTTTAGGGTTAGGGTTAGGGTTAGGGTTAGGGTTAGGGTTGTGTCTTTTTACCACTCTTTCATGTTAGTGCTATGCACAGAAGAGAGGCTAGGATTAGGTTATGGTTTACAACCCTTGTGACTTTTTTGGCATTCTTTCATGTTAGTGCTATGCACGTTATGAACATTATGTTGAGATGAATCCTCAACAAAGAATTGGGAGTACAAGCATTGGTAGTTATCTATTACTACAAGGGAGAAGTAAAGGCTATTAGTCAAGAGCCTATGAATACAAGGGAGAATGTGTAGGAGGTGGAACTTAAAGTAGGAAATGAGCCTGCAACTCAACTTACATAACTTGGATCTAGAGGTCATACCCTACAATTCATTGGGAATACAAGAATTGGTAGTCAATCTATTAGTATAATGGAGAATGTAAATTTGTTAATCAAGAGCCTATTAGTATAGTGGAGAATTTTGACACAAATGTTAGTGTTATGTAGGTTGAGAAGAAAAACCATAGAATAGAGAACTTCCATGTAGAACCAAATTTGGAATAATGTATTTGTCTCTCATTAATGTGTGCAAACATTGTTAATGAGTTTGTTTTTATACTTGGGTGTATTTTACACCAACAAGCTGTATATGTCAACCACCTCTCCAAGAGAATAGTCATCTATCTCTATTGATGTATCTTGGGAATAGAATTACTTTATGGAATTGGATGCTCAAAGTATGTGATTAATCATAAGTATAATATGTATTTGGTTAATCATAAAAAGTATAGTATTCATAGAAAGTATTTGGTCATTTCAAGCATTTTGGTTTTGAAAGATAGCTTAGGAATCATAGCAAAAAAATATTTATCATTTTTAGAGTTTTCTTTTGTCTAATTCTAGAATTGGATTCTACACAAGTCCCAAAAACGTGGAATAATGTGTTAATACTCTTAAATGATTTGTTTTTCTTATAGGTCCATGTCGGCATTTTGTTAAGTGACAATTTGACTAACAAATTGGCATTGCAGTCCACAAACTAGTTGAGATCTATAATTTTTTTTATAGAATGTTGTGAATTGTTGAATAAATAAATGTTAGAGTATGGGCCATGAATTATGTGTCTCCACATCCATTTTGAGGTATCAATCAAATGAGTCCCCTATAAGAGCTTGTGGCAAAGTCTTCCGCCTTCCCTTAGCTTTGTCCTAATCATCTTTTCTCAAACAAAGCAATGAATTCTTTGGGGTTACCTCTACTTTAGGACATTGGGATGCATGTAAATAGATATGTTCCATCCACAAGTGGTGGAGTGGATGAGATGAACCCAGACATAGAAATTGAGGAACACTCTATAAACCTATATGTAGAGCATGTTGAGAGCCAGGTCATCCTTTTGGCATATGTGAATCATGAGTACCCATCCTAAGGTTGTAGCAACCAAGCCACACCTTGCTTCAATTGATTCAATCACTGTTGGGGTCAGGAAGACCTTGTCACAAGAAACTGATGGTCGAGACCTTAGCCTTAACGAAGTGTCGAAAGAAACCAATCTTCGAGAGGATGAGGTAATATGCAAGCTCTCAAATGATACCTGTGAGGACATCATTAACTTTGGAGCTCCCATCAAGTCAATGGGATCGCATGCTTCAATGACTCTAGCCTCGCCCTGGTACATGTATACCAACAATTCAATGCACCAATAGGAGTCAATCCCACAAGAATCCCATATGCATTACATTGTCAAGTTTTGTACCCTTTGCTTTGGTTGGGCCTTCATCTTGCATGAGAATTGAAATTATGATGAAGTACAATAATTTTAATCCAATATTGGGTGACCTTTGTTTCCTTTATTCAATTGTCACAGTCAAGGTAATAATTTCTAGATAGATTGAAGATAGAGAAAAGTTAAGATAGTTGGCTATAGTGTAGTGGTTGGCAAACATATTTTATCAAACTATGGGTGTGTAACAATCTTTAGGGCTTTCCTTTCCTTATTTCTTCTTTATATTGGGCAACTTCTATGTATTTTATGGTAAAATCCATCCTAGTTTAATTCTACTACTCTTGGTTATCTTGTTGGTTAGCATTTATTGGACTTTCCTTGGCTTTTTTTGGGGTCTAGGGAATTCGGATGAGGTAGGTATAGTGTGGCTAAGAGTTAACTAAGCTATCTAGGTTGTTAGATTATGGTTTAGGGTTTAGGGTTCTTTGTAGTTATCCTAGGTTGGATATGTGTTAGTTATATCAATCTTAGACTATGCTTAAATTTTCTAGTGTTCTACTTAGATGTTGGGATCATGGTAGGATTGCCTAGTTTTGGCTTAGATTAAAAGGGAACTAGGTCTATACCAGTGCCAATAGGTTGGTCATCCTATTTAGGACCTTAAGTCATCTTATGGACTTTAGTTTTGGGCCTAGTTGTCTAATTGTTAATCATTAAATTGGTTTGGGCACTAATTGAGTGTAAGTTTTGCTAAAATTGTGCGATCTATGGCTTGAACTCCTAGGAAAATCACTCTCCTCCCCCTCCTTCATACTTTCCAACACTCCCCCTCTTGTTTCGTGCTGTCCCCCCCTCACATTCATTCCCTTGCCTCAGTTCATTCCCCACCCCCTCCCTCTTGGTGGCTGGCAAAAGCTAGCTACCCTTGGCACCCTCCTCCCCAACCATACACTCATCTCTTATATTCTCGTCTCAACACCCTCCCTCTCATTTCTTGGGCAATAGGTTGGTGAAAGACCCAACCTATTGCTCAATCAATAAATGGGTGCAACACAACTTGTTGCTAAAGCAACAAGTCCGGTGCAACACAACCTCCTACTCAAAGCAAGTGTTAACTAGAATTGCTATTAACATTTTGATTTGTTCACTCAGATGTACATTCGAGTTGCCTATGCTCTAGGATCTATGAAGGCAGTTTGCCAATTTCTAGATGGCCTAAGAGAAGCAATGGCTTATTGAAAGATGGTTTTGGCGTGCTCAGAATCCCTAATGTAGAGCACTCATTGTATGTAATGCAAAACAATAGACAAATGTGAATTGCAATGTATCAATTTCCCAAATAATTAAATAGATTTAGAGAAAAGGATTTTTCACTTCATTGCTCCATATCTACTTGAGACAATACAAATGACATGATACATTCAACACACTCATTCTTTTATCTTCTTCCATGCTTGCTCGTGAATGTACATTGTGATCCTACAATTGCATAGCTAACTTGCCCACTCTTGTGATCAACATGTTACATTTACCCATGCCACCCCCCTAAGTACAGTCCTAATGCCTGAATGGCTCACATAAACATTCTAAACAATTGTAAACATTCACTCACACCATCATCCTACACATTGATTGCTTCTCTCTCTCTCTCTCTCTCTCTCTCTCTCTCTCTCTCTCTCTCTCTCTCTTTGCTTGCTCATGAATGTACATTGTGATCCTACAATTGCATACCTAACTTGCCCACTTTTGTAATCAACATGCTACATTTACTCATGCCACCCCCCTAAGTGTAATCCTAATGCCGGAATGGCTCACAACAACATTTTGAACGAATGTAAAAATTCACTCATACCATCATCCTACAGCTTGATTGCTTCTCTCTCTCTCTCTCTCTCCTTCCCTCCGCCCCCCCACTCCCCCCCCTCTCTCTCTCTTTTTAAGAAACACCAACAAGCTTTTGATTTGGCTCAAAGGAAGGACACTCCTATTAAAGGGGTGTGATGGGATGTAATGTTCCATTACCCATAATCATCATCTTGAGGGAAGGCATATTTCATGATGTTGTTCTTGAGGGGAAGTTTCATCTCATTAGTTCATGGTACAAGAGTGGCCTCACCTTCCACAGGCATTGTGATCCTTGTAAGAGAGTGAGAGTGATGGAAATCGAGCCATTGAGTGTTCATTCCATTCAATTCTATTCATTTCCATTCAATTTTCTTTTGATATTTTTGAGTTATTCATAATGTCTTGGGATTTGAGATCCTATCCTTTGAGAGAGACTATTTCTTGTGTGTGCATGCATGCGTGTGTGTGTGTGTGTCTGTGTGTGTGTGTGTGTGTGTGTGTGTGTGTGTGTGTGTGTGAGAGAGAGAGAGAGAGAGAGAGAATATTCTACTCTATTCTATATCCTAGTAGCCCTTTGAGAGTTATATAGCCTAGCTCTAAAGTCTACTTACTACAAAACAAAGGCAGCTACAATGCATGACTGCAATGATGCTCAACAACGTTAATGACATCTACAAGCTATAGCAAGCATCAACCTATAAGTCTACCCATAGCAAAGTAAGACTTAGTGAACACCTACAATGTTAAACCAATAAATGATCTATCTAAGAAGCACTACAAGTAGTAGGAAGGACACAATTTTAAGATAGATTGGATGACCTCGTCTTTAACAAAAACTACATCAAGGGACAAGCAAAGACTACAGGGACACTTGATCAGACCATGACAAAAACAATTAACAAGCGATGCGAGAGCACAAGTTTACAACCACAACAAGCAACCAATACATAAAATCTAGCGTAATAATGACCACAACTACAACTTCAGTCACGCAAAAGCAACAACTACAACTACAACTGCAACTGCAACTACAACTATGTTCAAACAAAAGTAAGTAACGTGGAATCAATGACCTAGGAAATTACATTGATCTAAGACTACAACCTAGTGGCATAGCAAAATAGGGAACCACTATATTTCCAAGCAAGAAATGACTTTGTGATGCTCTGATAGATGATGCTAGCTGATCGATAAACAACACAAACAAAACCTAGCAACCAAGCAAGTGAAATAGAGCTACGTGACTAGCAAGAGTAAATGAGAACAATAGATATCCCACACATAGCAAGCCGTGTTCTAGCAAAATAGACACACACAACACACAGATGTAGCATACACTATAGGATGTAGCACTAAAACTTAGCAACAAACAATAATCAACATGTAGCTACAATCGTGACATTGGGCATAAGCAACAACACCATAGAATGAAGGCAACCATAGAGCAAAATTTGTAAGGCAAGCTAGTAAAATGAAACACAATAATTGTAAAGAGAGAACTCACTCGCCATTTGATAGAATAAGTCACAAAATGTGATGTTTATAAGAAAACCTCCTTCCAACCTCTAGTCATAGATTGCCACCCAAACAAGACTCGACCACATGGCACAATCCACATAGCAGGATAAAGTAGGACACATGGCTATTCATCAACCATAGCCATAGGTTTGGTCTCTTTTTTGACATGTGGACCACATCTTGGCATGTGGCAGATAGTCCACATAATTAGATAGGACATATCATCACATTGACGTGCGTAGATAGTCCACATCATCAAATAGGACACATCATCACATTTATTTTATATGTGGCACCTAATCTTGACACATAATACATAGTCCACATAATCAAATAGGACACATCATCACATTACATTTGGTAGCCCACATCACACTACCACAACATCCTTGCCACATCATTATACGTTTAATCAACTTGCCATGAGACACACAAGCCACATACTGACAACCACATCATGTGCACAATTAGGCCACCTCAGTATTGCGACATCATCTACACATAGCACTATGCCACTTAGGACATACCCCTTGGTAGGTACAATGTGCACCCTACATGTCCACACACTTGCCACATCATCACTATGCTCCATAGACACCTCTGTGTGATCAAAGTTTAGTAAGTCATCACCTTTGATTTACAAAAAATTTGAAGGCTATCTCAAAAGGAAAAGTGTCCACTTCTTCATCTCTACATTACACGTAACTTTTGACAATTGAATCTGACAATTTGCAGCCTCTACATCATAATAATGTCTTTTGCACATTGAAGCCTCTTCAACGATGCATCCAACCCTAGCACATAAAAAGGAACTAAAAAAATAAAGCATTTCTTACTTTTCATTACTATGATAGTAGGTGTGATTGAACCCCACAAAGCAATCGATCCTTTGCCTAAACTCCTTCGACTAGTACTTGTTGGAGTCCATCCCTACACTCACATGTTGTTTCACACTGATTACATATCCTAAAACCTGAGCAATCTACAATAGTAGAATTCATAGTATTAAGAGATACTGGAATTGTATTAGTGGCAAACTGTACTTGTTAATTTTGCACTTCACATGCATTCATTGTAAGCCCTTGTTGGGTATCTTACAAGAGTTTTGTGTAGACATTTCAGCCTTGTAAAGCCTTCTAGGCTATTCCTAGCATGTTTTGTCACATCAAACCTTGTAATAGATTGTATTACAATGTAGTTTCTATCTTCACTAGCAGGGTAGATTGATGTTGATATAAGCACTGTTTTCATAGGCACTATGTGCATCTTATCTACATCTATTAACCTCAATCTAGAAACATTTTCTAAGTTAAACAACTCCAACTATGGCACTTGGAAGTATCAAATGGAGATCATACTTGTTTTACAACATGAGTGGGAGGATGTAGATTGGGTCTACATGAATACCATCTAGGAACCCCACAAATAGATCTTGCCATTGCCCGAGCACGAGGAATGGCTAAGATAGACAAGTATGCCTATCATGTAGTATGTTCAATATGTCTTGCTTGGACAATTGAACATGGCCAATACATCAAGATATGTTCTCAACTCTCATGAATCCAAGAGCACGTCCAAAATTTTGGCACTTAGAGACCGGATCAATTAGAATTTTGCAACAACTGTCAATCTAGTCATGCCTATGTAACAAAGTTCAAAGACATTAACAATCAAGAAGGCATTGCCAAAAGAAGAAGATTGACCAAGGAGGTCAATCTAGTAGCAATAGAGGAAATTTCCATGGAAGAGAAAATCATTGAGGTGGACATCAAAGTTTATGTCAATGAACTAGACACAATGTATTTTATGATTTATGCAAGATATTAATAGTGATTGTAAAGCAAAATGCAGTTATCATTTTGACCATGGAGATTAGGATCCATGGTACATTAATAGTAGTGCATCATCTCACATGAGTAGACATCAATAATGGTTTATAGAAGTCAAACCATTAGAACGATCCAAGGATGTTTGCTCCTACACTGCAGAAAGAATATTTTCTTTAAATGGACAAATGATGGAATATAACTATAGAGTCATCTTTGAAGGAGATGAAGTGTAACTTGAGATAAGGGCAAAGGAAATTAGGTAGTTGGAAAAGTATTCAAAGAAGGACAGTTATCTAGAATGCTAGCTTCTATACTAGACTTGCATGCCATGCAGTTGCACATCAATCAATGCCACTTTCTAGAATATGCATAAGAGATATGGTCATGTCACCTTTAGAAGTTTGATGTAATTGAGAAATCAAAATATATGGTCATGGCACAAAATATATGATCATGTCACCTTTAGGAGTTTCAAATCAAAATATGAGTTTCTAAAATTTAAAACTCCAATTTCTTGCAAAATTTTACAAAGCATGTTGCTTTGACAAACAATTAAGAGCCAAATTTGGGAGAAGCACCCCTAGAGAAAGAGGTACTATTTCTTTGATACATACAGATATATGGGGATATCAACCGACATATAGCATTAATGATTCAATGTACTACTTGACTTTCATCAATGACTACATCAGAGATTGTTGGGTCTATTTTCTCAAGGATAAATCTGAAGTCTTTTAATTGGTCGAATTTATGGTAAATAACCAGACAAGAAGCAATATCAAAGTCCTCATATTAGATAGAGGAGATGAATACATGTCTTCTACATTCATGAACTTTTCCAAGAGAGTGCGTCAAAGAATTCACATGTGCAGATGGTCCTCAACAGAATGTAGAAGCTAAGGGAAGAACATGACTTTAGTAAAAAGTGCTAGAGTAGTTCTCAGTGATTAATAAGAATCTTCTAAATGAATATCGCACAAAAGCAATCCACATTGCAAACTACTTAATTGGCTTCCAATCAAATTGATGCAAAGTACAATTCCTTATGAAACATTCACCAAATATAAGCCATGCATTGGGCATCTCTACATATAAAGATGCATAGCATATGCCTAGATACATGATGATCATCGCAAAAAGTTGGATGTTAAGTCACATACATGCATCATGGTTGGCTATAGTGATGAGAGCAGAGAGTACAAGGTTTATGATCTCATCAACCAAAAGGTCATCCCCTTGAGAGCAAAGCATACAAGATGTATAATCCCATTAACTAAAACATCATTCCCTTGAGAGATGTAGTGTTTGATAACACTCTCTACTACAAAGTTCAAGGGAAAGACATTACCATTACACTTTTGTATGCAGATGATTTGGCTGTTATAGCAAGCAATGAGAGATTCATCATCAAGCTAAAACAAGGATTACTTGTTGACATGAATGATCTTGGACTTATGCATTATTGTCTTGGTCTTGAGTTTTGGAGAGACTTAGATAGCACCTTTATGAGCCAACAAGAGTATGTGGATAGTCTACTAAAGAAGTTTCATATGGCATTCCCATGAAGCAAAATTCAAAATTGACCAAAGATCGAGAAAAGCCTATAGTTATATATCTAACTATCACAAGGCTAGATATTTGTTATGTAGTAATTTCACTAGCACAGTTCATGGCAAATCCAAAATAGTCTCTGTGCTAGATATTTGTTATCTACTAAGTTCACTAGTATAGTTCATGGCAAATCCAAAATAGTCTCATTGGAATGCAACCAAGAGAGCCTTAAGGCATATTAGAGGCACAAAGCATGGAATACAAGGGAAGTCATCCAAGGTTGCATACATACTATGATAGTGCGTGCAAGCGATCATGAGATTAGGAGATCCACACAACGATATGCAACTTCCTTGGTCAGCGTGCTATATCATCGTCGTTTAAACAAATAGCAAACTATTTCTTTGCCTTCAACACAAAAAGAATATAGACTACTTAGAATAGGTGCATGTGAGGCTATATGGCATAGAAGAATATTGTTAGAAATAGATTACTTTGATGAGACAAATCCAACAACAATATACTATGATAATTAATCGGGCTCAAGAATTAGTCAAGAATTGAGTCTATCACTCTAGAACAAAGTGCATTGACCTCAAAGAGCAATTCATCAGAGAAAGAGTATTACTTGGCGACATTACATTGCAACATTGTGATAGCAAACATAATGCAAAAACCGATTGTGCCATTTGACTTGACCCACAAAACATTGCAACTCCTTGATATTCTAAGGAACCTTAGCATTTTGCAGGGCTTTAACTTTATGGGGATCAATGGCCATTACATCTTCTGAAATGATATTTCCCAGTAATACCCCTCTCATCTCACAGCAAATGCACACTTGGTTGGATTCAAACTTAGCCAAGCTGATTGACAATTAACAAAGCACAATCGTAATTGATCCAAATGATCACTCTTTTTTCAAAACACACTAAAATCATCTAAGAACACCCACATGAAACTAGTGAGGAATGGTGCAAATACCTTTTGAATCCACGACTTCAAATCTAGTGGTGCATTCTTCAATTTGATGGTCATCACATTATTAGCAATGACACCCCACTCCGTACGAACATGACCTTAACTTTATCTTCTTCAGCCATGTGTATCTAGTTGTAGCCGCTGAACCCATCCAAGAAACTGTACATCTTGTGACCCGCTTGTGTAGCAAGGTCTCACAAAATGGGAGAGGAGATAAGTTTGTAATTGTTGTGCATCATTAAGCTTATGGTCATAAACATAGATCCAAAGCTTGCTGTTCATTTTGGGAACAATAACAATAGGGGATAACCAGGTTACCTTCTCAGTTGGGTAAATGAATCCCACTCGTAAACAACTTATTACGCTCCTTTTTCACCATCTTGTTGTAATTCAGATTCATTCGGTAATTTTGCTATTTACCAGCTTGGTGTTCTTCTTGAAATTGATCCAGTGCACATAGAGATTCGGATCGGCTCCTCTCATATAGGTAGAGTCCCATGCATAGGTATCTCGGTACTCTCTCAATAGAGCCACCAATTCTTGTTGGGATATCTAAAGGTGTATCCCTCAGGCACACCTTGGTTTCTATGTGTGAGTGCTAGAGGCATAGTTAGGTGCCCACAAGCACAGTTAGGTGGTGGAGAGCCACATAGGATGATTGAGAGAATCTAGGAGCAGATTGAGGAGATGATTGTGGAGCTCTGAAGTCATCAGTGATGTCAGTGAGCATGTATGAGGTGCCTACTTAAGGACCTCACTCTTCTTCATTCTACAACCAAGTAATGCAAGTATTCTGAGTTTGTGTCCACTCTTTGCTTCCTTTCAGTTTCTCCAACATGGTATCAGAGCCCTTTGATCCCCCTTGAGCCCATTTCTGCCACATCATCATCTTCTTCTTCATCTTCTTCTTCACCATCTCTCCCTCTTCTTCCCCAAACTTGCTTAAGCCTGTTCTCCTCAGGTTCTCAACCATTTCCCACGCCCTTCCAGCTGGAGATCCACCTTGTTGGGGCGAATTTCTGGCTGCAAGGAATTGAAGTATCTCCACCTCTGCTGGTCGCCATTGTACGATTTTCGTCGATTTCTCTTCCTGCGTTTTCTCTGCGTCTGCTCCTTCTTTCTCTAATTCCTTACAGGGGAAGCTTCTCCATACCTTGGGCTACCTTGTGCTGAAATCTGAGCAGCAATGGCTGCATATTGAAGGAGAAAACAGAGAAAAACCAGTCGACTTTGTAGAAGGAAGAGAAGGGGACCTGACGCATTTTTGCGCCTCTTCTTCCTAGAGGATCTATTGTGGTATACCAGCTTTCTTTTGCCTCAGAAAGCCCCCTTTCTTTTGCTTTGAAGAGTGAGCTATAAGCCCTCCAAGTTCAGCTCTCTAGTTTTGACAGTTTTAACAAGCTTTTGAAGATGATGCTACATAAAATGCTACTCTAGCATTTCTAGTCTTTTGAAGTTTTCAATAGCTTCAATACAAGTGTTGCTTCAGTTTTGTTTTGACTTGCTAGACCTGGTTTTGATTGGAAAGTGTTTATTTCACCCACTTCTATGAAGCATGTAAGAAGAAGCATCATTGTTTGAATATTGGTCACTAGTCTTTGCTACATCAAGTGCTCATATTTTGGAAGTCTTTCAGTTATTTTTTGCCTTGTAAGAGAGATAGACACTGCCCAATATCTGGGTTAGACCTAGAGAAGAAAAAGCATATGGTATCATTGCTCTTGCTTTAGGAGATGATTATATTCACCATATCTCTGACTTGGAGTCTCCTTCAGAAGCTTGGCAGAAGCTTGACATGATTTTTGGTGCTAGCTCTCACATCTCTAAACTATCACTTAAAATCTCTTTCTTTGAACTGAAGATGGCTAGTGGTACTACTTTGGCAGCTCATGTTAACTATATGCGGAGTCTTATGACTCAGCTTGCTTCTATCAACTCTCCTATTACTCCAGATGATGCTATGGTAGTGTTACTTAAGAGCATGCCTGAAGATTATGATCACATAGTTAGCACTTTGAAAAATCTTCCTAATCCTAATCTTGAAGGTATTATCTCTGCTCTCCAAGAAGAAGAAATTCATATGGAGCTCAGGAAAGGCAATGACACTGCTTATGCTGTAAAAGTCCAGAAGGGCAAGTATACTCCTTGCAATCACTGTGGAAAGACAAATCACCTTTCAAAGGACTGCTTCAAAATTAATCCATGCAAGCACTGTGGCAAGAACAACCATAATGAGAAGTTTTGCAAAGCCAAAGCAAAGAAAGAAAATGCAAATCTACTTTCAGTTGAGCCTCCACAAGATGAGGCATCCCATGAAGATTATGCATTTTAAACATCTCTATGTATGCTCCAGATCTCTCCTTTTATGTCAAGGTACTCAACCTGGATAGTCCTCCAAAATGAATGAAAATAAACTATTGTGTTTTGTGTGTTTTGTAAACACCTCTGGTCACCTTATGATGTAGGCCATGTGTATGTTTTGCTCCATGGTACCTCCTGCAGACATTGTGTGCATGTACATGCAGGGGAGATAACCATTGGAAGGTCCTTCTGTATCCCTTTTTTACCTTACACCCATGGGAACCCTTGCTAGCGTGAGAACCTAGCCATAGATTTATCCTTGACCACCATGAGATGGCATGAGAAACTATGAGACTAGATGTATCCTTGACATAGCCTGAGGCATTCCCTTGAGGGGGGGTTTGTTGGGATATCTCAAGGTGTATGCCTCAGGCACACCTTGGTTTCTATGTGTGAGTGCTAGAGGCACAGTTAGGTGCCCACAAGCACAGTTAGGTGGTGGAGAGCCACATAGGATGATTGAGAGAATCTAGGAGCAGATTGAGGAGATGATTGTGGAGCTCTGAAGTCATCAGTGATGTCAGTGATCATGTATGAGGTGCCTACTTAAGGACCTCACTCTTCTTCATTCTACAACCAAGTAATGCAAGTATTCTGAGTTTGTGTCCACTCTTTGCTTCCTTTCAGTTTCTCCAACAATTCTTCCTAGAATTCCCTTGTTGCATGAGCATTGATCTTCAATGGCTTTGGGTCTACCTCAGTTTTGAGGTTCAATTCTTCCAAATCATCTTCATTGACTCACGATGTTCTCTGCATCTACTCCTCATAGGCTGATTTTGCTTTGGTGATAAGTTCTTCTCATATTTCTAGAATAGGGAGACTTCCCCCTCATTTGTTTCCAAATCTACCTCGACAACCTATAATTATATCAAGTTGTTCTGCTCTTTTTGCACCACATTCTCGACAGTTACTACGCAGATAGCTGGTGTCGCTCGATTTGGCCACTTATATATCTTGAATATTTTTGAAACATCCACCTCAAAGGTTGGGATCATCCAGGGATTGCAATCAAGAAACTCATGTTCTTCATCATTATATATTCCATCCCCATGTTGATTCCCTGTGGCATCACTGGTCATTTAGAGTCATTGTAGGGATCATCTGCATCTTCAACTTCTTCTTCCCATCCTTGTGGTTATTGTTATATGGATCCCCAATCCTATTTGACTCTTGCTATCTTGAACCAAGGCTGTCCCAACAACATCAGGTATTTGACATTGTCCTCCCCCATTTGCAAGACAATAAAATTAACTTGAAAAACCATTCCCGAAATTCATATTAATTGATTTCAAATGATTCTCATGGGTTGAATATGCATTTGCTCTACCATCAAACATGAAATGATGTAAGTTCTAAACCAGATAATCCTAGTGTTGTATGTGGATCCTGATCAATTTTTTTAAAAGGTTGCTTTTGGGCTAAAATTTGGACCCAAGCGTGCTTATGCCCATTCCATGAAGGGGTGGTGGGGGGGAAACGCCCCCCCTAGGACATCACTAGGGCCGGAAACATGCATTAGGCCCCCCTTAGTTGTGGTTTGCGGGTAGCGCCCCCGATGCCAAAAATACATGAAAATTTGCTCATGAGTTGTGTGGTCAAATTTATAAGATAAGGGTGTAGCTCACATAGCAAGAGAGCAGTGGATATGTGCTACTTGTATCTTATATCTTTTTGCTTGCTGGATAAGAAAAACACAGGGTTGGCTATTTCTCCATGGATGTAGCCCACATTGGGTGAACCATGGATATCAGTGTCTCTCTTTCTCTTCCACTCTGTGTGCTTTTTGTATTGTGCCTTTTACACATTTTGCTTCTCTCGTTGTTGCTTAGTTATCGTGTTGCTCCTAATACCCAATCTTTTGAACATGGATTGAGGTAGGAGATAAACTATGGATCCTCCATCGAGCTATACGCCAGTTAGACTATGCGCCTAATATTGCTCCTGCAATACGGGCACTCTACAGACTATAGTCCACATCTTTTGGTTCCACTCTACATGTAACTGGTTCTTGTGCCAACTGTTGACTTCTCCCATAACTACCTTGTATATTTACCTGCTCATTGGGTCGTAGAAGCTCTCCTACTAGCTTCTTTTTCACCTCCAAGACCATCCGCATTAATTGGTCCACCGTAATCTATACTTGTGCTTTTGTTAAGGTTGGAAATAGATCTGCTGAGAAATTCTCCATATTCGAGCTCATAGTATTAGGACGGGTTTGAGGAGTTACCTTTAGTCAGATTGGATGACTTTTTAGAGAGTTTGATATCCCTTCTAGCCTTAGATCTTCTAAAGTACTTTCAATACGCACGTGTGTACTTCCTCTTGGTCCTTCCATCTCAGACGCTTGCCAATGGTTCTGTTGCTGAGGCACTAACTGGGCCCTTTATTCTTGTGACTGCCAAAATGCCAACCTTGTTTCGTTCCTTCTTGACTGGTGCTTCTATTGCTGAGGCACTAATTGGGCCCTTTATTCTTGAGTTGCTAGAATGCCAACCTTGTCTAGTTTCTTGCACCGTATCTCTTTTTCATTTCAAGATGAGCAATCACACTGTATAAGCTTGTATAGGTTTGCAATTGGATGAGTATGACACACAGATGTATCTACCAATTCCTCAATCAAGATAGCATTTACCTGCAATCATTGCATGCTCTTGAACAAGTGGTCCTCATCGCATGGATAATGTGCGATATCCAATCCTTATTTTGTTCGATGCTTGCACCATAGTGCACAATCCATCCTGCATGATGTCCATTTTCTAGACGATAGTTGTAGAATTTATCAATGCCACTATTCTACCCCCAGGATTTCGCTGCTAGCTCCAATTACCTCTCAGGTTCCAATTATTCCTTTGATGGTTCCAGTTATTTCTTTGTTGAATTTGGGCCACATTTTGTGCTACAACTAGATCAACTAGATTGCAAGGTCCTTGCAACATCAAATTCATTCTCACATTCAAGTTGTACCAACTTTTGCTGGGTGGGGTTCTTGTGAAAGATTTCATAGCCAATATTAGTGGTTGATTTAGCCACACCCATGCTCTTTAGTTTTTCTTTGAGTAGTTTCTCCATTTCACTTAGCTTCTTCTTAGACTTATTTTTCTCCTCCTTTGATGTTTTGGAATCCTTCTTGGTTGTCTTGTGCTTCTGCTATCATTCTTTTTTTTGAGCTTCTCCTCCTCATTTGAGTCACTATCAAATTTATCACTACTATTGGCTTCTTCATCTTCGCTAGATTCATCATTTAATTCCTCCATAGCAGATTCAAATTCGCTATTTGAATCATATTTGTCTTTCTTGGATTGTCTTCTCTGTGATCCACATCTTCGTTATGCTCTTTTAGTAGCATATATTAAATTCACCCACTCACGACATTGCGGATGTTTGGTCGGAGTCCCTTTAAAAATAGTTCGATGAGTGTCTCAGTTGTCAATCTTTCCACTGGATCCAACTGTGCATTAAGATTATGGATTTTTTTAGCATATTCTTCCACAATTAGCTTCTTCTATCTAAGTTCCCATAATATTTTCTGAATGCCATTTGGTGTTTTTTCTTTATGGAATCAATATAAAAATGGTGTTCTTAGGGTGTTGTAATCATAAAAATGACCAACACCATATGGATTGAACCAACTCATGGCCTTACCGGTCGGTTAATGTTCCTGCAAACGGTTGCAACTTTTTCACATTTCCAAAGATCATTTGAAATCCGCTCATTTGCCAACACATTTTGAACTATGTGACATGGCTATCCGAATCATCTTTTTTGCGACTCTTAAACTCCGCAAACTTAACACTTCAAACTAGCTGCATTAGGTTTCATTGGAAACATTGGTGGAGGTGGAGGTGGATTGGGTGGTGGAGGCAGATTGAGTAGTGGGTTTTGCGGTGGTGGATTCTATTGAGGTGGATTCTGTGGAGTTGGATTTTATGGAGGTGGCGATGGGTTTTGTCCTTGAGGATTCATTTGAAACTGAAATTAGTGCTACTGAGCATGCCTTTGCAAAAATTTAGAAACGGGTGTGGTGCTACTGCCCTTATTTGAGGAGGCAAAACCACAACTCTTGGGCTACTATGTGTGCTGCTCTACTATTCATCTTCGTCTAGTAGTTCTTCGGGTATGGTTTGCAATGCTTTTGCTACTATTGCATGATCTTGTTCCCAATCTTCAAATGTTGTGGGTGGATTCATTTTTCCTTCCCTTCCAATTTGAAGCGGGTTGTACTGTAGTTGGCAATTGTTTCGCCATTGGGCCAAAGCCATAGTTTCGATTAATCCCATGAACTCCATCTCCCGACATAATTGATCCCTAGGGCTAGCCATATTTGCATCATCTCAAGCTACCGTTTGGTCTTGTTTCTCCGCCACTAGAGTCTCCTCTGCTTCTGGGCCCACATCCACTGCAGGTTCTGGAGCATGCACTCCTGGTCCCGATCATGTTGGAGCTGAAGGCATGACTTGATATCCATATTATCTACTAAATGCATGGACTTTATCTATGCATTGATGAAGAGTTTTATGTGGTGGCTTTAGAGTGGCCGTAATTGACAATGAAGAGTTTTGGGCATGAAATATGCACATAGGATTGTTCTTAACATGGGCAAACATAAATCCATAAAGGGAGTTTTTGGAAATTTTCTCTCATAGGAATACTCAATTTTATCATCTAGCACTGTTTTCTTATGAAGTACCCTTTAAGAGGGTCAACAATGTAAAGTGTACTAGGTGCACTCCTTAAAGAATGTGCTTTTCCATCATCTACATCCTTATGTAAGGAAATCTAGTTGTAAAATGATTTGATTATACTTCTCAAGGATTGTGGAAGATATGATTGCTCTCAACATGAAAGAAAATCTAGTTGTAAAACACTTTAATTAAAATTGTCAAGGATTGTAGCAAGATGTGATTGTTCTTAACATGGAAAACATAGACAACCGTGCATTTGTTGGTTGGATAGTTTTTTATAAAAATAACTCATTTACGCGTAGTGAATTGCCATTGTTGCTATGTAAATAAAATGTTTGGGAAAAGTAAATACGTATTTAAAGTTTAAAGGGAAAGTAAATAAAAATTTTAAAGTTTGTAGTGCTTTTTTGTGGCTAGTAGAGTTACTTCCATGAGTCAACCCCATGTGCAAACCTTGGAAATAAATCACAAAATGAATGAAATGCACTAACCATGCACATTTCATTAAGTAATGATTGTCTAACTAGGAGAAAACCCCTCTCAACTTTGATGGCAAGTGCATGATGAAATAAATTCTATGTTGGATGGAGGACCTAAATTATTAAGTCACACAACAACAATAATGAAACCATGTTCAATGTGACCACAATAATGGAATATCAAATCATACATCCAATATTGAGTTTTGCTTAATGGACAATGTATGCCATAACCATGTTCACAATAATAGAATATCTAATCATACATATATCCAATATTGAGTTTTGCTTGGTGGATGATGTATGCCAACAACAAACTGAAATTCTATTGGATCAAGATTAACATTAATTACCTCAAATATTAAGGCACATAGCAATATCAAATCAAACAATACTTAGTATGCCATCACAAATGATAGAATAAAAAGTGACATCTGAAATTCAATTCTAAGTTTTGGGCAATTTATGCAAACGACAAACGAAAATTATGTTAGGCATGAAAATGACAATTTGCTTTTGTGTACTGTTGGGAAATTTCATGTGTATCCCTAGCTTTCTAGTTTATGATAAAATGAGGTCATTGGTAAAATATGACTATTAGTAAGATGTTGCATAAAAAGTTTGTTCTTTAATGTAAAAAGTGAAGTTAGTTGGGTGGAACAAAATGGCAAGCGTCTGGTGCAAGGGGGTGGGAAAAGTGAGTCATTGAGAGAGGGGGACTTTTCAAAGGGGCGGTTACACACCCCCCATTGCTTGCCCAAGTGATCATTAGCATGGGTAGTGTGCGGTCTACACACTGCGCGGACAAGCTAAGATGACCAACTCCCACATTTAATACAAGGAAGTGGAAAGGCCTATGAGGTTTTTTGGTTTGTCTACTCAGGGCCGATTCCTTGTGTCGAAAGTCAGGCTGCCTACCCAAGATGATAAGCGGGCCTGAAGTTAACAATGCGTGGCATCTTGTAGCGTGGGCGCCACACACACAAACACCCATTCGCTCTTGCCACATGGACACCCCTTGGCAACAACCTTTGTGGTGTGCAAAGAGCAAGAAGAGATGAATTGTGTGATGGAGGTTGAAAGAGCAATCCCGAACAAAACCCTCATCCCTAAACCCTAAACTTTGGCTAAGGGAAGTGTGCTCTATCTGTGTGTGTATTTGTATAGTGAATGAGCAGGGGCTAGTTTTGTGTGGTTGTTGCTGTTGGGTGCGATGGCCACTGCTGTAGGTTCCCTGGCTTGTGCTGAGAATGCTCGGCTTCTGGCCGACCCATCTTCCAAAGGGAGCTTCTTCGGATCGACTGCCCAGCTTCTCTCAGCTCCTCTGCCTCCCAAGCTCGCCCTTCGCCAGCCTCTCCATGCTTCCTTCAAAGGTAAGTTCCCTCTCCCTTCCCTTCCCCCCCCCCCGAGTTCCCCCACCGACTCTCCTTTCGCGCTGCCTTATTTCTCCGGGAAGTTGCTCGCTCCGTCTGTGCAACGAGATGCTCGCGCGAATGCCCGAAACGCCCACGTCGACTATGATTACGATGATCAGGAAAGCCAGGTTGACATTGCCGAACACAAGTTGCTGGAACCCGGTACGCCCGGGACTCATCAGGCTATCGTTAAGTCGGTCATGCCTGTGGGTTATTTTCTGGATATGCCCAGTGGCAGAACGGCTTATCTTCCTTCAAGAGACATCGGTGTTTCGGGCGGTGTGGTCCTTCTTAGAAAGATATTCAAGATTGGGCAGGAGTTGACTGTTCGAATCGTAGCCCTTGGCGGGGGTCGTGATATAGTTTCTATAAAGAAGCCAGAGTTTGAACCTCCTCCCTCCAAATATGGGATTGGAAAACCGCTCGGGTACAAGCCCCCCCCTAATCAGCCGTCGAATATGGGTACCCCAAGATCCCGCCAGCCTTACCCAAGGGAACGTAGGTATTAAAAGCTGGGTGATGCACCTGACAGACAGGTGGACGTATCCGACATTGGAAGGAAGGTTTTTCCAAGTGTGAGACTTGTGCCGGGCATGACCTGCTAGCCGTTATATAACTGTATTTGTTTAAACTTTTCGGTCTCAGGAATTCTGTGTATCCCCTATCGGCAGCAAGACTGCATCGTACTGTCTGTATTTTGGTGGATTTTACTGGACTATCTGCAGGACTTGTTAGCAGATTGCAGCTAAGCAACTAGCATTAAAATTTCCCCTTTTTCAGTTATGTTTATGCGACAAGTACAACTTGTGTTTTGAGGGCTCCTTCTTAGCAAATGAAAGATTCTTTTGGAGAATGTGAGGGTGCTTTAGTGATATGCGTAAGCTCTCTTGTTCTTGTTTTAGTCTGCGCATCCCCTGCCGTGGACCTCTTGTGAGAGTTGAGGCTGCATGCCTTCAACCAGATCTGTGGAGTCGTTTCATCTGTCTGTTGTCTTGCAATTGATATGCCTTCTGTCGTGGTCATGCTCTTTATTAATGCTAGGCGTTTGCTAATTGCTAGATACGTTGGTCTTCTGTCTGTGTCTTGGAGTTGGTCATCACAGATGCCCGTAATTGCTAGATACGTTGGTCTTCTGTCTGTGCCTTGGAGTTGGTCATCCCACAAACCTTTTGAAAGGCCGTTTGTATTCCTCTTGAAATGGATCGAGGCTCTCCTTCAGTGCTGATAGCATCTGAATGCATGATTTAATTTGTAAGATTGGATAAATTCAATTTTTATGTCTAGTTAGATGTTGTGGTTCTTTCTCATGTCGCCCTAGACTGATTCTCTGGATCTCTCTGGGATCACACTCGAGATATAGGGTTTGTGGTTAAGGGCCTCTACAGGGTAAGTATCCTCTCTTCCTTGATCCTTGCAGTTGTTTTTTTCCCCTGGATGTATTGGGTATGATTTATCTTTCTTGCATGGTTTTGTGGTGTATGGCTGCAGCCTGCTTAGATAGCCCCATGGGAGACTGAATCACATTAACATTTGCATTGATGAGAGAGTAATTTGCAGCAAATGTACCCAGGGGTTTTCCAAATTCTTTTGTCAGTGGGATTGTATCACTTCTGGATGTTGGACTGAAGGTCAGATGAGGCCTCTGCTGCATAGAAGCGGACACAGGATGGTTGTGAATGCATTTGTGTTGGCCCTTTAACTTAAGCGTACATGCAATTTAGTCACTGATGTCTTGTTCTTGTACTTCCTGAGCCTTTTGTAAGAAGCTACCCAAGAGATTCTGGAACCTTTCAGAACCTGGGTACTGATGAGAACAGAAGTGTAGCTTTGCTTACTGAGTTCTTATCTTTCTATTTTTGGCCTGCCCTCTTGGTAGCCTTTTCAATCGTTCTCATTTTGTAAAGCAGAAATTCAGAATTTTTAGGATTAATTTGCTTCTTAAATAGGGGTGATGCGTTGATTGGCTGCCGTCAAGTGGGAGTTAAGTGCACTAATGGCTTTGAGAGGAGTTTGGTAGTGAGCATTCAGGACTTAGGACCCCTTGTTTTTATTGTCATTCCGTCTCTCTCTCCATTCACTACCTCCTCTGTTTTACATTTTGGGCAGGCCTTATGAATGACACAAGTCATTCATTTCTTTCAATTGTTTCCATTTACTCATAATTTCGTCTAAAATTCCTTACAAACTTCCTTCTTTCCTTAGTTTGTTTGCTTGTTCTATAAGAATTTTAACTTCTAAGATTGGCTATATTCTACTTGTGTGTGTGTGTGTGTATAGCGAGAGAGAGAGAGAGAGAGAGAGAGAGAGAGAGAGAGAGAGAGAGGTGGAGTGGGGTGATAGATAGGTACTTTGCCGCCTCAGTCGATTTATCTAGCTCTCTGTAAGCTAGCTTGATCTGTTGTTAGGCACATCTTTTTCTATCGAAAGTGTTTAAGGTGTTTTATCTTCTCCTAATGTTGTTGAGTACTTCTACCCATATATTGCGGAAACAGCTATGCAGAAAGTCATGTGTCGGCAGCCTGGAGAGGGCTCCACATTGTTAATTGAAATTAGAGGGTCTAATGCATGCTACTGGTCTGCCCCTTTACAATCTCGCTTCCCCCACTCTTCCCTTTACTTTAGGCAAAAGAAACCCCACGTCACAACATTTCTGAGGTTCCTAAAATAAAAGCTCCTGCGTGGGGGGAATTTTAAAGGGCCAGATACTTCTTTGGGTGAGAGAGATCTCTTGTATGTGAGGGGGAAAATGAAGTCGACCTTATCTTGTTTTGTTAGGAGTTTTAAAGGAACCCCCATTTCATGCAATTTTTGGAAGCATGTCCTGAAGATCTTCCATAGGTGATTTCATGCCTAAGGATTAGTTGCACAAGGCTAATCTTTGGGTGAGAGAGATCTCTTGTATGTGAGGGGGAAAATGAAGTCAACTTTATCTTGTTTTGTTAGGAGTTTTAAAGGAACCCCCATTTAATGCATTTTTTGGTAGCATGTCCCGAAGATCTTCCATAGGTGATTTCATGCTTAAGGATTAGTTGCACAAGGCTGAGGTCTAACGCATTTGGGTAGCAAAGCAGAAATTAGAGAAGTGCCATAGCTTATGGGGTCTCCAAGCCAAACAAAAGAGTAGCTCATACCATAAAGCCATGGCAAATCAATTTCGGTAGAGCAAAACGCAGTGACTTGCCAGCAGTGTTGCGTACAAGCTAGACAACTGAGCAGAAGTACAGCCAGCACAGTAGTCAGCCAACAACAGCTTAAGAAGGCCTCACATGGAGCTAGTAGAGAGCGGCGTTAGGAGCATGGCAATTGGTTATTGTGTAGAGCTTGAAGCCAACTTTCTTAGCCTTGAGAAAGGCTCAGTTGATTGGAGGTCACCTAAAGCAAGCAAGCATTCTTCAAGGACATAAATAGTGAAAAGCTTTTGCAATGAGCTAGTAAAGGAAAGCCCAATGCATCTAGCAACACATCGCTTTAAAGTAGCATGCATATTGCAAGAGAAAGCTTGGAAGGAATTAGGGACATGGCCAAGCTTGGAAGCAATTAGTGATATGGCAAGCTTGAGAGCTTCCAATAGGTGCATGAAAAAGGCCAAGGCACTAAACATGAATAACGTGTCATATCTTGAATTGGTTTGGTAGGAAGCTGATTAAGCAAGTAGTTTGCAGTGGCTATTGCTTTTGCCCAATATCGATTTGAAAGATCCTTTTCATCGAGCATTGCTCTAGCATGGTCTACTAAAGTACCATCCTTTCTTTCAGCTCTTGCATTCTGTTGGTGAGTATCTGTGTATACAAGGGAGCGGTCGGTCTAGTATTTATAGGTTCTCTTGGACAATTTATTGTTGTTGGAGGAGCTTGTCCATTTGTGACCCAAGGTAGATCCATGGATAGTGGTTGGTTTGTTTATGAGTTGGTGAATGTGGTGGTAAGCCATGAATTTGCGTAGGCTTGTTATGCTTGGGCCTTTGCCATTGTAGTCTACGTTAAAGTGGTCAATGATGTACGTGGGGGAGTTGGGAGCAACTTCACAGAATATGTTTTGGAGGGCACGGATGAGGGTGCTCGCAATAGCCCTTGGCAACTTGTACACGTTAATGATTGCCACGGGGTGCATTGTCTTTGAGTGGAGGATTGTTAGCAAGGACTCAACCCCTTCATCAAAGGTGTAGTTGCTTCTTGCTAGGTAAAGGTATGTTCTGTAGTACGTAATGAAGCCCTGGCCCTTGTCATCGTATTGGTAGTTGCCAATGTGCACAAGCTGTGTTGGGTGCAGTGCTTCTTGCAGGCAAAGAACTATTGTAGCGAGTATGTTGGGGGTTGCGGTGATGTCTAGTTTGTGTGCTTTGAAGGACCTTGTGTTTAGTGATTATAACGAGATCCCAAGCGTCACTAGTTTGCTGAAGTTTATTTGTTTGATTGGCCAATGGCGAGTTGCCCATGTTTGCTCGATCTAGTTTATGACGGATGGATAGACCTTTATATGTTTCATTTCAAGGTTTTCGAGAATGTATTGGTCTGCATGTTGCAGACACACGATAGTGTCATGTATTTAAGGCCGTGCGGTTTGATACCTATTGGATCGAAGGCTAGGCTGTGCATGGAAAGACCTTGGGAACGATGTATCGTCCTTATAGATGCAGCTTGTAAAGGGAATTGTGTGCAGGGCATTGTGTTCAGCTGGTTTTTCCCTATCTAGAATTCTCGAGTGATTTGGAAGATGGGTGTCCATTTGGGGTTGATGGTCGTAGTGTAGAGGTTAAGGTTTCTAGCATAAGCTTTTCTCCCAACTGTGGAACTCAACCCATGCTGTGGGAGTGTTTGAGCCTGAGCTCGAGGATCGGAAAATGCCATCAACCCATTTCCTAGACCGCCAAGTTGCCAAAACATATCTCGACTAGAATTCTTGGTTTGAGTCTTAGCTTGGCGTGTAAGCCAGCTATGCTCTTTGTGTCTGTTGGAGCTTGAATAGACTTGCTACAGGTTGTATGCCGATTGTTTATTGCTCGTAGGATATGTGGTTCAGACAAGGTCCTCGTGCTTGTCTTTTGTTGTGTTTGTGCATTTCGTTCAATATGACAAGGTCTTGTAAGGAATGTTTGGCCAAACGAATGCAATTGAGTATTTCGAGGAATGAGCTATCGTGTTGGCGCAGTGGTTGCTTGAGCATGTGGTACCAAGCACGGACCTTCCAAATAGATGGAGAAAGCACCAGGCAATAAGGTTTTTCGGAGAAGATCCAGACATCCTTGCTAGGGCTTGCTTGGCACAGGTCGTGGCAAAAGAGAACATCGACACCGCCGAAAGGCTCAAATTGGTTTTGCTTGATTTCTCGCACGTGCATGTTAACACCAACAAAAGTGTTTTGCCTCACCATGTATATTTCATCGATGATCAGCACGTCGACGGTCCTGTACAATGTTGACAACGCTTCAAGGTTTTCATATGACAAGGACTTGTAGGAGGATGCCATAAGTGGCATGCGCAAAGCAGAGTAGATGGTTGTTCCACCTGTTGGCTTGCGAGTGTAAGCCAAGACGAGAGCTTGTGGTAGGTTTGCATCAGAGTTTTCATAGTGCATGTACAACATTGCTCGACACGAAGCCTTCCGATAGCTTTACCATACACAGCTCTGACTATGTCATCTCTTATGAGCCAGGCGCTTGACATACTGCTTTCTCATGAGTGGTGTTGTTGTTCACCTTTGGTTTGTAATGAAATGTTGCTTGGAATCTAAGTATGTGATTCCCCATGTCCCAAGCACTTGGCATAGTGTTATGTTCTGAAATGCTGTGGTTTGGGAGCTTCCAGTTGTGTTGAGGTACCTCTTGAGTGTTCTTTGCTTCATTATCGGCGTGAGATGCGTTTCTAATATTTACACAACCCCTCATTTGCGGATGGTGCTTTCTATTCTATTTCTCGAGTACATGTCCTCACATGTTGTAAACCGTGCTATTGTTTTGGGTCAATGCTACGTGGCTAGCCCTTATTCGATTGTTCCACATGGTCTTTGTCAATGCTAATCTTAGCTGGCTGTTTCTCGAGGCACGAACGTCCCATTGCAACTCCTGACCTTTGCAGTTGTGCTTGGAATCATGCTCCCTTTGCTCAATCCTTTACACATGACTACGTACAAACAAGCTACTTCGAAAGTTGCTACACAAAAACAAACTTTCACTATTTGAAGTCAATGGAGACCCATGACTTTGCAAGGAATGCTAAGTTTGATTTACAGTATCCTTGTAACACAGACTTGTTGAGATTGGCCATGATGTTTTTCCCCTCTACCACGTATGAAACACCTCTCACAATGATGATCCATGAGGCCGTGAATGCCCTGGGAGACCGCCTTAGATAGCTCTCGCATCAATGAGTCGTGTGGGCGCTCACATGACCCATTCGAAAAAGTGGACGTTTGTAGTAGGGAGGCATGCATCATCCTCACGTGCACTTATTCATGATTTTTTACTTCACATCCCAAAAGGAATGAGCTGTACCTTCACGGTCATTCTGCAAGACATGGCTAGCACGAAGGTGCTTCGTATTGGGCACAGACAAGCTACACAATGCCACATAGTTCTGCTGGATGACGCATTCATGCCATCTATTTTGAGCCCTCTGTTTAAGTGCAAGACAAAAAGTGCATATGTATGTTGGTCAGAGTAACACAAGAATCAACTCCATTTCCTACTAGCCCCCCCCCCCCCCCCCCAGCGACCCCCCCCAAATAACTTTCTTGTATGGAATGTTGAGAAAGTATTGTACTCTTTTGTGTGCAAGTCATACATAGGGAGGAGTTAATGATCCTTTGTAAGAACTGTACACCCCACATTCTTGAGAAACTGGAGGCTTGATTAGAAATGGATCCAACAAGGGGGTTAAGTAGAGTTACCTCTTTACTAAGAGAAAATTAAAATTTCTATTTGCAACCCATTGTTGCAGATTAAGTTGAGACCATTTTGGAGACATTAAGACATATCTCACAAAAACTGTATCTATTCTTCATGAATAAAAGGGATGGATAACTATGATTCACAAATATTCTTTTGTCAATTGTTAATGCATATTTGTGCAATTATATATATTTTTCTTTTGGTATTTAATGATTGGATTTCTTATATTCTAGATCTAAACTACATATTTGAGCAAAGAAGTAATTGAAGTACAAGGGGGGAGAGAGAGAGAGAGAGAGAGAGAGAGAGAGAGAGAGAGAGGAATAAAAAATGCACTTACGTTGCTACACTATGGGTTGTTTTGGAAAGCATTTTAAATACTTACATGTCTCACAGCATTGGAGACATTGTTAGCAAATTTGTATTTCTAAAATTATGACCAAAATCAATAGCTATAAATCCAAGTAAGCTGTGAGACTTTGTGTATGTGTGTTTACGTGAGAGAGACTGAGAGAGCGAGCGAGCGAGCGAGAGAGAGAGAGAGAGAGAGAGAGAGAGAGAGAGAGAGAGAGAGAGAGAGAGAGAGAGAGAGAGATGCTTTTGATGTCCCATGGCTACTTTTGCGTCGATAAGTCTTTTATTTCTAAATTTGTTGGTATTTTTATTATTTTAGTATGTAGGGTAGAGTTATGTAATGGAGTGTTTTGAAAGTCAATTAAAGTAGAGGACAATTTCAGATCCTTCCTACCGGTCATCCCTGCCTCAAGTTTTTGATAGGCTAGTGCCTAGCCAATCCATCCAAGTAACAAACTTCTTTAGCACTAGGTTCATATCGATGTATTATACTCTATAGATCCCACCCAAGACTTTAAGAAGTTTATTACTAGGAAGCCCATAGGGCCCTAGGAAATGCCCTCAACATCAAATCCACTATCCCTCCACACAATTGATATAATGAGGTTTCATTGATGTCTTCATGCATTAATGCATCATTACGATCATCATTTTCAATCCAAAATAGTGTGAAAATAACATGATGAAGTTGGTAACATAGAAAAATAACTAGTAAACTAGATAAATATGCCCCCTGTACTAATAGGAGAATCGGCAATAATAGCCTAGATGCTGGTAGGATTGAAGTATTACAGTAGTTATAGTCTATGTACTACCAATATATTGATAATACCAATGAGAGCATTTCCCGATGGTAATATTTCTTGGGTTTCTCATTATTTTTAACTTACAAAAATCTTAGAAGAGCCACAAGGGCTCTTCATTTGGTAAGTTGTAGCCCTTGGCCCTACACATAGATTATTGGTGTAAGGTGGACCATAATTGAGTCATCAGAGGAACAGAGTGAGGGAGAAAGTGTTATTAAGGTTGCAGAATTGGTCGAATGCTCCAATATCTAGCATATTGGAGTAAGAGTTTACCACAACTGAAAGCCAATGAATGTGATAGAGATTGTGGGAGGTGAGGAAGAGATTATTTTTTCCCTTTCTTTTGAATTTGAATCCTAATGCAACTTGCATGCACCACACTTTATATTTGTATGAGGTGCCAATTGTGGTTGATGAGCCAAAAGTAATCCACCATGTAGGGCCTTTCCATGCCCCTTTATTGCGTTTTTCTTGTCCTCTAGGATTGGTAGAACCTAGTTTGGTAGAGCATGAGAGATGGAAGTTTTTTCACTATTTTGAAATTAAAAATGGTTGTTAGGAACCTTTAGATCCAAACAACCTATCCCAAGGTGAGTAGGCAAGAATATGTATGAATAAGAACAACATAGTAAGTCATAAAGATACTTATAAAACATGTTGGAGCTAACTTTACTAAGCACCAAGATATAGTGAGACAAGGCTAGGTGAGAGTGAAAGGGATTATTATCAAGTCAAGATATAAGCAATTAATTGACCCAATGATAATATATGTATCCCTCACTCAATCTATGCTAAAGAAAAATCCATTACCCCTTTAGTACCATTCATTTGTAACCTTTATGTCTATGCTAAAGTAAACCCATTGCCTTTGGAGTACCATTAGTTCAATGCAACGCGGACATATGGTAGTCAATTCCAAGTGGAGAAAATTAGTATGAAGCACAACACATTTGATTGAGGAGTCATTGCCAACTTTTTGCAAGACACTATAGCTAGTGCAAGGGTACAAGTCTCATTACAAGTGAAATGGATTATGTTGGAACCTACAAGGCATTGTGAAATGGTCCGAAGTCATCTATAGAGGTGGTCAAGATACAGTCATGAAGGATCCAAGTGGGTTTTTTACCATTGATTCAACAAAAATTTGGGATGATGTCACTGACACATTCGTTCTACCCTTGTGTTGTGAGAAAATAAGCAATTTCCTTATATTGGTGTCTTGCCCTTGAATTTCATCAAATCTTTCATGAGCATACATGATTTTTTTCTCATCTATACTTTAGGTGGGTTTTCAACTCCATCGAATGGATAGTCAGTGGTGCTTTGTGATTCAAGTTGCACCTAGAAAGGGACATGTATTTGAAGATGTGGACGTGGAGTATGAAATGGAAGATCAACAAATAAATGTATTGGAAGCTAGGATGCACCTTTTACAAGAGTTTTGGAATGTGAAGATAGCTTGAGTTCCTTAGAGGGTTTCTCAACACTAATTTAGAAGTCATCAATTTACATGATGAATATGTGCGAGACCTAGCGATGGATGAGCATCAATCTCATGAAGGCAACTTGAAAGCTCCTAGTTAAGATTTGGTTGTTTAGATAATGGAGGACAACATTGATAGAAAATATTTTTGTTGCAAAAATAGTTGCATCTAATTTCATTGTTGCAAGGTGAAGAGTGAAACCCCCTAATTGTCCAAAATTGGTATGTATAAGAGGCTCGTCATGCGAAGTGCTCCATGCTCACACCAATTTGTATGTGAGTTCATCATGGATGGAGAGGTTGAGCTAGTCTATTATCCAACCATGGAGAACGATATGATGCCCAATAGGTCCTAGTTTAGACACTAGATGGAGACCGAGTATGGCTTGATGATCCAATGTATGAGCATTAGCTAGAAACCTAACCCAATGGTATGGATTCCTTAATAAGAGGTGGTGGTTTAGTCAACCACTAAAGGTATAACATCGGCTAGTGATTGAGCACCATGATTGAGCACCAACTGACCTCCCAATGGAGGCTATATATTGATAGCCTACATAACCCATCAAAAGTCACTTTCTATCGCCCTTGTATTTAACTGCATATAGCCTCCATCCTCTAGTTTTTCTAGCGTACCATTGAAGCTTCTTCACTAAATCATATCTATTGTATCAATTTGTACTAATATAGTTATATTCTCTCTCTCTCTCTCTCTCTCTCTCTCTCTCTCTCTCTCTCTCTCGGAACAAGAGCAGATCCTGAGCTTATTCATCCCAATTGGGCTTGAAGAAAGGGCCAACCCTATCAAATATAGCCTCGTCAAGATGAGGCAACTCTAAAAGTACTTATATAGATTCAAGGATACAATATTTTTGGCATAGTTTCAAGTGGAGAGTTAAGATAATATTCTTTCATATGCCACTCCAAAGGAGATAGGAATCACCACCTATCAACAAAGGTGGCTAACCACAACAATGGGCTAAGCATGTTGAGTTATTCCAAGGACACAAAACTTGGTTATGTCCATTCCAAGAGCTTGTACGATTCCATAAATGGAAGATGTTTTCAAAGCCTATTCCATGTTATTGGGATGTCCATGGTTGCACTAGGCTAAGATCAAGCACAATTCATCCAAGAACAAGCCCACTAATTAAAGAAAGGAAGAAGAATAAAAAGATGCACATCACCTTTATAGGAACAATTAAATGGGTAGCTTGAGAATTGTATGTGGAAAGATTGAATCCGCTAGGGGTTACTAGTGATGATGAAACTGATTTTGCAAAGAAAAATTTACATTATTCCTTTCTTCAAATATGATGTGATAAAAATAATCTTCTAAATAGTAGCAATGAATTTACAATGTCTTTTCAATCCAACAATGGAGAGGAATTTGAAGACTCAAAGGAGATCATTGCCAAAGAAGTAGCACATTAAATAGAAATGGCCAAAGTTTGCAAAGTTTAGGAGAATGCATTCAAGCATGTGAACTGGGGTGATGCAACAAATCCCAAGATAGTGATGTTATTGGGCATGCTTCATAGATGGGACTTTTGTGATATGGGACCGAATGTTTATTGGCCATTCATGTCTTCACTATGACCTTTAGTGATTGAGGCAAAGTTGGAGGCTCTATAGTTAGGCGGTGGCTTATAGATCAACACTCAATGGTTGAGTTTGTAATTTGGTGAAGATGAACTTGGTAGCAATGCCAATAACACCATATAGGGCACAAGGGAAAAGCCTAACCCTAATGGGTGAACATGTATATATTTTAGTTTCATTGCAATACAACATAGTCATCTCTTATGCATTTCACACTCTCCCCCCTCAATCCTCCAACATGGTGTCATACCCTCGAGAGTACGAGCCCTTGCTTTATCAAGGCACAAGCCCTTGCTCCATCCATACACAAGCCATCCTTCTAAGGCATCTTCATTCTTTGTAGAGCTCATCTCCTTTACGTGTTTGTGTTTTGAATTCCTTATTCCTTATATTTTGGAGTGATTTGTAAAGGTTTTCCTTGTAAGCTGTGAGTTGTGAGGAGAATAGAGTGATTCTGTGAGAAAAATCAGAGAAAGAGGGAGCTATATATATGACAACATTTGCTAAATGCCATCCTTTCTCAAGCTCCATCTTCCTTCTTTGATCTACCTCCTTTCCTCATGCATATAACCACCCCACGTTGGACTCCAACTCCATCACACATTCGTACATATTTGGTGAACTATTATATCTAAGTTTAGAAACCCCAACAATGAGAATATAATCAAGATTGAAAGGACTTCCATTTTCATAAAACCAACAAAGAGGAGAAAGGGTGGGGTGGGTATTTGGAACAGGAAAAGAAAAGGAGAGGAAGCTTGAAGGGAAATGTCTTATGACGAACCGTGCAATAACCCAGAATCAATGAAACAACAGAGACAAGAAAGAGGGAGTAGAAGTGAAGGCCTTAAAAGCAGGGACGTCGAAGAGGGAGAGCATAGGTGAAGAGAGAACCTAGAGAAAGAGCTTGCTGAAGAGGAGGGAGAGCACAGTCACTGAAAGGAAGTTCAAGAGAAAGAGCATAATGGAAAGGAAGGACATCTATCCTAGTTAAACTAGGCCTAGGCTACATCCATTTTGGGGCTGACTTAGCAAGAGATTCTTATCTTCCTCTCCGTTACAATTGATACCAGCTGTATTCTAGGGAGCTAGCTCAAGAACAAAACTGAAGAGCTTGCTCTTTTAATTTGTCAATATTCATGCTGAATGCTTGTATAAAGATGGTACACACATACTATTTCTCACACATCAGGTATCCATAATTTAACAAGCATCTGTCTATATCTCCCAGAAGCAGTCCCTCCTAGAACCCAGCAGAAAGGAGCACATTCTAGGACCTTAAATGTCTTGTTCTAGTTTCGGCCTGCCATGATCTTACAAGAATAGATGTTAGTAAGAAGAAAAGGAAACACAGTACGATTATCTTGTTCACGATAAGGAACTTTAGATATTATTGGATTGCAGAAAAGAGCTTCTCATACCATCCCTCAACTCTAAATATTGTCCACAATCAGTGCAGCAATAGGATGGAGTGAAAGGGATTAAGCAGCCCTTTACATACTTTTCCACTTCAATGATAATATAGATGCATTCAACTTTTTCGCAGTACAACCATCCATAGTCAGATTCCTAGATGAATCCAGGAACATTCCCAAACTCATCCTCTAAAAACACAACATAGTGCAGTTTCAATCTCATGATAGTCACTCATAAGGTTGAAAACCATAAACTCCATCACGGATAGCAGGGACTAGCTACTATGACATCCCCACTGACGTCGTCAGCGCCCAACAGGGGGGGTAGACCATAGTATAAAAATATGCTCTCACACATACAAATCCACACACCCACACATACTTGAGCATCCATTTATGCAAAGTCTTCGTACCGAGTTTCTGTCGGCACTCCGGAGGTGAAGGGCAGACTCAGCCATGATGAAGTCAGAGCAGGTAATGCAGAAAGTTGCATAAACAGCCACACATCAGCCATGCATGATTAACTCAGGATCCCTTTGTGGGAAAAGGCTTCCAGAATCTGTGCTATATTTAAGATAAATAATCTTATATTTTCCGCTTGGACCACCCTTGAGCAAACAAAGAAACAAAGGTCCATGTACTGACATAGAATGGAAGTTTGAACTCAAGAAAATATGATAACCATGTTTATACCGTATCCCAACACTACACTGCAGTAAATATAACTAAAAACCTGCCTAGAGGTCAAACAACAATCAAGTTTGACAACATTGAATGAACTACCACCACTATGTATAAAAGTCTGTATAAAAGTCCTTTCTCCAAATAGGAAGAGTAGCTCTCCTCGTAGCGCAATAACATAATGAACAATCGACCTCCGTGGAACAAGCGTGGCAAAAATATGTGCAGCAAGCACTTACACTGCAATCTGCAATCAGCTCTTGCAAGGAGAAGAGAAATGGAAGGCATCCTCCAATCTGCCAGAGTAGAAGCCATCAACCACCTGAGTGTGAGACAGGTGTCGTCACAAAACTTCCATCCTTGAACACGGTCATAAATTGCTCTGCCAATGCATGTTCCACCTGCAAAGTTCGTCAACTCACCACAGTCAAACAACAATAATAGATTTTGTGACCTAAAACTTTTTGATCCGTCAAAAACCCAGTTTACAAAATCTTACAAGGAAAGCAGGGACTCAGTTTTTCACATTCTCTTATAGGTTCGACACATAATGGCACGTGAGCAGCACAAACATTTTCTATGAATGCCTTAAGGGCGTGCACTAGCCATGCTAAACGACACTCTCTTAGCTTTTAGCTTAACCTACAGGATCATTCTCCCTTGCCTCTTCTTTGTGACGGACCAGACTTTATTGCCTGAGTTACCTTCGGGACACTCTTCCAGTACACATGAGCGATGTTGTAATGTCTTAAAGAAGCTGCACAGACCAGGTCTTGGGTCACTAAGTTAACCAAGAAAGCTTCCTCTGCCACATAAGATTGTGTGCATCAGAAATTTCCTAGTACCCTTCTGCAGTGCAAAGGGCGTCCAAGTTGGTGTATACATTTCGTGAAGCCATCTTGATTTGCGATGGCAAACAAATAGGTGGTGGGTGCCAAGAGTGAGAGAGATCATTAGAATGCGTTGCCTCCATGTTCCCAATTTATCATCAAATATGGGAAAGTAATGCTGAATTTCACATTTCATCTTGGTCAGCATCCTTATCTATGGGTTGGATGCACACAGCCATTATCTCACAAAGAGAGAAACTTGACTACCAGATGATTCACGTAGGACATGGATCAAGCTTGCAGTCAAACCATCCCTTAAGTAACCATCTTATAGGGATTTGAAGGTGAGTATCTTCTATAAAGGAAACTCATGTATCTCCTAGGGATTTGCAGGTGAGTATCTTCTAGAAAGGAAACTCATGTATCCATCAATGGATGTCCCAAGGATTCTATACTCACTAGCTCAGCATTCCAGCCTTACAACTGGCCTGTCACTGAGAGGCAAAGGGTATAAGCATCAATAACAGCAGTAGTAGAGAGGTGTACGTAATGATTTTTGTCTAAGATCACACTACCATACATCGGTGAAAAACCAAGCTTCTCACTCCAAGACCAGAGAAGGTGGGAGTATTTCAGAATATACCCTGAGAATTGAAGACTGTTATTGTACAGCTAACACTTAGGGATGTCAAAATCCAGGAGAAGGTGGGAGTATTTCAGAGTATACCCTGAGAATTGAGGACTGTTATTGTACAGCTAACACTCAGGGACTATGTCGCAAGTTTGGCAATCTAGGTAAGTGCCTTAATATATGAAGCTTGTGTAGATAGGCTTACAAGAATAGAAAACATGACAAAAGAATAGGACGATCCACCACACATGGAGTGGCAGTAATCCTTTCCAATCTCAGCAAGGCAGGTATCAACTGATAGACCCAAAAACGGTGGTGCATTCTTCAAGCAAGGGAGGAGTAAAGGCCTTGAACATTTCAGACAAGAAATTGCCTAACGTAACTATCCTTTTTCATGGGTTTTACTAATTGCTCACAATGCCACATGTTCCTTGACATGTTCTTCTCCTAGAACCAGCCTGGCATTCTTTTACTAGGAAGTCATTTGATTTTCTGAGACCTCTCCTGTATCACTTTACACGTAGGTTGATAGACAGTCCTTCTCACAGCTACTCTCCATCACACTAGGAAAGCAACAGCAGGAGAATTTTGGATTAACCTCTAGAGAGTTTGGGATGAATTGGTTGGCAGGATATCCAAGACATGAAAAGTATTTTCTAGAAGAAAATTCAAGACTCAAAAGCATTATGTATGCATCATTGAATAAGCATTTGCCAATTTACTTTGATGTGATGATGTGATGGATAGTTGTTCGTGCTTGATGTCACACTATCTTAAATTAACTTCAATTCTAGGGCCTTGCACAGCCCTCCATGCTGCCCTAGAATAGTCCCTGAGTCTAACCCCCAAATGCAAATTTACTGCAAAACTCTAAAATTTTGCACATTCTTGCCTATGTCAACTTGTTACTTTGCAAGAAGCAGATTCAACACAAAAGCTCAAACTTTACAAACAAATATGAGTACCTGTACGAATGGGCTGTGCGACGGCTGTACCTAGGTATAGTGATGAAGCATTCACGCACAATATCAAGGTGGTGCCACACGGGTCACGAGAATGAAACAAGCAGTGATGCCAGCTCACAGGTCACACGGTCAAAATAGCTCTTGGCACAATACTGAGACCACGGTGCATGGTTCATGGGGATGAAACTCATGATGGCAGCTCAGGAGGAGACTAGCAAACAATTTCAGACTGAGTTTCTAGGTGTGTTTTCTCTATTTATTTTATTGGAAACTTCCGCAGATTGCTTTGGGATGCATGTTTTGTAAAGGAGTTCTCTGTTGGTCGGAGAATGGATACAAAGGAATAGTTCTCAATGTGGAGGCTCTGAAACCTACTTACAAGATTTCCTTGGAGGTTGATGACAGGGACTTTGAGCAGTACAAGTTGCTGACCAGTGGAGGTGATAAGGAGGCCTTTCCAGGTTGACCCAGTTGCATGATGTTGGGAGGACCAGATGGTGATCTTGTCACAGACTCTCAGGTGGAGACTTGGGATCTCAAAAATCAGAGGATAATGATGATGCCCGTGGAGGATCAGTTGGTGACACTGTTTCTTCAAATTCAGATGAAGGCATTCCTACCAGTGGGAATGTATGTGGGGTAGCCACAAGGATCACACAGCACAAGGTTTCATGGACCTGATTGCGCATGGTGCCGGATCAAGTTAAAACAGACACGCAAGTTGTCCTCAGTGTCTGAGGAGGACAACGGGATGGTCATCTGTCAGATGGCCATAGCATTTGCAGAGTCACCGAGATGGTGACTTCATGGATGAAACCATTAATGGTACCTGCAGCGCATGAAGTAGGCATGTTCGTCATTGGGAATTGTGGTATCATAGGGGGTTGGTGCTCCATCGAAAGAGCCTATATTCCAGGATGGTTCATCAATACGGTGCCGGACTTGGAAGAGCAAGAGCTCTAGAGTAGTTCAAGGATGCCTTTGACTTGTTCCTAAGAGATTCTCCATGGGAGCTGATGGACCATCTGCATCAATACGTGGGTGCTGCCCCACAGTGGATCGGTGAGAGGGGTATTGGAATAGGTCACCTCCCCACTTGTGAACCCCACGTATGAGGACGACATGGAAGAGGATGACATAGAGCATAGGTTTGGGATGAAAGGGGATGGAGAGGACCTGCCATGTAGCCAAAAATCTGGCTGCCACGTGTGCAGTACATAGATATCCTTCTTGAATTGACTTTAGGGCAGCCAGGGCCCACAAGGACCACCTAGTCTGCACTTAGGGATGACATAAAGCCCAAGATTAGGGCAGTGTATGGGGCTGAAGGCCATTTGCACATGTAAGGGGCCAAGGGCTGGGAAAGGACCAGCAAAGGAATATAGTTCCATGGTTAAACAAGTGTTCATCAACAAGGCCAAAGTAACCTAAGAATCATCAAGCACATCTAAAAGAAACTCAACTCGAGGAGAGGCAGTGCCAGAAACCTTGAGCAGCATCCACAGGCTAAAAGCCAGTCTGCCTGTAGAAGAGCCTCAGGCGAGCTCGGGAACTAGAAACTCAAAAAGTACAAATCGAAGGGTAGCCAATACATTTAAAGAGGCGCATAACAATGATCAAATAAAAGAGGCAGGCATTTTAGATTTCCTGTCAGAACGAATTAACTAAAGTCATTGAAAACATGTCACTGCGCTCCACCCAGTCTGAATGGCCTTTCATTTCAAATTGTAGATGCTAACACTGTTCCCCTGCCCAGCCACCCCTCCCCCCTTCCTAGCCCACTTATGACAAAGTCTTAGATAGGTGTCCATGCTTTCTCCTCCTAATGCTGTCTGCAAGTGGTGCAGGCAGGCTTCCAGTCACTATGAATCAAGGAGATCCACGGAATTAAGGATATCCTCTTTTGAAAGTAAGTTCATTGATATCCAGCTCTGTCTCACACATTAACCAAGTGCTTGAAGACTATATTTCACGATTGTCCACTTGGAATGCACATTAGCCTAGCCCAGTTGCATATAAGCACAACAACGAATGCATGAACCACTTGATATACAAATGATTTAAAAAGTGCCTAGATCCCCCCCCCGCTCAGAAAAAAAGGCATACCAAGTCTGCATCCTCTGTTTCGCCTGGCACGAGCACATTGATTTCACTTGACTTTGCTGTTGTTATGCAAGCATCCAGAGAGCTCTTACTCAGGTAGAGTTGGCACCCAGTTGTATTATCTATAGCTATTGATGGAGCTGTGCCCTGCAAGATGAGATGATAATCAATGTGATATTCCCCAGATATACCCAATTAGATGCTTCATCCTTTTCTCGATCATAAGAAAAAGTTGCCTTAAAGATACTTGTAATACATCAAAAAAACTATTGTGTTCCTTTTCTGGACATTTAAAATGAAAATGGTAATGATCAACATACAAACTTCTCAAGATCTAGATTTAAGGTTACATTTTTTTTAATACACACAAGAAAAACTTACCAACACAGATTGACTAGAACACAAATCCAAAAAAGGAATGTCCATATTTAGGCATATCAAATCCCATTCAAGCCCTCTCCACTGCCCCCTCCTTACTTCTTTCATCCTGGACCTACTGAAACCTTGTTCCTCTCCGTTTTCCTTGCTTGCTCTCATCCTTCTCTTTTCTCTTTCTCAATCCGGATTTATTGGTGCAAATATTTTCCTTCAGCCACTCTTTCTTTCTTTGTCTTGTCCCTTTTTCCGCTGTTGTGAGTACTTGTCTTCCACTTTGTTTTCCTGCACTCTCCCTCACTGAGGTGCTCTTTCCTGGCCACTAGTTTCCTTTGCAGCCTCAGTCTACTTAGTTGCCTGCACTTGTCCGTTGCCTTTCTCCTCCTTTTCTGAGAGAGTAACTATACCGCCTTCTTTCCCCTTCTCAGCAGCTCAGAACTGCACGCATGTCTCTCTATGGGTTTTCTCTACCCCTCTTTCATTTTCATCCTAGTGTCCACCTTTCTCTTCAATAAGTTGGTGCAGCAAGTAGCTTTTTGTTTTCATTGATGCATTTGTGTCAGAAATTCAGCACAGAGAGACTCTGATGTCAGCCATATCCTTGTAAATCCATCAAAAGCTATCGTCCTTTTTTAGCAGGAGTATATGTGCTTCAGCAAACAATTTTCATTGCTCATATCCCAACTCTGTGCATGTGTCTCTCTTTGAGTTCCAGTACCACATTTGTTTCTCATTATAAGCCCTTATGTTTTTGCTTTTCATTATATTCATGCACGAAGCAATATGCTTGTTTGAACTTACAATAGGATGTTAGATTATTTACAGTGTGATGTGAACACACCCTACCCTTGGGGCACTTTTCCCTCCAGTTAGAAGGTTTTCCTCATAGGGTTAGCGTCCCCCCTTTGTGGAGGATATATGTTAGGTTGCTTGGAAAGGAATAGAGCAGAAAAACTGAGCTACAGAGCAGAAAACAAGCTCTTTAAGTTATTGCAGCAGCACAAGAGTGCAAGACAAGTACAAGTGAAAGTGATGAAACATCACTTTGATGGCTAACCCTAAAGCCCTAGGCCAGTCAACCCATGGGGCGAATTTTAAGTTAACAAGTTGACTTTATGCAAATGGACTAATAGTGCACAATGTGCAGACTAGCACACAAACTATATACCTAGATGAATCCAGGAATATTCCCAAACTCATCCTCTAAAAACACGACATAGTGCAGTTTCAATCTCACGATAGTCACTCATAAGATTGAAAACCATAAACTCCATCACGCATAGCAGGGACTAGCTACTACGACATCCCCACTGACGTCATCAGCGCCCAACAGTGTGTGTAGACCATAGTATAAAAATATGCTCTCACACATACAAATCCACACACCCACACATACTTGAGCATCCTTTTATACAAAGTCTTCATACTGAGTTTCTGTCAGCACTCCGGAGGTGAAGGGCAAACTCAGCCATGACAAAGGCTAGCACTAAAGGAGAAGGCTAATCAAAAAGTAGTCCAAAATCTCTTCATTCAAGCTACAACTGCTTGTGAAGTCTAAACAGTTTCATTTTAGTCTCTCCCAAACGAGCATCTAAATCTAGCTGATAGGGCAACGCACCATTTAAGATAGAAAGAATTATCACAATACCAGCACGCCGCAACATGGACGAAAACTTCACAAGGTGAAATTTGCATGTCCGCTAATACGGCAGAAGCATATACCTAGATGAATCCAAGAATATTCCCAACTCATCCTCTAAAAACTAGTCTACAAGGCCATACCAGCTGCTAAAAGCTATCAAACCCCCTCCATGCTATGGGTGAAATACTTTGAAAGTGTCTAAGAGATACCTGGAACTAATACCATGGTTGCAACCTATGGAAGTAAGAGATGACAAAATCACGTAACAAACAGAATCAAGTGTAAAGCTTGCTGAAAAGTTTCAAACTTGGATCGTGCAAGTGCCTTGGGGAAGATATCTACCACATTGTATTGTGTCAGAACATAAGACAAGTTAGTATCCCTTGTAAACAGTCTCTCTCTAACATAGTGATAATGCACCTCAATGTGCTTTGGATGCACATGAAACTCTAGATTCCGCACAATGGCTAAAGGACTCTGACTATCACAACAGTGGTGGGAGATGTCTGACCAACATCAAGACCTGCAAGTACTTTAGGTAGCTAGATAGATTTCACAATGGCTATAAAAGCTGCCCTGTACTCAGCTTCACAGCTAGAATTAGCAACTATAGGTTGCTCTTTGCTGAACCAAGAAATGTGTGAAGCTCCATGCATAAGACTGCGTGACACTCTAATGTCATAGCATCCAACCCAGTCACTATCTGGAAAGCATGCAAGGTAAGTGAAGAATTGTGGCCATAAAGAATCTCTAGACTAATCCCAGACTTTGTGGGCGTCCCCACCAAGTAAACCAATGCGCACACACATACATTAATTTCTCTAGTTGACCAGGGTCAACCCTCTTTGACCTATGATTAATTGGTTTTGACCAATAGTCAAGGCGCCTTAATGATAACTAAATCTCTCCAATCGAGGTTGGAACATCTTAAAGTCAACCCTACCGAAACCAAGTGTCCCGGAACGAGGTCAGGCCTTCGTGGCCGAAGTCAATGCTTTGACCAATTTAAAAAACTCTTTGACCATAATTTAAAAAAAATGAGGAACTCTTTAATTATGATCAAATACAAGGTCAACTTTGCACTTTACTTGGAATATTTACAGCTTGGTGACAGTTTGTAAACACACTAAGTGCCTATAGCACGCTTGCCTCCCCATTGCTTTTCTGATGAATTGAATCTAGCTCAGGTTTCATAGCATCCATCCAATCGTTGCTCTGAAAAGAATCTTTGTTCTCAATCATGGCACGAAACTACTTAAATCAGGCAAAGACATCTGACTTGGATTTTCAATGGATAAACCCAAGTATGCCTGGATAAATCATCCACAAAGGTAACAAAGTTAGAATAGCCCCCAATAGATGGTGTCCGCATTGGTCCACACACATCACTGTGAACCAAAAGCGACTTACAGGATGCACTAACACTCCCGTCTTTTGGGAAAGAAGACCGGTGTAGTTTTCCAAGTAGGCATCCCTCACAAACGGGTTTGTGACAACGCATGCATCTTTGGGAGATCAACAATATCCTGTGAATGCAATCTTATGAGGCTGCCATAATTCAAATGTCCAAAGCACTCATGCCACAAATGAGTATTTGAAAGCACAAAATCCTCAACTACAAGTGCTACAATGTCTGTCTCTCTATCATAGGCATCAAGTCTATATAGACCCCATGTCAATGTCCTAGTGTTATCACAATGGTATTTACCATTTCTGAAATTGTGAACCGCACAACAGTCCTTCAACTCTATATCCAAATGTAGCAAAGGCTGAAATGGATATGAGATTCTTTTTTATCCCTAGAACATAAAAAACATCCTATAGATCACCATATGCTATAGTGAGTTCGACTTGTCTTATCCCATTCACGGCATACGATGCATTATTGGTACAAGTCACAGAGCCCCCCTTTGGTGCATGACACAAAGAAAGAAACAACTTCTTGCAAGAAGTGACGTGCTTCAAAGCACCACTATCAAAAAACCATGTGTTGAATGCATCTTGAAACTACCATGCAAGAATTATGGATGGAAGGGTTCTACTGGCATGTTACCACAAATGCCCAATCATGATGAGCAACATTGGCTGATTCATCCTTCTCATGAGGAGATGAAGCATCAGTAACTGCAAGGCTAGACCGCTTCTTCTTCTTCTCTGATTCTATGTGCTTTTGGCATTCAGAGATACCATGATCTGATTTCCTGCAATAATTTCTCTCTTCTTCCTTTTTAAGTGCATTTTTGTTGGCATCCAAAGTACCTCCACAGTTGTACTTGGTTTACCACTAGGCTTGCTGTTTTTGCATTACCCTTATGATGGCTACCAAAAGCCTAGCACCAAAGATAGAAGCATTCCGATCCGCATGGATTTGCTCCCATTGCAACAATAGGGTGACCAGCTGGTCAGAGCTGTAATGGTTGACCATTGCAACAAAAGTCAATGTGGTAGAAAATCCCTAATACGAGTCAAGTCCACTTAGAGTCGTGAACACAATCTGAATGTCATCAATGTTGCCCAATTGCTCTTTGAAGTCCTTGACCTTTGTCAAATAAGCATCCATACTTTCCATCTAGCTGCTTTTGTAGTTACGAGCCCATGCTTCATTGCAAATCCGATACAAAGAGGCTAATTAATCCCCACACATCCTTTGCAGTCCTGCAAGATCGGATGTGAGGGATTGTCATCCTATCAACTAACAATGCAAAAGGCATGTGCTTGAGCATCTTTGTTATACCATCTAACTTGACCCTGAGTCGGAGGCACTAGGGCCGCAGTGGCAGAAAGAGTGAACAACATTACAACTACCCACACTGGCAAGTGCAGTGGTAGTAGGTGCATGTGACAGAAGTCTCCCCTCAAAACATGCAATAATGTTCCATAAGTTATTGGCTCTCAACGCATTATGCATGATGTATGACCACATTGGGTATTTGGTTCAATCAAGCTTGTCTTTAGGAGCAACAATACCAAAAAGGTCATTGGTTTCTATTGCAGATAAGGTGAAAATGCAAAGGACCCAAACAAAATTGATTGAATCAAATGACAGCACTAGGCAAGTGCAATATCTGATTTTGATCACACAAGGTCAATGGCCAACACAAAATCTCAGAACCAAAAGATGTGCTGAAGACAACACTAAAGAACCCATAACAAATGGCGGTTGGGGTCCCAACCAGGCATTAGCATGACTTGACACAACCATGTGGCATGGCTAGGCTATTTGAGGACATTATCACCATAGGATCATGATATGCACATCCGAATTGTGTTTTTCTACCACTCTTTCGTTTGTTAGATTATCAAGGTCACCGCTAGTTCCCGTTCTCTATCATGTTGTAATTCCATTTGATCTCATAGGCCTCTTTGGCCTTTCATAGATGTTGACAACCCCCTCTCTCTCTCTCTCTCTCTCTCTCTCCCCCCCCCCTCCGCCTAGCCCCACCAGCCCTCCGCCCACCCCCGCCTAGCCTCACCAACCCTCAACCTAGCCCCGCCTATCCTCAACCTACCCCTACCTACCTCTGCCGCCTCTCAGCCTACCCTTGCCAACCCTCCGCCACTCCTGTCTAGCCTTGCCAGCCCTCAACCTAGCCCTGCCTGCCCTCAACCTAGCCCTGCCTGCCCTCAACTTACCCCATCTAGCTCCGCCTACCCTCACCTAGCCCCGCCAACCCTCCGCCTATCCTCACCAACTAGGAACCCCTAGTTGGGCTGTACCCCTAGCTCAACTAGGGGGTTAGCTCAACCAGGGGGTAACACAAGATATGGCCTAGCTTACCCTCCTCTTCAAAATTACCCTCTACTCCAACAACCTCCAATAGCAGAGCCCGATACGCCACAGTTGCAGCCAGGACACCTTCCCCATATGCACATATCTATAACAAAGGTCTTTTTGACCGACCCATTATTGGGTATCATGAATAGATTTGCTTCCTACAGGATCAAGTGAGAGAGCTGAAGATGCAGCTGGCGGATGCCATAACTAGAATTCAAGTTTTCGAAGGACCTGGTAAGAAGGAAGTCATTGATGAGGTTGTAAAGTCATGTAATGCTTCCCCCCCTACCCCCCAACTAGTCTCTACAGTCAAGAATCTAGTTCAAATAGAAGTGCAGACAGCCAAGCAAGAAGTGATTGTGGAGTTTGATGCAAAGGTCAACAAAGCTGATATTCAGGAAGAGATTAAAGAACATGCAGCTAGAAAGGATAATGCTTTGAAAATCAGAATTGGGGGGCTTCCAGATGAATGGTATAAAGAAGAGGAATCATTCAGTGATACCTTGCACATGTCAAAGCAGCCATGCTTACTATTGATTGGACAACTAACGTAGATGACAATGAGTAGTCCAGATCGGTAGGCGTAATGGTCATGCTATCATTACATTCAACTCACGAGACCTACGTATAAAAGTACAACGACGATCTCATAAGCTGAAAGGGACTAAGATATGGATAGCCAAAGAACTCACAAGAGCTCAACTGAAGGATAAGGCAAAGGAATTAGCAAAGGTTCAGGATGCGAGGAAGGATGGTAATGGGTGTCTACCGTGAAGGAGTAGCACTCATTAAAGAGTTTAAATCAAAACCAAAAGACTCTCAGACTTAAACTGATGTATGGCCAGCTATATCTACATAAGTTTTATCTAGATTATCACGTAAGTACTTTAAATAAAATTAAATTCAATTAATTAGTTTGTATCTCTCTTCTAATCGCTTAATTATGTTAATTAACCTAAGCTAACTCCCCCTCTCCCGTCTCTCCCTCTTTGCCTCTCCGCTCACGCCTCTCCACTTCGCCTCTCTCCACTCCTTTTCTCTGCTCACGCCTCTCCACTCTCCTTCTCTCCGCTCCCCTTCTTTGCTCACGATCTCCACTCCCCTGCTCCCCTTCTCTGCTCACATCCTCTCCCCCTTTGCCCAGCCCCCTCTCCTATCCCGTTGCCTCTCCCTCTCCTATGCCGCTCCCTCTTCTCTCTCTCCACTTAGCCCTCTCCCTCTCCATCCTCTCCTCTCCCTCTCCCTCCCCTTCCTCCCTCTATCTCCTGGACTCAATATTTATAGACCTGGCATGACTTCTGGAGACTTCCTCTCGCGTATACTCAAAAACCTTAATTGGCGTTAATCAGCACATAAATTGTATACCACGCCCCTCCCCCTTGCCACACTAATTAATTGAATATCCCTTTTTTCCTTGCTGGGGGGCCCTATTCACGGGCTCTCCCTAATTGGTACTATCTTCAATTGTATAATGATTGCCTCACAAATCTTTTTTTGGTCTCTCAAAGACCATTAATTTATCCTTTTTTTGAATGTCTTCCCTACGAACTCTCTTTTTCTTTCATGTGAAAACCCTCAAGAGTCTTTACAATCATCCTATGTGCATTGCTTTGGTCTAGCTCCAATGCACTAAGTTGCTACAATCACACGATTTAGAGTGCATCGATACTAAAGAAGAAAACCAATTACAAGACTTAACGTCAAAAGAGTATTTCCAATCGTAAAATTATTGCATGCCACTCTCAAGATACCTCCTCGTGACATTTGTAAGACTACCTCATTAATTCTCATTTAATGAGACTACCTGTTCCCCTTGTAATATTATTTAAATGCCATTCCCTATTGGCCTTCCCTTGAAATGTACCAGAATGCACCTTTAGTTCTCATGTGCATGAGAGAGTACATGTGTCCAAGACTGTGCAAAGCATTATTAGTGAGAGGGAACAACAAGAGCCAGGTGAAAAGAGAGAATTGCAAAAGAAAAAAATGGAAAGTTCGGCTCAAAGCATTTCTTGCAAGGAGAATCTTAGTTGGATAATGGACATGCATGGGCTGTTCTAGTAAGAAAGTGTAGGGCAAGATGGCTCAAAGAGTTCCCCTTCGATACCTTGCTTTAATACCAATCACACAACCTAATGAATAACTCAGCAATCTCTTAAACCTCTCGAGAACATTCTTAATACTAAAAAATGATGAGGAATAGAACTATATTGCATGAAAAGGGAAGAACTCAAGAGAAGACTCTAGGGAAACCAAGCTACTGCAAGTCAGCTCTAGCCGCAATACAATGAGGATGTGTATATACCTAGATGAGTCCGGAAACATGCCCAAACTCATCCTCTAAAAACACAACATAGTGCAGTTTCAATCTCATGATAGTCACTCATAAGGTTGAAAACCATTAACTCCATCACGCATAGCAAGGACTAGCTACTATGACATCCCCACTGACGTCGTCAGCGCCCAACAGGGGGTGTAGACCATAGTATAAACATATGCTCTCACACATACAAATCCACACACCCACACATACTTGAGCATCCATTTATACAAAGTCACTAAGTTTCTGCCAGGTGAAGGGCAGACTCAGCCATAACGAAGGCTAGCACTAAAGGAGAAGGCTAATCAAAAGATAGTCCAAAATCTCTTCATTCAAGCTACAACTGCTTGTGAAGACTAAACGATTTCATTTTAGTTTCTCCTAGACGAGCATCTAAATCTAGCTGATAGGGCAACGCATCACTTAAGGTAGAAAGAATTATTGCAAAACCAACAGGCCTCAACATGGACGAAAACTTCACAAGGTGAAATTTGCATGTCCGCTAATACGGCAAAACTCATCCTCTAAAAACACAACAAACAGGATGTGTACACCAAAGGTCTTTGCTGCAGTAGATCTTCAACTTCCCTTTTGAATGAATGCTCTAGTGAGCTAGGCCTCCATATGCGATCCTTGGTAGCCCATAGTTGAACTCAGAGCTGGATCTTTGTGTATCTACTAGATTGAACCTACTCAAATGTGCTTATCGTGACAAACACGTGGTACTAGTGATATCAAATTATGGCCCATAGCTAATGACCTACACTAGGACCCTATAACATTAAAGTGACTCAAATGGCTGTCTTGATTGCACTATCTGAGCATAAAGTCATAGCAATCTAGAGGGTCTTGTTATAAATTACTAATGGCAATTCTTGATTAGTGACCTATTATCAACCAATTATCAACATCTAATTAATGATTAGTGATCAATTGCCAACATCCAATTAACGAAATCAAATCATGGACCCAATAATGGATGCAAATCATGAATCTTCTATGTGACTTTACAAATGTTGTATTATAATGCCATGTCTTTTGAAAATACATGAAACATGCAAACTACTTTTTGAGAATGCCTTTGAACGAAGATAGAGCTTTAAGCATTTAGGAGCAATTCCTCACCGCGTACTTAACGAAGAGTTTCAAAGAAATTTATGATAAGAAATGGACTCATTGTCAAAACAAAAAGTCATATCATCTCTTAGGTATCATTTCTTAGTCTCAGCATATATACAACAAAGATCAATTTGCCAAATTCAATTACATGAAAAACAACAAGAGAGATTAAGCTGATCATGAACCATAAACCATACTTTTGTGGCAATTCAAGCTTGAAAAAGAATTGCATGTCGTGCATTTTACTAAGTTGTCATTCAACCAACATGATAGTGTTCCACTTAGATTTTATCCAATTTCAGCATTGACATGGAATTCCAAAATCCTAACATCAAATACTAGACAGGGCTTCAATACACCTTCTTTACTATAAACTGACCATTTAACCAACTAAACTACAAGAATCAAGGAGTAGCTCTCTGAAAGTGTACCTGACATTGAACCTCTACACTTGTGCAGTTGACAATCTCAAAAGCTGCCACCACATCCTATATCTCAAAAAAGGCAGAAGACATGCAATTGCAAAGTTGTTAATGATGAAGTCAACTATTCTTCATCTAAAATCAAACATCAAATATTGGCTAGCCATAAGTGTCTAAATCAATGACTAAAGTACACCTATTTCACTAGAAACTTCTATGCACAAAGATTTTATTAAAAGAGCATATGCCCATACTTTCAGAAACAAAACTCCTCTCTATCTTTAGAGATTTGATTGTCATCACAAGCCCGCACATCTCTCTTCTTGGTGACAATGCATGTATGCATGCTGAGAAGAGACCTTGCTGCAAAGAGACCTTGAAATTCTCCAGCTTTTTCAGCTCTCACTGATTCAAATTTGTTTGCTTGTTTCTTTGTCTTACATGTCTTGTATGAGAATTCATGCAGGTTCTTGCAAAATCAGCCACCTATCTTCTCTTGCACCATGGATGGTGCCCTCCTATTGCAATATGTTGCTCTATCATCAATTGTGATTTGCTATAGAGCATGATCTTGCACTTTTTTGTTACCTACAAAATCACTCCTATCTACACCCCCTGCTTGCTCCAAGTGTCATCTGCCTACAAGCCAAATCCTCTTTTGCAAATTTGGTTTAATACCTGCACCCGTCAACTCAACATCGATCCACTCCAACCCCTTCCAGAGCATCCTTTTGTTGGAGCATAGATGGTCACCTCTCCATCTGTGAGCCCCCAAATGAGTAGTACAAGAGAGAGCGGAACAAGGTTAGGGTAACCGACATGTGGGCAGTGTTTGAGCCAGCCAGAATGGCAAATCTAACTGAGAGAGCAAGGCTGCACATGGCCTGCCATGTAGGCAGCAAGCAAACAAAGAAAATGTTGGGGTAAAGGCACATTGCCACCCCTTTATTAAAGATATGACACCTATGACTGTCTTAAGACAGTCATAGGGTAAAAACCTAATCCTAATAAAACTTAAGAGTTTGTGGCGTGGCTCATCACTTCACACCCGCATCTTGAGTGTCACTCCTCTCTCTCTCCCTCTCCCCGTTGTTCTTCTCCACCTTTCCTTCCCCTTCAACTGGTATCAGAGCCAGTCTCTCTTCCCTCTCTACCCCTGCCTACCATATCCTCTACCCCCCTCGGGACTTGTGCCCTTGGCATAGCGCAAGCAGCTAGGGCTGCAGCGCGGGACAGCAACGCGGGGCGACGAGAGGCAACGCAGGCAGCAGCGCAGGGCAGTGCAGGCAACACGTGGGCGCAAGCAGCGCACGCGTGGACGCAAGCAGCGCGCGGGCAGCAGCTGGGCATCGAGCCGATTCGCGCCGTACAGTCGTGTACGCACGTACGGCCGTCCGTACAGCTGTACGGACACCGTACTGTCGACCGTACCGTACGGACCGCCGTACGAACTGCGACAGGGAGGTGCTTTTTCGATTGGGAGCAGCGTCAGGAACTTAAATTTTTTTTTCGTACCCTGCACAAGTACACGAGCTGAAAGTACAACAGGTACAGCTAGTACAGCACTAGTACAACTGGTACAACTGGAATACGAGTTGTGTGCAGCACGAGTGCAACTGAACGTGCATCTAGGCACGCAAGCCTAGGAAGCATTCGAGGAGGAAGAAGAAGAAAATCTCAAATTTCGAGAAAAGTACAGCAGGTACAGCGAGGAGATTTGGAATTTTCCCGAGGTGCATTGTATTGCGTGAAGTACAGCAAGTACTTTTCTTTTATTTCCCTCCTGTTTGGAGGAGGACTTGTGCACAGATATCGGAATTTATGCATTTGACAGAGGATATATGCTTTTACTGGGTTTGAATCTCAGTTTACGGGTGAGCAGATCATAGGGCTTTTGCCCGGCAGTTGATGCTTTGTATGCCTTGAGGTAGTGTGGTGCCAAAGTGCACACATTTGTCTCGATTTCCGCAGTGTGGAGGTGACATTTTCTTGCAGGTCACATTTCTTGTGCAACACTCAGAGAACCTCAGTTGAGCCACGCTTGGCCAGGGCGCATCGAGTTTACTCGGTCCCTAACTGTCCATCGTTGACAATGCTCAAAAGGTTCCTCATTGAGTGTTTGTACGTTGGGATCTATGTATGTCACTTCTACACAGGGCAGTATATGCATTACACTGGTAGTTGATTTTGTCAGAGAGATTTGCACATTGTATGCCTTATCCCTCATTGTTGAGGTTGTTTTTCACTTGGTACAGGTGTCAAATCAAGGGGCTTTTTCCCAGATTTTGCTTGAGAGCACTTGGGTTACTGTCAGAGATCTTCAGATGCCTTTTATCCCCTTGGCAGAAGGGTGATTGCTTGGGATTTATCCCATTTTCTGTTGCAGGTTTGTGACAGGCTGAAGTGTCTGGAGCTTTTTTTTTCAGTGAACAAAACAGTGTATGCCAAGTGGTTTATGCATATTAAATCAGTGCAATACCTCATCTGAGGTGGGAGAAGTGATCAAGACAGCAGTGTTTACAGCAGTGTTTTGTGCTTTGTCAGCTGATGATGCACTGTTAAAGCGCTTGTGGAACAGCTGCAGCATTCTGAAGTTACTGTTTTATGCCTATTTGAGCACGGTACAGTGTGTCAGAAGGTACAGTGACTGGAGGGAAATTTACTGTTTTGCTGCAGATCCTTTTGACAGTAAAAACAGCACTATTGTGAGTGCTTCTGGCTCTTGATAGAGCAGGTTTTTTCTGAGAAATCAGAACTTTATTCAGTCATTTTTTGACTTACAGGGAGTCAGGAACTTTCCTTATCTGATATGGCATCAGGGGGAAGTGATTCTTCAATCCTGAACATAAAGAAATTGGAAGGAGCACACAATTATGCATTATGGGCAGAACAGTGTTTGAATGTACTTATGCTAAAGAAGATTTCTAAGCCCATAAGGGTGAAGGGTGTCAAGCCATCTGACATGGCAGATGATGAATGGGAAGAGCTTGATTTGTCCGCAAGGGCAGCTATCATGCTTACTATTTCTGATACTCTTGTGTTCAATGTTCAGGCTGAAAAGACCTCTTATGGCCTATGGCAGAGGCTAGCAGAGTTGTATGCCCAAAAGAGTTCAGCCAGTAAGGTTTATTGGTTGAAGAAGCTGGTTGATCTTCGCATGAAGGAAGGTACAACTATGACCTCACACTTGAGTGAGTTCAATGCCATCTTTACACAGCTGATTGCACAGGGTTTGAATCTTGATGAGGAGTTCAAGGCTACCTTCTTGTTGTGTACCCTCCCTGAGAGTTGGGACACTTTCAAGACCACCCTGTCAAATTCAAATGTCATTCTTATGTATGCTGATGTGGAGAGCTCTCTCCTTATGGAGGAGATGAGCAGGAAAAATAATATGGGCAGCAAGTCTTCAAATGCTTTGCAGGTACAGGATAGAGGCAGGACTCAGCAGAAGGGGAGATCTGCTAGTAAGTCCAAATCCCGCAGTCAGTCCCGTGGCAAAAAGGATATTGAATGCTTTTATTGTGGCAAGAAGAGACATGTGAAGTCTAAGTGCTTCAAGTTCATACGGGATCAGAAAGCCAAGAAGACTGAAACAAAGGATGCAGGCAGTGGAAGCAAAGGCAAAGGCAAGGCCAAGGCAGATGACTTGGATGCAGTGAATGTTGCAGCAGAGGATAGTGACAGTGACAGACATGATGTTTTATGCTCTTCTGCTGTAATTGCACATACTTTGGTTATTGATGGCCATGACATGAACACCTGGCTCTTGGATTCAGGTGCTGCTTTTCATGTTACTCCTCATAGGGAGTGGTTTACTTCCTACACAGGTACTCATGGAGTTGTTCATCTTGGGAACAACTATGCATGTCAGATTGCAGGGATTGGCAGTATACAGATAGTATTCCCTGATGGACGCATATTTATGCTTGATGGTGTCCGCCATGTGCCGCAAATCAAGAAAAATCTGATTACCACTGGCTTGTTGGATGACAGTGGTTACCACACCACATTTGGGGATTCCAAATGGGTGATTACTGATGGCCAGGTTGTAGTGGCTGAGGGTTATAAGAGTGATACCTTGTACCCTCTTTATGTTTCCAGTGTGGGTAATCATGTTGTTGCCATAACCGAGCTGCCAAAGGTTTCATTGTGGCATAGCCGGTTGGGACACATGTCTGTTAAAGGAATGCAAGAACTGTCACGTTTGGGTTATCTGCCGTCTCTTTCATTTTCAGATTTGCCTACTTGTGATCATTGCATATTTGGCAAGCATTCTATGACTCCTCATAAGAGGAGAACTCCCCAAAATAGAGCACCGCTTGATCTAGTGCACACTGATTTGTGTGAGATGCCACAGCTATCACTAGGGGGTGCAAAGTATTTCATTACTTTTATTGATGATGCCACACGCAAAGTGTGGGTCTATTTGTTGAAGCATAAGAGCGATGCCTTAGATGCTTTCAAGAAGTTTGTCGCTCAGGTTGAGAATCGGACAGGTCGCAGGCTGAAATGCCTCAGATCCGATAATGGGGGTGAGTATGTGTCACATGCTTTTGTACAGCTTTGTGAAGCTAAGGGCATTAAACAGGAACTCACAGCCCCTCATAATGCATCTCAAAATGGTGTAAGTGAGCGGATGAATCAAACTATTCAGGAGAAGGTTTGATGTATGTTGTCTTATGCTGCATTACCCCATGGCTTTTGGGCAGAAGCCGTGCAAACAGCAGTTCACATTATTAACAGGTCGCCAAACAAGGCTTTGGAGTTGAAAGTGCCAGAGGAGGTGTGGTCTGGCAAGCCACCTTCATATAAGCACTTACGTGTGTTTGGCTGCGAGTGCTTTGCTTATATACGCAAAGAACTGCGCACCAAACTGGAGCCAAAGTCTTTCAGATGCATCTTCATGGGTTATGGTGACGAAGGTGAAATGGGGTACAGGTTATGGGATCCCGTTAAACGGAAGATTATATGCAGCAATGATGTCATCTTTAAAGAGGATAGTGTACACAAGGAACCCGTGCAACCTGTGGAATACAGGAGGGTTATTTATGATGATGTTGGACAGCAAAGAATGCCCATTTATATGCAGCAGCAGGCTGCTGCAGATAACCCTGTTCAAGAGGGTATACAGGCTGAAAATCAGCCAGATAATTTTGCCAATGATGCACCACTGGATATGCCAACAGATGGGGCTGTAGAACAGCCAGATATGGTGGTACAGCCACCCGTCATGCATGACGAACAGGCTGGACAGCAGCCTAATCCGGAACATTTTGTTAGGAGAAGCACCCGTATACAACGGCCTCCTGCCAGGTTTGTTCCAGGAGCCAATAATGTGGCTGATTTTATCATGCTGACAGATTGTGGTGAGCCTTCCAGCTTCAAGGAAGCTATGGGAAGAACAGAGAAAAGGAAGTGGGAGAAAGCCATGCAGTCAGAAATGGACTCCCTACTTCAAAATGATACATGGGACTTGGTGCAGCTACCTGCAGGCAGAAAGGTTTTGCCATGCAAGTGGGTTTACAAAGTCAAAGTGGATTCAAATGCTTTACCAAGGTATAAGGCCAGATAGGTTGCCAAGGGATTTAAGCAGGAGAAGGGCATTGACTTTGATGAGATTTTTTCCCCTGTAGTCAAGATGACTACTTTGAGAGCAGTGTTAGCTCTTGTTGCTCATGAGGACATGGATTTATGTCAGATGGATGTGAAGACTGCTTTTCTTCACGGAGATCTCCATGATGAGATCTATATGAGTCAGCCAGAGGGATATGCTGTTAAAGGGAAAGAGCAGCTTGTGTGTAAGCTCAAGAGGAGCTTGTATGGACTCAAGCAGGCGCCAAGAGAATGGTACAAGAAGTTTGATGCCTTCATGCAGTCCCAAGGGTATCATAGGTGTGAGACCGATCATTGCTTGTACACCAAACGGGCAAAGGATGGCAGTTTGATGCTACTCATTCTATATGTGGATGACATGCTAATTGCCAGTAAATCTCAGCATGAGATTAGTGCTTTGAAAAAACAACTGCATAAGTCTTTTGACATGAAAGACTTGGGTGATGCAAACCATATTCTTGGCATGCGGATTACTCGTGACAGGTCCAGGGACTTTTGTTTCTGTCACAGAAGGAGTACATTGACAAAGTACTGCAGAGGTTTAAAATGGAGGGGGGGAAGTCTATTAGTACCCCGTTGCCTCCACATTTAAAACTCAGCAGTAAGGACAGCCCCAGATCAGATGATGATAAGGCTGAAATGGCCAAAGTTCCGTATGCATCTGCAGTTGGTTCTTTGATGTATGCCATGGTTGCCACTCGTCCGGATATTGCTTTTGCGGTGGGAGTCATCAGCAGGTATATGGCAAATCCAGGCAAGCGGCACTGGGAAGCAGTGAAAGGTGTCTTGAGGTATCTCAAAGGTACCAAAGACTTGTGCATATGCTATGGTAGGCAAGATGCATTGGTGCATGGTTTTACAGATTCAGACTATGCAGGGAATGCAGATAATCGGAAGTCTACTACCGGTTATATTTTCACATTTGCAGGAGGTGCTATATCATGGGTGTCTCGGTTGCAGAAATGCGTTGCACTGTCAACTACTGAAGCTGAATATGTTGCAGCCACTGAAGCTTGCAAGGAAGCAATATGGCTTACTCGGCTGGTGGGAGATTTGGGCATTACAGGAGATATGCCAGTTTTGCATTGTGATAGTCAGAGTGCTATCATGTTGGCAAAGAATCCGGTCTTTCATCAAAAGACCAAGCACATAGATGTGAAATATCATTTCATCAGGGAGGTACTGGAAGACAAGCGACTTGAGCTTGTGAAAGTGCATACTGATGATAATCCTGCAGATTTGCTCACTAAGAGCTTGCCTACAGAGCGGTTTGCACATTGCCGCCACATCATGGGATTAGGATGAGACCATTCTTATTTTATGGTCTTGTATACAGTAACTGTATATTGCTGTAATTTTTATTCTTTTCTCCCCTTTAGGCACATTGGCCTTTAGGTGGGAGGTTGTTGGGGTAAAGGCACATTGCCACCCCTTTATTAAAGATATGACACCTATGACTGTCTTAAGACAGTCATAGGGTAAAAACCTAATCCTAATAAAACTTAAGAGTTTGTGGTGTGGCTCATCACTTCACACCTGCATCTTGAGTGTCACTCCTCTCTCTCTCCCTCTCCCCGTTGTTCTTCTCCACCTTTCCTTCCCCTTCAGAAAACAAAGGATATACAGCTGCCACATGGGCAGCACATAGTCTGCCATGTGAGCAGCACCCAGACAAGGTCTACCTGGCTGCTTAAAGTGTACGGGATCTGTGTGGGACTGTGGAGCATCAGTACGGAGCTGTTGGTAGCACAAATGATGGGAAGAACAGTACGGAACAGGGGCGTGGGAGGTCTGGGCTGCGACATAGCAGACAGGCATCATCTTTGGGACTCTGCTGCAGGTCGGATCAGTCACTGGAGGCTGCAACAGACACTGGTACAGGTAGGGCAATATGACGAACGGAAGGCAGCAGCTCTGGATCACCTTTGGACCATGCATACAGCCTGGAAGAGGGCTGGAACCAGTCAGACAGAGGCAGGCTTCTGAGGGCATCCACATGGCCAGGAAGGACTGGAGAAAGGGCTGCAAGGCGCAGAGCCAGAGGCATTATATAGAGCCCATCCAGGTCAGATGGTAGGGCAGATTGGGTGGCTGGTTCGCTGGCCAACCAGGTCGGCTGACTCGTCTGTGAGAGTCGGCCAGTCTGAGCCTCCTATATAAAAGCCCCCTTGGCTCAGATCTTGGGTATTTGAGGCTGCTTCAGGGAACAGACTAGCCCCCAGGTGGATGTTCTCGAGAGAGGAAACTTGCAGCAACAAGGGAACTCTGGATTGTGGCAGGTTCCTGGAGCACATGAAGGAACACGGAGCGATAGAGCTGGATTATGGTGTGTAGAAGCAGAAAATGAAGACAACTTTGGAGGTGACTTGTGTGTCATCTTCAGAGAAGCAAAGGAGGTCAAGGAACCACAGCAAACACTGCCTTGAAATCGGCTGTCCATTGGACCAGCAGGGAGGCGTGATTGTGGGGCACACAAAAAAGGCCCACTCAAGCTCTAGGAGAGCACTGCAGGCCTAGTGTTTGGAAGTGCCAAGGAGGTAGGAGAGCAACCTTGTGTATGTACACGGATCCACGTCTAGTCAGCACTCTGCTGATAGAGGGTGAGACACTGGACATAGATTTTGTATTGTGTCAACATTAAATGGAAATATATTTTGCTGGTTGTACATCTCTCTGTTGAGCCTTGTCTAATTACTGTCTGCAAATCTATACACAGTACACATTAAGGAAAGAAGTTTTGGATTTGAATATACCACTGTGTAGTTCCTGGCCGCTATGGGTTAGCTTCCGCTGTGCATACCCTGTGTTGTGTTCTCTAACACCTTTACCTGTTCTGTTTGCCCATATGCAAAAAGTCAGTTTCTACCTGATCTAGATATCTCTGCATGCCAGCGCTCTCCTTTAGGAGGGGATTCTCAGTGTTTGATGCATCCGGGCATCTCTCGAGCTGGTGCTTGCTACCCTTGAGAACTAATGATAATTTTGATTTGAGAAAAAGGAAAAAGGCTCTATCTACACTGTGACTTCATCTAGGTGGCTCTAACACCTTTACCTGTTCTGTTTGCCCATATGCATGCCAGCGCTCTTAGGAGGGGATTCTCAGTGTTTGATGCATCCGGGCATCTCTCGAGCTGGTGCTTGCTACCCTTGAGAACTAATGATAATTTTGATTTGAGCAAAAGGAAAAAGGCTCTATCTACACTGTGACTTCATCTAGGCTGGTTTCTAGATTTGTTTTGAAGATTTTCCACTTTCTGGTATCTTCTGCTTGACGATTTGACAACTTGGAGCTGCCTTGGTGTTGTGCATTCTTGCTATATATATACCTTTGTAAGACTAGAATATATCGAATCGTACAAATTTAGATTTTTGTTGTTTCGACATTTAGTTGTTGGGGCTTCTGCACCTGCGTAAGATATTTTCATATAGTTGAGCATTCTACCTATATTTCGCTGTTGATTGGAGGTTCTATGATGATATTCTAATAGAGCTTGGTGTTGGATTTGAGATACTGATAGTACTGATGTGCAAGATGATTGTGACAACGCCTATGAGGGAGATGGATCATGGACTCCTGAACTTCCATATTTCAGCCTTTTGATTTTGATATCTACATACTACTACCAAAGGATATTTCACATCATTGGCTTTGCCAAGGATATTTTGGCATACTCTATTGTCGCATACTTATTGAATTCCTCCTATTTTATAAAAGAGATGATTGTAATCATTGAGGACTCTCCTAAGGTTTATTGGTTGTATCCAAATTTCCGAGATTATCATTGTAATCAAAACCAAGCATTATTGGAATACAGAAATATGCTAGGGGCTTAGCTGTGACAAGGGGTGATCCTCATTCACACCCTCTTCAGTGTAGTTGATTTTGTGCTCTGATTTCTGTTTTATGTTGATGAGCTGTATGTGATTTTAAGGTCATGGTCGTTGATTATTATTATTATAGTTTAGTTCATGGCAATTTAAAATTCTGGTGCAAATTACATAAATCATTGGAAACATGCTTTGGTCATAGCACAACTCTCACTGTTCACATATATCAGAGCTTTCTTTCTTCCAACGATATATTTGATTGCCGTTGGAGTAATAGCCTTGGGTCAGCCTAGGTTTGCCTTTGTTTGTGATTGCGTAAAATTTTGAGAGTCAAGGCTATTCTTGCTCCAAGTAATAGTGAATACCAAGAGCCATGATGCCAAGGGACAAGAAAGCCATCTCTTGCCCCTCAGAAAATTATGCCAACCAAGAAGAAAAAAACAATCCAGTTTATGGATCCAATATCTCTTGTAGGATTTGGGTACTCATGAGGGCAACGTGCCTGAGAGAACAAGTCATGGAATCAAAAACCTCAAGTCAATTTGTTTCAGCTTTTTTATCCTTTCAAGACTGAAACTGAATCAAATTTGAAGCAGAACTTTCCCAGAAGGAAAGAACATCTATTTCAGCTTCCGATCAAGGGTCTATGAGACTAAAGAAAACCAAATACAATAAAAGGAAAGGGATGGAGCCACTAAAGAGGCCATCCACACCCAAGGCCAATGCCTAAGACAAGAATGAAAAAACTTGAAAATAAATCACGATGCCTCTACGGAAGGATACACATAGCCTAGCATAACTGTCTACATAATAGCCAAGGGGGGATCCCTGTCAGCAGCCAGTGTCAGAACCTCTACATGTTGTCTGGAGGACAAATCTACCAATCAACTAAGGGTAGAGGATATGATCTCGACCAACAATGACTTTGGTGAGGGCTAATGTCTTTGAGAAAGGAAGTCACTGTTTTGTATAAAGGGGTGGGTTCTTAAAAAATGAGTCCTCAACAAGGCTACTCTTTAGAGTTGGGCCATCTTTTCAACTTTTGCCCATTTTGTGAAATGCCTGTTTGCACTTAGCTAGGATTGTAGATATAGAGTGATAGTGAAACACTTCCACGTGTAATTCTTGGGCCCATCTATCAGTCTTCCGTTGCGGGATACCCTCTATAGGGATTTCATTTTCTAACAATTTGATCGCCGATCGGTCACTTCTCTAGAAGGGTGTTACATACATGGTTATCAGCCTCACATGTGTATCAAATAGCCATCCCTTCGCTGGAGGGTCCTTAAAGTGTGTCTAAAAGCAGTGTCACTTGAATCGAGCAAGAGCTCCCTGCCCTTGTGTGAGTTGTGCTCTAGCTGCATGAGTCATCGTGAAAACTAGCCTTGCGAAGACTGCCCCTAGATAGGTGTATGACTGCACGATCTCAACCTGCTCTCCTCAGTGAGAGAAGTTGTGTCGATAAAGTACTGCCCATGAGGTGTTGAAGATCATAACCTTCGTCTTGTCAAGGTTAACTGTCAAGAGAGAGCCCCTACCCCGACAAAACGCCTCTAGGGCCTCTAGGTGTCTTTGTAGGCTTGCCGCTGAGAGCACTAGGACATGTTCATGGGAATATGCCAATTGTCCTGAAAGCACATCAAGAACCTAGCCAAGATCATGGTACCCATTAAATATCTTTTACAAGGGATAAACACCAAGAAACACCCCATCTACTCTATTTCTCTCTCATGTGTGAGCAATTCTTGGTTGTTGAAGATTACTTGCACTGTTGTGCATTACACGCATGGTGAATGTCATTTGGGCTCATTCGGGCGCTATTTCGAAGCCTCTTTGATGACCTTCCTCCCAAGCTTCTCCATCAGCATTTTCAGTGATTCTCAGCTGCTCATTACAACAGGATAACCGGAGTCAGTTTTCGAAATGGGAAAAGGGGAGAAAGACAAAGGCAAAATCAAGAAAGAAGACAAAAACCAGCAGATACAATTAAAGCTCGAGGATGTGAATAAGCACTTCGACCGGAGTGGAATCGGAGTGGATAGTGAACCAATTTATAAGACTGGATCTACCTCTACCTCAGCTTCAGCTTCAGCTTCAGCTCCAGCCACAGCCATAGCCACATCTACAATCACACCCACTCCAGCTACTTCTTCATCTACAGACATACCCCTGACAGTAGGTTCAACATTGACTTCCTCCTCTTCTCTCACAACAGAGGCGTCGACACCAATGTCCTCCCTCTCTCCGTCTCCCGAGGCCTCGACATCACCGTGACCCGACAACTCAGACAGAGGGTCGACACACAGATCACACTTGGAGACATCCCCTCCTTGTTTAGAGTCGGAGCCCGACCGATGGGGGTCACAGTAGCCCTGGTTAGACACAAAGCCACGATCAGGAGACGTGCCAGGACCGCACCTCTGAGTGGCCGACAGCACTCTATTGCCGACTTCATGCCTCCACTGCCTCATCCATCCTGATATCTTGCTACTGCTGGGGATGATGATGATATTGATGATGATGCTGAGATTGATATATAGTCGACCATCCACATGACTATGTTGTACTTAGGACTTAGTACTGCCATTCTGCATTTTTGCATTTTTTGCATTTTGCATTTTGCATTTTGCATTGGTATGGATGCTCGTTGTATCAGGATTCTCACAGTCTCATAGACCCATCGGTCTTCCGAAGACTTGAATAAACTTTCTTTCTTTCTTTCTTTCTGGATCCGGATCCAACACACACACAGCCGGGATTTGTTCGTTGCAATATGCTATTTCTCTCCCGAGACCTCACACTTTGCTAGAGATGTATGAGAGGAGACGGAGACATCACCATACGCAGCTCTATACCAGGACATTGTCGACCTCTCGAGCCGCGGGAAAGTCCTCATGGTTGGGGACTTCAACACAACGACAGAGGCTCGTCAAGTACCACTTCTCGACTTCAGAGACGATTCCATTTTACTGCCAGACATTGATCTTGAGGATGCAGGTATGATGCGAGTTTCAGCTAATAGACGAGAGCTCCGATCACATCTTACGGACAGGCCCTGTTAGATCTAGGCAAGATGCATGATCTTATTATTTATAATGGTCTTAATAGATGACCCTCCTCAGGTGGTTTTACCTGCTTCCCACATGGAGGGGGCTCTAGCGTTGTTTACTACATCATGGGATCCCCTGGCTTCACCTCTTATATCACTGTCGTCTTGGGGCTGATCACACATACCTCTACAGGTTTCGGCTGACAGGCGAGGTTCATTCTCATCTTATGGGCAGGCCCTATTAGACCTCAGCTGGATACATGATCTCATTATCTATAATGGTCTTGACAGATGGCCTGCTTCAGGTGGTTTCACATGCTTTCCACATGGGGGGGGCTCCAGTGTTGTTGATTACATCATGGGATCCCATGTCTTCACATCTCGCATTACTCACTTCACGGTAGCACCTCTCCCCCCAGGGGCTGATCATACATACCTTTTCTTTAGCATCTCCACCTCCCTTCACACAGCACCTTCCACCCCACTCAGTGCTTATTCCACCTACCACGATATACGCTTTGATCGGGATCACTCACCTTCTTACTCTGGCCATCTGTACATACTTCTCGCTTATATTGACTTCATACCCCTTTTAGAGGATAGTGCTGCCCTTGTCACCCGCTCACTACACGAGGCTGCCATTCACGCTTTTCCCCACACCACCCGCTCCACCCACCCACCACCCCCCGGAACCGTACGAACCGTACCCTGTAATAGTTGGTACGATGATGAGTGTAAGGCTTTAGGTCGTCAACTCAGATTCGAAACCAAAAACAGTCTTCCGAGCGCACCAGATACGCTACGTGAATACCGTACACTGGTACAAAGGAAGAAACTAGACCTTGTTCATCGAAACGAGGAGGAGCTACTGAATATTTTGTTTAGTAACAACTCTAAGGACTTCTGGCGGAGATAATCTAGAAGGACGGTCCCCTCCACCACTCACTGACACTCAGATCTGGTTTGATTATGCACGCACACTTTACGACATCCCAAATCAGCCTGTCCCTAACCTCTCACACATGCCTCGTCCCACATCCTACACCCTCTTCACTAGAGGAGGGGTAAAGGATGCCGTAATGAAACTTCATAATGGCTGAGCGAAGGATCATGAGGGGCTATGCACTGAGTTCATTGCATATGGGATTAACCTCCTAGCCCCGATCTTAGCAAAGCTTTTTAATAAAGCTGTCTGTTTGGGATTTCCACACACTTGGACCATTAATACTATCTCACCCATCCACAAGGCAAGGGATCCCATGAGCCCGAGAACTACAGGACCATTATTATTAGACATGTCATGTCCAAGATTTATGCATCAGTACTTGACTCCGAGGTTAGCAGACTTGTTGTCGAGGACTTAGAGCAATAGGGCAGGCCAGATTCCGGCATGATCATGGAACCATGGACCACATCCTCACACTCAGATGTACCATCGAGGAGGCGAGGTCACGGAAGCCGAGGGTTTATTGTTGCTTTGTGGATTTCCGCAAGGCATTTGACACGGTTCTAAGAACCCGCCTCATACGGCGCCTACAGGACTTGGGCTATGGCAAGGAGATCATTTGGGCTGTCATGGCACTTTACGAGAGAGTTTCTGGCAGAGTTTGGGCAAGATCCGGGTGGGCAGACGAGATCATGAGCACCATCGGGGTCAAACAAGGGTGTCCTTTTTCGCCTACCTTGTTTGGTCTCTAGACGAGCTTGAGACAGTGATGCAGACACAAGAGGGTGTAGGTTGCTCTCTTGCGGGCACGTTGATCCAAATTCTACTCTATGCAGATGACGTGGCTCTCTTGTCTTCCTCAGCAGAGGGGCTTCAGAGACACCTAGACGCACTACAATCCTTTTGTGAGTCTCATGATTTGAAGGTCAACCTGGGTAAAACCAAGATCATGATCTTCAATACATCCCGAGCCATCATGCATCAGGAGCAGTTCACATTTGCGGGGTCATCTATTGAGATAGTTTCATCATACACTTATCTTGGGGTTATCTTCTCCGGACCCAGCTTCACTATGAGACCCGCGATGCAGGCACGCTTGAGTAGAGGATATGCTTCATTAGCCAAACTAGAGAGGTAGTGCTTCCGCTTGCACTTTCAAGATCCACACACCAAGGGGTTGCTTTTTTACTCCTTGGCTCGCCCAGCGGGGATGTACGGCAACCCTTGTTGGGAGCCAGACTTGTCGGATACAGAGTGGGCCCATGTGGAGCGGCTACAGGTTCTCATGTTATCACGGATGATTCGTGGTAAGTCATCCGTTCCTCACCAGATCATTCAGGCTGAGTTTGGGTCACCCCCTTTACAACTAGATGCTGCATTTCAAGTCATCACATATCTATACCAAGTTAGGGAATATGGGGATTATACCTCGGGATGTAGCAGGCTACCATGGATAGCTCTATCCTCTTCTATGGCACTTGCAGCAGGAGGAAACCAGAGGTGTTGGTATGCACGTACAGAGAGATGGTTTGAGCGATTGGGGCACCACATGGATAGACTACCTCCCTTCCAGTACAGCATGGATGCTCCGTTTTCTTCCCTCTTATCACACGAGGTCAACCAGGTTATCCGTGAGGACTACTACAGCTACACACATTTCGGACCTGGTTGGGACCGAGTGAACTCCCAGTGAAGCTTAGCTTCTACAAAGATCACTTCTTACATATCACAACGAAGGGTTTCATTGACCCACCAAGATACACGCAGATTCACCTACCCCCCTCGTTGAGGATCTCTCTTGGGCAGTTCCGGGTCTCTTCACATAAACTTCGCATCAAGAGCGACAGAGCGAGCGACAGAGCAGAGCGACTACCCAGGGAGAGGTGCATATGCACACTGTGTGACATGCAGGAGGTTGAGACAGAGGAGCATTTCATCTACAGGTGTCCTGTGTACTATGAGATCCAAGGGCATTTCCACTGCCTCTTCAAGGATAGTTATGGGATTTTGGCCTGTTTCCTCTCCTACCCCGACCAGCGGTGTTTGGCAAGTTTCATTCATGAGGCACTTGGACACCGTGAGAGGATACTTCAAGCACGGAGACAAAAGCAGACTTCTTTCTCGGCTGATCCCTCTCAAAGCTCTATCACGGAGTTCTTTCAGCTAGATCACATGGACCCCCACGAGACGAGGCCTCGACATGACCGTGACCCAGAGCCTGTGACCCGACAGCTCAGACAGAGGGTCGACACACAGATCACACTTGGGGACATCCCCTCCTTCTTTAGAGTCGAAGCCCAACCGACGGGGGTCACAGTAGCCCTGGTCAGACGCAGAGCTGACCAGGAGACGTGCTAGGACCGCACCTCTAAGTGGCCGATAGCACTCTATTGCCGACTTCATGCCTCCACTGCCTCATCCATCCTGATATCTTGTTGCTGCCAATGATAATGATGATGATGATATTGATGACGATGCTGAGACTGAAATATAGTCAATCATTGACATGACTATGTTGTACTTAGGACTTAGTACTGCCATTCCGCATTTTTGCATTTTGCATTGGTATGGACACTCGTTTAGTAGCTCCACTACCACAGCTTGTTGTATCAAGATTTTTACAGTCTCATAGATCCATCGGTCTTCCAAAGACGTTAATAACCTTTCTTTCTTTCTTTCTTTCTACATCCCATCTCACGGTACCACAGCTTGTTGTATCAAGATTTTTACAGTCTCATAGATCCATTGGTCTTCCAAAGACGTTAATAAACTTTCTTTCTTTCTTTCTTTCTTTCTACATCCCATCTCACGGTACCTCCCACACCACAGATTACTCACACCACTTATCATGACATACATTTCGACTGCAGCCTCTCGCCTATATATTCAGCTCGCCTTTACATACTTCACATATATTGATTTTATACCCTTACTAGAGGACCGTGCTGCTCTGGTCACCCACTCACTGCACGAGGCTTCCCTTCACGCTTTCCCCCACACTACTCGCTCCACTCATCCACCACCACCTGGGACCGTCCCTTGTAATAGTTGGTACGATAATGAGTGCAAGGCTTTACGCCGTCGACTTAGATTCGAAACCAAAAACCACCTCCCAAACGAACCAAAGAGCCTACGTGAGTATCGTCGATTGGAACGTAGGAAGAAGCTGGATTTCGTCCGCCAAAACGAGGAAGAACTACTCAATATTTTGTTTGGTAACAACTCTAAGCACTTTTGGCGGAGATTTCTAGATGGCAGTCCCCTTCACCACTCACTGACACTCGAGTTTGGCATAATTATGCACGCACACTCTATGATATCCCAAATCAGCCAGCTCCTGATCTCACACATACCTCGCCCCACATCCTGCACATTTTTCACTGGGGGGGTGTGAAGGATGCTTTGATGAAACTTCATAATGGCCGAGCGAAAGATCATAAGGGCCTATGTACTGAATTCATTGCATATGGGATTACTCTCCTAGCCCCAATCTTAGCAAAGCTCTTTAATGAAGTTGTTTGTTGGGGGTTTCCACACACCTGGACTGTCAACACTATCTCACCCATCCACAAGGCACGGGATCACATGAGCCCGGAGAAATGATCGGACATGTCATGTCCAAGATGTATGCATCAGTACTTGATTCTAAGGTCAATCGATTCGCAGAGTACAGGGGACTTAGAGCCGTTGGACAAACTGGATTCCGACGCGATCATGGGATCATGGATCACATTCTCACACTCACGTGTATCATCAAGGAGGCAAGGGCACGGAAGCAGAGGGTATGTTGTTGCTTTGTGGATTTTCGCAAAGCCTTTGACACGGTTCTAAGAGCCCGCCTCCTCCGACGCCTATTAGATTTGGGGTGTGACCAGGAGATCATCTAGATCGTCATGGCGCTTTAGAAGAGAGTCTTAGGTAGAGTCCGGGCAGGGTCGGGGTGGACAGAGGAGATCATGAGCACTATTGGGATCAAACAAGGGTATCCTTTATCATCCACCCTATTTGGCCTTTACATTAACGAGCTTAAGACAATTATGCAGACACTGGGGGGGATGGATGCTCTCTAGCTGGCACGCTGATCCGGATATTGCTATTTGCAGATGATGTGGCACTTTTGTCTTCCTCAGCAAAGGGCCTTCGCAGACACCTTGATGCCCTACAGTTCTTTTGTGAGTTCCATGATTTGAAGGTTACCCTTGGTAAAACCAAGGTCATGATCTTCAATACATCTCGAGCCGTTATGCGCCAAGAGCTGTTCATGTTTGACGGGTCACCTGTTGAGATTCTTTCGTCATATACATACCTTGGTGTTATCTTCTGTCACGATCTGTGACGTATTCCTTTCTCTTTCTAGACTTATGGATGGTTTAATGAATGGACACTTGTGGAAGGGTATGACCTTTCGACGGGACACTTGCCCTTTCGACGGGACACTTCCTAATGAGACATAACCCTTCACAAGAGACATTCTAATGAAGAGACATTCCTATTGTAATGTACCCTCTCATCAAGGGTCACACCCTTCACAAGGGGTACACACCTCTTCATGCACATACCCTTTGGAGTACACACCTTTTCATGTGTGACTCTTCACTCTCTATATAAGAGAGGCCAAATTGTATGGATGACAATCACATCCACCCTACAGACATTCAAGCAATACAGTTATTCCTTTGCTCTCTGCTATCTCAGTCTCTTTTCTGTTCCTTAGCACTGTTCTAAATATAGTAAATCTAGGATTTCTTACAGTGGTATCAGAGCAAAATTCGCTCCTGCCTGTAGGAAATGCCCCCCACCTTCTAGCGCTGATCTGATACATTTTTGCCGCTAGAAGGACATCCGTGCACATAGTGCATGGAAGAGATGGAGAGGATGAGCGTAAAATTTTTAAACGCCTAAAGTCATCCTGGCCTCTCCATCTCCCTCACATCACAAGTTGATGTGAATGGACACGACCAAAATCGTGTCCTTTAAGGTGCTTGGGCTGTCCCAAAACCAAGGGACGCGCCTTTTCCACCATGGGACACACCTTTTGGTGACGAGTCTCGACTCCTCACTCATGGGACATACCCCATCGTGGGCAAAGGGACATACCTATTCATGCAGGGTCGCACCCCTTTTAACAAAAGGGACATATCCCCTCATGAACAGGTGCACCTATTCCAAGGGTCACACCCCTTCGAATAGGCACACCTCCTAGGCCCAAGTACCTACAAAAGGGAACCTAGAGGGGTAAAAAGGGATAAAAATTAAACCCATCCCCTAACCCTAGGTTTACCCTAACCACCCTAGGGTTAACCTAACCCCCAACTTAATATTGGGGCAAATAACCCTTAGGCTGCCCAACGAATCGTCGTACCTTCCAGCCAACACAAAGAACAAAAAACGGCCGTACGGATCTCCCGCAGTCTGCGCCAGCCATCGCAACCTTCCGTACCAGCCTGCGCAGCAATCCGTACAAGTCTGCGCAGCAATCAGTACAAGTCTGCGCCATCCGTACAGCCCTGCGCAACAGTCCGTACAACCTGCGCCATCCGTACTGCCCTGCGCTGTCCGTACAGCCTGACGAACAGTCCGTACAGCCTGCCGTACAGGCCGTACAATCCTGGCCCGTACACACCGTACGGATAGTACGTCCATTCCGACGCTGCACAGCCCTCTTTCGACATTGCGCTGCCAGCCAGCCCTTGCCTCGCGATGATCGCTGACAGACTACTCCTTATTTGCAGTCCTGCATACCCGATTTCCTGACAGGCTGCTGCCTCTCCTTGTTTCGCCATTTTTACCCTGCCAATTCAGCACCAGTTGCCATTTCTCGCAATGAAGAAAGCCCGTTGACAGCCCGGACCAGACCAGCCTCGAGCACTCCTCGCAAAACACTGCAACATGGACCTCCGGACAACGATTTGCAGCCTTCTTCTACGCAATTACTTGGCAGATTAAAGTATTGCCAGGTGGAGTCTTTCCAATCTGCTTTTTCAGGATTCTTTTTAACAAATTACAAATGAAAGAATCCACATTAAAGCATGGAAACCCCTGGTAATTCACCCGGCCATTCAAGGACACCTCAGGCACCTGCTACTACACAATATCGTGTTCAAATTGCACAGCCAGCCCATTTTGGAGCCTTTGCATCTTGGGTCTTCTGTGTCACGTGCCCTCCGAGTGACTTGGATCACATCCTCTACCTTCTGCGTGAGGCACCTCAATTACATTATTTCCTCAGCACAGTACAGGTTGTGTTCCACGAGACGCGAAGATATCTGGAACACGATATTCCTCAGGAGTTTGCTGTTCATTTTTGGAGAGAGTTCTACCCTTCACCTTCGGCATCCCCAGGGTACTCTCCACCTCCTTCAGCTCCCCGATATCCTCCTCTACAGGGCGTACCTTCTCCAAGTCAGTATTTACATTCTGAAGGCACTCCCTCTCCTGGATATCCTCCTTTTCCGACAGCAGCTCCTTACCCTTTTTCAGATCCGTGGACTCTGCTACCTACCCCTGTCTTATCACGAGCAGTAACACCTTTCTCGGAATCTCCAGTGTTACCTCCGACAGGACCTCCCTTACCAGATTTCCACGGGTGGTTCCATCCTGCCTCGCCTGCCCCCTCCAATATGAGCAACCTCAGGGAGCAGCCCGAATCCTCTTTCAGGGATGGTTCAAACTAGAGCGCAAGTTCGCGCCTCTCACAGGGATTTCCGACATGTCGCACCGCTCGCGTGAAGCCTCTCCCGAGATTAAAGAATCAAGTCCCAAAAAGACCCCTGAAGGCAACACCCAAAGTGAATCTCTATTGCAACTTCAAATATCTCAGCTTCAGGACAGCATCTCCGACCTGGTTCAAAAAGTTCAACAACTCCAAGATTCTCGTAGTCCAGCACATACAGAGGACGACGTGACGCAACCCGACGACGATGCGGATTCTTTCCCCCCCGAGGTAGAAAATACTGAACTGCGTACTCTCTATCGATTACTTCAAGCTTCCAAAACAAAGCGACTTGACGTCAAACTTCCGGAAGCCTACACTGGTCAACGTAATCGCCGAACTGTTGACCAATGGCTCGCTAAAATGCGCATGTATTTTGACACTGTTGACCTCACGGAAGGCAAAAAGATCGCCTTGGCAGCCTCCCTCCTGAAGGATACAGCATTTCTATGGTGGCAAAGACGCTTAAAGGACGGAAAAAGTGTGTTAACTTGGGAACGTTTTGAACACGTGCTCCGTAAGCAGTTTGTACCTGCCAATGCGGACTTCCAAGCACGATCAAAACTTCGACAGTTGGAGCAAACGGGTTCCCTGTCTTCTTATATCTCTCAGTTCACCACATTGGTGCTAGAGATTGATGGTTTAACTGAGGATGATCGCCTTCATGCTTTCATCTCAGGCTTACAACCCTCGTTACGCATTGATGTTCTTAAAGCCAATATTACCACCACAGATGGCGCTATTGCTTACGCAGAGCGCATTACAGATTTCCTCAACACAGGGAAGCAGAGTGCTAATCGCACACAGAACTCTCCTATGGCCAAAGGTGCTCGCCCTCAAGATAACACCAGGTTTCGAAAAAACTTCGGTAATCAAGGTCAGCGACAGTCTCAAGATCCCCAGAAGCCTCAGAAATCATTTGCTGGATTCCAACAGAAGCACTCCCCCAAGGATCGTGTTTCTTCTTCTTCACAAAGTCATTACCGACAGCCCCAACATAAAGGTGCGGCCACTGACAAGAAGAACAACTCCAGCACAAAAGGACTTTGTACCATCTGTACAGGCGACCATAGATGGTTCGATTGTCCCAAGCGACCAAAGCAAAACTCTAACATGGAACCTAGCACTTCCCCAAAAGAAGATGCTACCTCAGCACAAGACAAGAAAGGCAAAGCTGTTCGAATGGCGAATACCATCCACCTCAGCCTTGCCAGCAACCCCGAACCTTCCCTGGCCACTCAAGTACTTTGTGTTCAAGGATCGATTCGTGGAACAACGGTCACCATCCTCATCGACAGTGGCTGTTCTCATAATTTCCTAGCCAGTTCTGTGGTCGATAAACTTCGGTTGACCACCAGTCCTAGCCTCATGGACTATCAGATTGAACTTGCAAATGGAACAACTTTCTTGTGCAACACCAGGATCAAAAACTTGTCTTTTCGCATCCAACATTATACGGACAAGTTAAACTTCGACATTATGCCTCTTTCTCGGTACGATGTCATACTCGGACAACAGTGGCTATACGATTATGATCCATCAATCAGCTTTCGCAGCCATACTATCCAGTTTGTCCACCAGGGAAAACTTATCGAGCTAACTGGTTCTAGGGATTCTCCTTCAACCCCAGTTGCCTCTGCACTACAAGTAAAGAAGTGGGTTCGTAAACGCCAACCAAAGACTTCACTTCTGTTGGTTACGGCAGTAGAGGAGACACCAGCTAAGGATCCTCCTGAATACCTCAACCAGCCTTTTTTCCAGCCCTACCTGGACCTTTTTCCACAGGAATTGCCAAAGCAGTTACCACCTCGACGACCAGTGGATCACCCAATCGAACTTATTCCCGGCAGTAATCCACCGTCGAAACCTCCTTATCGGGTTTCTCACACTCAAAATGCAGAAATCCAAAGACAGGTCACCGAGCTACTCGACAAAGGTCACATTCGGCCCAGTCGCAGCCCTTTCGGATCTCCTGTACTACTTGTGGAAAAAAAGAACAAGTCTATGCGCCTCTGCATCGACTATCGAGCCCTCAACAAGCTCACTATCAAAAACAAGTATCCATTGCCTCGCATTGATGACCTCTTCGATCAACTTCTACATGCAACACAATTCTCCAAGATTGATCTTCGTTCAGGTTATCATCAAATTCGCATACGAGAAGGTGATGAATACAAGACAGCTTTTCGAACAAAGTATGGACACTATGAATGTTTGGTCATGCCATTTGGGTTAAACAATGCCCCGGCCACATTCATGACATTAATGAACGACATCTTCAGGCCTTTCCTCGATAAGTTCGTCATCGTTTACCTCATCCTCGTTTTCAGCAGATCCCTACATGAGCACAAACAACATCTTCACCGAGTTTTTGAAGTTCTCCGCGCAAATTCTCTCTACATCAACATTGAGAAGAGTGAGTTCTTCAAGACCCAACTCGAATATTTGGGACATGTTATTTCGGCTCAAGGCATCTCTGTGGATCCCAAGAAGGTCGAGGTAATCCGAAACTGGCCTACTCCTAAGAATGTTCATGATGTCCGCTCTTTTCTCGGATTGGCAAACTTCTACCATACAAAGGTCTATCAGTTTTCCGAAATCGCAGCTCCTATGTCCGAATTATTGAAAAGCACAGCAGTTTTTCAATGGCTTCCCGAAACAGAGTATAGTTTCCAACAACTCAAGCAAGCACTCACTACCACACCAGTTATGGCTATTGCTGACCCCAACCTTCCATTTGAGGTCATGACCGACGCTTCCGACATCGCTACTGGAGCAGTCTTGATGCAAGAAGGCAGAGTTATTGCTTTTGACAGCCATAAACATTCTGATATCCAAACCCGATATCCGGTTTATGATAAGGAGTTTCTTGCTATTATACATGCTTATCGCTCTTGGAAACATTATCTCATGGGTGCCGACTCTGTAGTCAAAACAGACCATCACTCTTTAAAGTACATCTTTACTCAGCCAGTCATGAACGCTCGACAAGCACGCTGGGTTGAGTTTCTGGCCAACTTTCACATGACCATTGAGTACATACGAGGACTACGCAATGTAGTTGCAGATGCTCTCAGCAGGTTACCTCTAGCATCAGCCATGGCAATCTCTACATTATCTGTGGATGTTCCGAATTCATTCAAAGGAAAGTATTTCAATGATAAAGACTTCGGCACCGCAGTACAGGTTCTTTCCAAAGATCAACCTTCGACTTCCGAACAGAAGATTTTCTCATCCTATTCTTATACGGACGACCTTCTGTATTATCAAGATCGCGTCTGTGTACCACATGACAAGGATGTTCGACGTCTTTTGTTAAAAGAGCATCATGTAGTTCCTTATGCTGCCCATCCAGGCATCAATAAGACTTATCGGTTACTCAGTGCAACATACTACTGGCCTCAGATGAAAAGAGATGTCATCAACATGGTTACATCTTGTCTATCATGTCAACAAATGAAAGCAAGTCGACGACTTCCAACAGGACTTCTTCAGCCTCTTCCAGTTCCAACTGAAAGGTGGGAAAGTATTTCCATGGATTTCATTACAACACTACCACGATCTTCCCGAGGTAACACTCAGATTATGGTAATTGTTGATCGCTTGTCCAAAATGGCACACTTTGTTGCTTGCAAAAGCAGTGCACAGGCCCCGGACATAGCCAAACTCTTTATACAACACATCTTCCGACACCATGGATTACCCAAGAATATCATATCCGACAGAGATCCTAAGTTTACCAGTCACTTTTGGATTTCACTCTTCAAATCTTTGGGTACAACTCTATTGTTCAGTTCAGCTTACCACCCAGAATCAGATGGACAGACTGAAAGAGTCAACCAAGTTCTGGAAGAAATGCTTCGACATTATGTTCAGTCACGCCTTGCAGCCTGGGAAGAGTATCTACCACTCCTCGAGTTTGCTTATAATAACTCTTTCCATAGCGCCATCAGCATGACTCCATTCCAAGCAGCTTATGGACACACTCCGATTGTACCAACAAATTTTGTACTTCAACATCGAGTGGCCCTAGCTGATCAACTGGTTCAAGAAATGCAAGACATTCTACTGCAAGTCAGGGATCATATGCGACAAGCGCAAGAGCGGTATCAACGGTCTGCCAACAAACATAGACGTCACCTCGAATTTAACACTGGTGACATGGTGCTATTATTTGTAGCTCCACATCGCTATAAGACGGTTAAGCCTGTGTTTCCTAAGTTGCGACCAAGATACTATGGACCTTTCCGGATCGTCAAGAAAAATTCACCTTTAAGTTATAAATTGGAATTACCACCATCATGGGGTAAAATCCATCCAACATTTCATATTTCTTGGCTAAAGACGTACATTCCAGGCGATGAAGCAGTACCTCCTGCTGGTGATTATGTCCCAGAAATCGAAGACGATTATGTTCTCCTTATTCCTGAGCGTATTCTGGACCATCGACAGCGAGAGACTCGACATCGACTTATCACGGAATTCCTTGTTCTTTGGCGAGATCTGGACGACTCCGACGCTACTTGGCAGTCTGATGAAGACTTACAGCAGTACCCTGACTTTTACAGCAGTATTTTCAGCATCTACCATGATATTTTCTACATCGGTTCATTATCTCCACCAGGGTCTTCTTTTGAGTGGGAGGGGATGTCACGATCTGTGACGTATTCCTTTCTCTTTCTAGACTTATGGATGGTTTAATGAATGGACACTTGTAGAAGGGTATGACCTTTCGACGGGACACTTGCCCTTTCGACGGGACACTTCCTAATGAGACATAACCCTTCACAAGAGACATTCTAATGAAGAGACATTCCTATTGTAATGTACCCTCATCAAGGGTCACACCCTTCACAAGGGGTACACACCTCTTCATGCACATACCCTTTGGAGTACACACCTCTTCATGTGTGACTCTTCACTCTCTATATAAGAGAGGCCAAATTGTATGGATGACAATCACATCCACCCTACAGACATTCAAGCAATACAGTTATTCCTTTGCTCTCTGCTATCTCAGTCTCTTTTCTGTTCCTTAGCACTGTTCTAAATATAGTAAATCTAGGATTTCTTACATCTTCTCTGGACCTATCTTCACCATGAGACCCGCGATGCAGTCCCGCCTGAGCAAGGGATACACTTCATTGGCTAGATTAGAGAGGCAATGCTTCCGCTCACACTTTCAGGATCCACGGATTAAGGGATTGTTGTTTGACTCCTTGGTTCGTCCAACGGGGATGTACGGTAGCCCTTGTTGGGAGGCGGATCTATCAAATATAGAGTGGGCTCGTGTGGAGCGACTACAGGTTCTCATATCCGCAATAAGCCGTCTGTCCCTCACCAAATTATTCAGGCTGAGTTTAGGTCATCCCCACTACAACTGGATGCAACATTTCTCTTGTCACACGAGGTCAACCACATCATCCGCAAGGATCTTTTACAACTACACACATTCTGGACCTGGTTGGGACAGAGCGAGCTTCCAGTGAAGCTCAACTTCTACATGGATCATTCTTTACACATCACAGAGGAGGGTTTCATTGACCCACTAGGATATACGCAGATTCACTTACCCCACACACTAAGGATCTCTACTGGGTGGTTTCGGGTCTTTTCACATAGACTGTGCGTTGAGAGTGGCAAGGTAGAGAGTCTACCCCAGGAGAGGCGCACATGCACATTATGTGACACACAAGAGGTGAGTCGAAGGAGCATTTCATTTTCACGTGCCAATTTACTATGAGATCCGAGGACGCTTCTACTGCCTCTTCAGAGAGAGTTTTGGGGTGTTGTCCCGGTTTCTCTCCTATCCAGACCACAGATGCTTGGCGGCTTTCATCCATGAGGCAGTCAGGCACCGTGAGTGTCTACTTCGATCACGGAGACAGTAGCAGACCTCCTCCTTGGTAGACCCTTCTCAGAGCTCGATCACGGGATTCTTCCAACCACAGCAAGGGGACCCTTATACTACGAGGCCCCGACATGATCGGTATCCAGAGCCAGCAACACGACAACTCATACAGAGGATTGACGCACATATTACACTTGGGGATATCCCCCCTCTATTCAGAGTCGGAGCTCGGCCGGTAGGGGTCACTCTAGCCCTTGTTAGGCGCAGAGCTATGACCAGGAGATGACACAGGACCACGCCCGTGAGCAGCCGACAGCACTCTATCGCCAACTTCATGCTCCCGCCGTTCCACTTGGCTGAACTGATTTGCATTTTGCATTGGTGTGGATGCTCGTTTAGTAGCTCCACCCTCACAGTTTGTTTGTATCAATACTCTCACAGTCTCATAGACCCATCAGTCTTCCGAAAGCTTTAATAAACTTTCTTTCTTCTTTCTTTCTCACATGTTATCAGACACAAGTGAACACGACCTCAAAAAGACCACAAGTCAGTCCATCCACACTGCACGAGCAAACCCCAATATCCTCAAAAAGAAATACAAGGCATTTGACAAGTTCAAGGAATGGCTGACAATGCTAGAAAATGAAACTAAAGATAATGAGAACAAATAGGGGAGAACTCTTATTAGCAGAACTTGATTTGTTCTAAAGGTCGAGGGCAATCAAATGTAGCTGGCTACAAATCATATTCCATTTTAGAATGACGGTAACAGAATGCAAGAACAAATACATTATGGAAATGGCGAGTTCAACGTTTATCGACAAAGGACTTGGCAAATGTTTTTGAGCAACAGTAGTGCACACTACCATGTACCTATTTAGGATGAGTTTGGCAAAGACACTAAGGAAAGACTCCATGAAGCCTACTCAAATAAAAACCCATCTGTCATGCATTTAAGGTCTTTGGTTCTAAATGCCGACAAAGCTTGATTTAAAATGTCGAGTGTGTACTATCATCGGATACAATGTGGAGTCGAAAGGATACCGGCTCTAGAAATCCAACCACCAAGAAAAATGTTGTCAATAGGGACATTGTGCTTTAAGAGCATGACAGTCAAGAGAGACTTGAAGCTCCAGTAGAAGTATCTGCTATTATGGAAGCATGACATAAAGAGGAAGGAAGGAAGAACCTGCATGTAGAGGATAGGTCCAAGGTGTCTAGGACATCTCCAAGCATCCAATAGGGTGCGGAAGGGCACAGCCACAAGATGTTGATGTGGCATGCTGCTTCCGTGGCTCAGATGGATCTCAACGAAATCATATGGATCTAAGCGAAATCACTACGTACCTATATAGATGATGTACGGACATGCTGACATGTGCAATGGGAAGGTCAGCAACTGGCATTGAAGTCTGCATATGACATGGAAAAGTCAGCAGTTGATGTGGGAGTCGGCTCATAAAGTGGTGCAACTGACACATGGCAGCTCACGCCCCCAGGTCGACTACAAGTCAGCTCATGTTTGTTGTTGTTCGGTTTTGCCCTGGGGTTTGTCGGCGTAGCACTGCTTATTGCATGGGCTATATAAGTGAGAGTTGCACTCTCACTTTCCATCTCATTCACAATTGACTCTCCCCTCTTCATCACTTGAAGAGAGCCACAGTATTGAGGCACTGTGTACTCCAGCTCCATCACCTCCCATCTCTGAAGTTGTGCAAGTAAGGATACCGACATTTAGTAGAGGAGAGCGTGGTATCCAAATGTTTTACCTATTGTAATGGAAGCATCTTTAACCAAGAGAGACAGATAGAAGAGTCACACAAATTATTAGTGGAGACTGTAGATGGAAGGATATTTCCTAAGGCAGTGGCCAATGCTATGTAATAAGGAGCTAGGGGGCGCTTTTCCCTTACATTAAAATTTTTTACCCCTAACCTTACGTAGAGGTTGAGTTTGTGGGTGAGTTAGTCACCACACATCTTTTAACTCTAGTTAGGGTTCATTCCAGGGTTTCATCTCTATGACTATCCTAGCTTTGTAGTTCATTGTTGCTGCTCCAGCTTGCTTCAGCTACATTCTCTCACTTCCATTTCCAAACATTTGGTATCAGAGCATTGCTCCCACGCCTCTCCCTGCGGCTCTCACACCCTCTAGCTTCACTTTTGTTGAGAAGAACTTGGCCAAAACGGTTCGTTTTGCTGGCAGCCACCTCCTACAGGGTCCTCTTGCTTGGGTGCCACTTCTGGAGAAGTTCTTGCACTGTTTTGGACCTAGGTAACCAGTTTTTGGAGGTTTCTTTGCAGATTTCGAGCTAGTTTGGACCAGCCACCACCCCCTATTGCAAGTCCAAGGCTGGGCATCTCTTTTTGAGCACTTTGGGAGCTTCTTCTAGGTTGGGCGACCTCATTTTGGACCCATTTTGAACAAAAACAGTCAGCTGAACCTGTTTTTTGTGGGACTTGTTGCCGATTTTTGAACGCAGCAATCATTCCTAGGCTGGGCGCCTATTTCTTGAGGGCTGAACACACTTTTCGAGGTGTTTTTCAAGGTTGGATACGCTTTTCGAGGTGTCTTTCAGGACTGTTTTGCTGTTTTGAAGCTTTTCTACCACTCGTGGGACTGTTTTGGAGCTTCTGGAAACTTCTCCTTGCTGTTTTGAATGTGTCTCAAGCAGTATTGTGCAAGGACAGCTCATATTTTGCACCTCTAGGTGCATTTTCAGTCCATACGGTTGGGGACTTGCTGTTTGCTTCAAAACATAGATAAAAATCAGTCATTTCTTGCTTGCTAAGGAAAAGCACATATAGTTCTGGGAGATCATTTTCAGTCCATCTTCGAGCTCTTTTTGGAGGCTTTTTGCAGCCCGTTTGCTTGGGTTTTGGTTTGGTAAACTTGCGATTCTGATACTACTTGCATTGGGAGCTCTTTTCCCTCTCAATCGCTTGTATTTGTTGAACTGGGGTTTGCCTTTGCAGGTACAATCGAGCATTTAGTTGGGTTTATGCCTTGTTCAACCACTGGCTTTTTAGGGAAACTTTTGAGATTGCGGCAAATATCCCAGCACCGGATCTTTCGGGTGTATTTGAGGGACATCCTCAAGCCTAGTATAGGCTTTCACAATGATATCTGTTACTTGAGCAAGGTGTTCACAGCAAGTGAACTTTGTTGATTACTGAAATGGCACAGCAAAATCCTAATGATGTCTTTCAATTGCTTGCCCAAGAGGATCGGTTGGATGGCACCAACTACCCTCTTTGGAGTTTTTTAATTCGCAATCTGTTAGTTGCCAAAGGTGAGTGGGATTATGTTACGGGTGATGAGGCCTGTCCCGGTCCTATAGCACCAAGTACTCCTCCACAACAAAGGGGGGGGGGGGGTGTGGTGGTGGTGGTGATGGTCGTGGGTAACAAGGACAACAAGCTGCCCCGGTTGGGCAAGCACCTGCAAGTATTACTCCTAAGCAAAGGAGGTGGAATACTCGTAATGCTCAAGCCTTGTCTTTGATTTCACTCAATATCAAGAGGTTTATTGTCCCTCATATTAGGTCCTACCAGCCTACTAAAGAAGCCTGGGATATTTTGGAGCATATGTATCGAGCTCATAATGAGGCGAGAATCTCATATTTGTGCAAAGAGCTTGATAATGTGCACTTGGATGAGGGTGATTCTATACAGGAACATGTCACCCAGATTGAAGATTTACGAGAACAACTCTTGAACATTGATGAGGTCATTCCAGACCCACGGCTTGTTACCATTACTCTAAATTACTTGCCCGAGTCTTATCTTTATTTTCATATGTCTCTCAACCTTTCGATGCGAGGGAACCAAAATCGCCTCACCTTTCAAAGAATTGGTAGCACCCTTGTTGCAGTAGGAGCAGACGCGAAAGAATATGGCTTCACGTTCTCGTAGTGGGGAGCATGCTTTTTCAGCGAAGAGAAAGTTCAACCAAGTCATGTCTCTAGTAGTGGTTCTGGACATGCACATGCAGGTGGGAAAGATAAAAAGGATGCCTTAAAGCCTTTCAAGAAAGGCAAGTGCCATTATTGCAAAAAGCATGTTCATCACATCAGTGAATGCCCCAAGAGGCTTGCAAAAGAGAAGAAGAAAGAGTTTGGTATGGCAATTTCAGGCTCAGCTCATCTTGCGGGTTCTGAGGATACTTCTGCTCATTTTGTTGAGCATGATTGGGCCTTCTTTACTTGCAGCTATGACGCTTCTTGGAAGTAATGTATTTTCAGCATGAATGAGAAGGCAAAGACATGGTACTTTGATAGCGATGCGAGAAAGAGTCTGGTATAGCAATTTCAGGCTCAGCTGATCATGCAGGTTCTGAGGATACTTCTGCTCATTTTGTTGAGCATGATTGGGCCTTCTTTACTTGCAACTATGATGCTTCTTGAAAGTAACGTATTTGCCAAGGCTTAAGCTGTCGGTTCAGATGCCAGTGAACCTTTTGATGCCTCTGTTTACAGCCAGGCTGTGGGATGCCTTATTTATTTATGCAACACATCTTGACATTCAGTATGCAGTGTCCCAGTTGAGTATATTTATGCACAATCCAAAGACATCACATGGGCAAGTTGTGAAGCGTGTGTTCCGTTATCTGTAGGGAATCGAACTCTTGATTCGCTCTTTCCGAAGGGGGGTGACTTAGTATTCTACAGTGGCTACCTCTTCATGTGAGGCTGAGTACATGGCAGCCTTCATGACCACTGTCGAGTGTATTTGGCTGAGGTGTTTGATGGGTGATCTTCATGCATCATTGGAAGAGCCTACTCCAATTCTCACTGACAGTCAGAGTGCCATTACAGTGGCACAGAATCCTATGTTTCATGCTCGTACGAACACATTGAAATTCATTATCATTATGTCGGACATCAGCTTGGTCTTCTGCGCTACATTATAGAATGTGGCAGATCTCTTCATCAAAGCATTACCTCGTCCAAAGTTTGAGGCTTTTCGCAAAGCTTAAACTTATATCCATTTGGTGATCGATGTTTACCTTGTATATTGCAACATTATCACTGCAGGGGAGTGTCAGAAATATTTATATTTCTTAAGGCAGTGGCCAATGTTATGTAATAGGGGGCTAGGTGCACTTTTTCCCTTCATTAAGGTTTTTTACCCCTAACCTTACTTAGAGGTTGAGTTTGTGGGTGAGTTAGTCACCACACATCTTTTAACCCTAGTTAGGGCTCATTCTAGGGTTTCATCTCTATGACTACCCTAGCTTTGTAGTTCATTGTTGTTGCTGCAATTTCATTCCAGCTTGCTTTAGCTCCATTCTCTCGCATTCTCTCACTTCCATTTCCAACACTAATAAGCAACTATGCACTCTATGTAGCAGGGAGGTGGTTGAGTCTTAGGAAACGTGCACTCATGGTTTGCCATTTCGTCAAAAGATCAAAGACCAAGACCACCATGTGCTAGGTGACTTCAGAAACCTTGTAGACCTACTCCATATACCACCAACTCTTGCGACTTACTCCTCACTTCACATGGGTTGCAAGTCTCGAGACTAATTTCAGCAGCAAGCTAGTTCAGATGTAGCACAAGAGGAGCCATGAGGCATTGTCAAGGGAACATACACACTGGTACGCACATGTCATGACATGCATGCTATGTGACATGAGAGCACATCCATGGACATTGTTCTTCGATAATCATGTATCTTGTACCTATTGCATGCAAATAAGCAAGCATGGATATGAAGAGCTACCTTGAATACAACACCAGTCTTGCGGCATTTGTCCATCGTGATATTATTCACTTTCCCTAAAACAAAAAAACCCATGACAGTGAGTTCTTGCAAGACATTTAACATTGTATGTCAAACAAAGACCAAGAAAATTACACAAAACAAGATTATAGTACCTTTGCATACATTAAGATTAACTTATATTGACTTCTAAGGAAATGAAAGCATAGTCTACATGAATGGCTCTGCCATCAACTTCCTTGCCTTGAACTTGTATCACAGAGTCATTGCAGCCAAATATGTAGACCGACTGCCAAGCGTTGCATTTGCTTATAACCAAGCTTTTATTTCCAGCATGATTCTCTATAACCCACCTGCATAATCAAAATATAGGGCATTGTGACAATAGCTCTGGATAGCCTTGCCCCCCAATGTAACAGAGTATAACCACCAAACGTAATAAGAAGAACAAGCTTATAAGAACATAATCACCAATCGTGACAAGGAAAAGCTCACAATAATAAGCAAGTTGAAACCTTTGGGAAGGTAGCTGTAGAAACCCAAAAAAATAGGTACAACAAGCAATAACTAACAGATCATCGTTGCTAGAATTTCGGCAACATGGAATGTGTTAGAATACATTCACAAACAGAATTTTCCATGCCTGTTATTTCCTTAATTTCTTAACTAACTAATATACAAACTATATTTTATATACGAGGACATGAAAGAGTTTGAAAAGATAGCTTGAAATGAGCTTAAGACATCCTGGATTATGACTCATGTAAATTTAGGACATGGGGGGGGGATGACAAACGGGATGAAGGGGGATGGATTAGGGCTGCCATGTGCGCAGTAACCATGCTGCCCACATGGGCAGCTCAGAGAAGACCTTTTTGTAATCATTTTTGGGCGGTCACATGAACCACCAGGTCAGCATGGATATAGGCTTTATAGGCAGTAGCATATACCTAGATGAATCCAGGAACGTTCCCAAACTCATCCTCTAGAAACACAACATAGTGCAGTTTCAATCTCACAATAGTCACTCATAAGATTGAAAACCATAAACTCCATCACGCATAGCAGGGACTAGCTACTATGACATCCCCACTGACGTCATCAGCGCACAACAGTGGGGGTAGACCATAGTATAAAAGTATGCTCTCACACATACAAATCCACACACCCACACATACTTGAGCATCCATTTATACAAGGTCTTCGTACTGAGTTTCCGTCGGCACTCCGGAGGTGGAAGGGCAAACTCAGCCATGACGAAGGCTAGCACTAAAGGAGAAGGCTAATCAAAAAGTAGTCCAAATCTCTTCATTCAAGCTACAACTGCTCGTGAAGTCTAAACGATTTCATTTTATAGGCAGTAGCAGCTGGTTGGCCTGTTCAGTTGAGCCAGTAGGCTGCCAATACTGGTTGGCATGCCAGCATGCAGATCCAGTCGGGTCAAAAACAGCTGGTAGGCACTTTGTAGGTTGGCAGATGCAGACTGCAGGTCAGCCAGTTCTGAGGGCATTTATCCCATTTATAAGGAGCGCACTTGCCTTCTCTACCCATAAATTCTACCATTGACGGTGAAGAGCAATGGGAGATCTGGTGATCAGGAGGAGTCAGTCTGCAGCAGTTTTGGACCTTCCAGGAGCACACGAAGAGAAAGATCTACTCTCAGGTACAAGAGCCTATTGTGGTGCAAGGAGCATGAGCAGGAGACTCATCCACTGTAGCTACTGAAGGCTATAGGGGGCATGGCCGAGAGGAGTCAACTACCTCAGTAGGAATAGCATACCGAGCCAGTTTTGGTACCTCAACTCAGCAACAATGTGCTATACGTGTTGGTACAAGAGTCTGTACTTGGTTCTTTATATCAATACATCATCTGTATACAAGCCATGTGCGAAGGTTTGATCATCACTCCAAATCAGAGGGATCTATCTAGAGGATGCACATTGCAAATAGGATAGTGCCACTTATCGTGGCCATGCACCATGCACATGGTAGTGATAATAGAGACGCTCCTTGTCGTGCCTCTACTTCTCCACGTTGAGAAAGCCACATACCATCAGCTACTACTCCCTTGTTGAGTAAGGTGCTCGTGGTCTTGGAATATGCTTGCCCTGAGGTATCCTAATAATTCTTATTGAGACGGTCTGTGGGACTCTGATCGTTGCTTATGAGCTCAAAATTTTGAGCGAGCTCATAAGCATTGCCATACGTTGTTGGCCTAAATCCATAAACAATGTCAGACCAAAGACAATGACAAAACTTCTTGATCCAGTCCTTGTTTGAAACCTACAGCTGAATGGACACTTGCATGGGGTAATTTGTTCAGTGGTCAACCAACTCAGTGGTCCCTTGTACCAGCTCAAAGAACTGGACGTGAAGCCGGGCCATGTACTTGGATCCTTGATAAACTCCGCCCAATCATAGTAAGCTACTTTGAAGACTGCATTGTAATGCTATGTGCACCAATTGTGCCGATAAGTGAAGGCTTTGTTTGTCGAGTGAAACCAATCGCGGTTCTTTCCGGTAACAAAATAGGTAGAAAAACAAGAAATCTTCGTGATAGAAATAATCAAACACAAACAAAAAGCTCAAAGATGAATATACAATCACTTATCCATAGAGCTTCGCGACAGAGCGCGGGGAAAGAGGAGAGAAGCACCACCCGTAACACTAGGTACCAAAAATAAGAGCTGACCCCCCCGAAGGTCTTTATTGCGATAGAAAATACTTTGTACAACTGGCTCTGAGAAGAGCATGAAGCTGAGTACAACTCTTGAATGAATCTAGGAGGCTTGGGGCCTTTCTTTTACAGAATAGGCCTAGCAAAAAGCTAGGGCTTGCTTTCTAAAAGCTGCTTTTACACACACAAAAAAAGCTTTTTAGGATTTCTTTTTAAATCTAGTGCTTTTGGTGCCTTTATAATCTCGTGGGTCCTCTTTTAAAGAGGCGCCCCCCTTGTCCATGCTTTTAGGCCTCGTGGGACTTGCTTTTTGTGCTTTTCTCCCCACTCTTGGGTCCTTTTTACACTCTTAGGTCCTACACATTGCACAAACAAGTTCCAACACTTTAATCCATTAGAGGTTAGCAAAATGCATGCATTCCTAGTTCTTGGACTAATCCTGGTCCCTTATGGGCATCCCCACAGTTCTCTTTAGCAAAAGTAAACCAAAGCTTATTTTAGTTAACCAAAGTTAACTTTCTTGACCATCGTCAATGCAATAATATGTCTTGGGACAAGAACCAATTTGGTGACATCCCCAATTGCCTAATAGTTCTGGTACTTGGCAAGATACCTACACATAAACTTGCCTCTGGGCGCTTTTCTTATCTGTACAGTATGCAGTCTATTTGTTGGAGGATCTAGTCCATCTCTTCCATCTAAATTGGATCTTGGAATCTAGTAACTTCCGATTGTTGACTTAGATCGGTCTTGTGGCATTCTTTGCTCCTTTTGGCCGATTGGCCTTCCAGGGCACTAGCCAACCACACGCCCCCTTTCTGCATCTAAAACGCTTACTTTCCGTATTGAGATTCTTGTTTTTCTTTGGCATTTCCTACTCTTTAGAAGCACTTGCAGCCATAGGTCATTTTTTTCTTGCATTTCTTGCTCTTTAAGAGCACTGGGCAGCCATAGGCCCTTCTTTCTGGTTCTGGGATTGATTATTCCATCCAAGCATTTTTCATGCCACTACAATGCAATAATCCTCTTGCTATGATCAACCCACCTAAGTCCTTTCGATCTCGTGCCATTCTCGATCATATCAAAATTCTTGGTCCAAATTTCGTGGAATGACAAAGCTCTTGACATCTCTGTTTCTAAGAAGCAACATTATGTCTGTAGATACACTCAGAGAAGTTTCCCATCCGGTACTTATATGTCCTTCTTCCTTGCAAATCCATGCCCCTTTCACTTGGAGTTGACTACTCCTTTGACTTTCAAAAGCCGGACTAGAGATAGTTCTAAAATAATTGCTTCTTCCACGGGCTCTGTGTTACCCTCAGCTTCTTTGGTTGCAACTCCATCTTAAATCCGAATAAAAAGGAAGCCATAAATCGCATGGACAATATTTGGGCATATCATACTCATTGACTTCTCATTAATGAGAGGTGTCTTCCTCAAACAAACTCAAGAAAAAAGTCCCATTTTCTCCTTATATTGCCATACGAGGGTTAGGTCTCAAATAAACATAAGGCAAACTTTATCAACATGAAAGAGATACCTAGAATTGTATATTTCTTGGAGCCTTCTTTGACTTCTTTTCTTGAGAAACCCCTCGAGTCTTCTCTCATGGAATGATTTGTTGGCAGATATACTAATACTGTTTCCAAGTAGTGTGAACCTCTTCTTGGAATGGCTTTAGAAAGAACTATTCTGAAATAGATTCCATTAGCTACACAAGTGCTCCAATTCTCAATGGTCTTCTTGCTACCAAACACTTACCGTGCTACTCAGAGATAAACTTCAAACTTTCCAAAAGGACATATAAGTGACTGATGACTGCGAAACTCTGTTGCTTTGGCCATAATAATCCATGAGAAACCATAAGAGTTCTCGTATAAAACATATCCCAATGGAAACTACTGAATAATGGAATCCTGAAGAAAATACTGGGTCAATAATGACCATAAAATTCTGCCATATTGAGGGCTGGTACTTGAGCATGTCATGCTCCTAACAAGAAAACAACAAAGCTGAATATCATAACTAAAACTCCTCTGGAACTGAGATAATATAACTTGAAACTGAAATACTTGGTCAATAATGACCACAGGGAATTCCACCATAAGGATTAGATACTTGATCATCTCATCCTCCATAACATAACTGATTCTCATGACTAGTTATCATAACTCAATTCCCTAATTGAAGATCGTAAAATCAGGCGCATGACTATCAACTTGCCAACTTTGAACATACTACCGTCAAAAAGGGTCTGATATTGAATCTGTCATGGACCTAACTCTTCGATTCATAAAAGATATACAAGTAGTCTCTGACACTTCTCCCCTTCGGCATAAGCTGCTCAAACCCATAAACTGGATATAATAACTTTGAGATTCTTTTGTCCTAGTATTATGTATACAAAAGTTTGATGAGACCAAACAAATAGTCCATAGCCTTGACCACATAGGTCACAGAAAATTGGTTCCATAATAGAGACTATATCACTCCTGTACAATAACTTGGAATCCTCCAAAACTGAAATTATAACTCAGAATTACTAGCTTGTCCCATCAAGGAATACTTTAGGACCACATATATATGTATAAGCAATCTTGTGTGCTTGGCTATTGATTCCTGAAACAATCAAGGAAACAACACGCTTCTTTCCTTGTAAAGCACTTTGTCCAATGACAAGATTTCACTAAGAAGTGGTTCTCTCTTGCTTTTGCCAATTCAGCCAATAGTTCTCGATAGGAATCCTCATCCTAGGACCTTCTCCCCTTCATCTCGCAATCATGCTTAGGCGCTTGTACTTGTGAGGGCTGAGAGGCCGCATCCATGATGAGAAAAACGAAATAGCAACTGCTGCTTTTTGTCACTTTTCGTTGCGCGGCTTTGGAGAAAAGAAGGTCGCGTGTGCATAGAAAGCGGTTGCTTTTTGTGAAAAGCGGGTGCTTTTTTGGGAGAAGCAAATGCTTTTCGTAAAAAGCAAGTGCTTTTTGCTTCAAGAATTCTGAGCAAGAGATTGGAAGCATGTAACCAAGGATGACGACAGGATGAACATTTTTCCCACTTGATAAATCCCAGCAGAGACAAGAAGTAAACAGCCCAAGAGATAGGGCCATAGAGAGAGAGGAGACGTATGGCCAAGACGAATTTGTGCCTCCTAAAAGATGTGCCTCAGCTCCTAGTGCTGCAACGAGCCTCCGAACAGGACTGTCCCACAGTCCTAGATGTGTATTAGTTCACAAACAAGAGCGCCCCACCTTCCAGCACTCGAGCTGATACAAAAACAGGTGCGCCTCACCTTGATTCACAGATGTGTTCTAGCCTTGGACCGTTTCCACCAAGGAACGTGGAAATCCTATGCTCTGATACCACTGAAACCAATAGCGGTTCTTTTCCATAACAAAATAGATAGAAAAACAAGAAATCTTCGTGATAGAAATAATCAAACGCAGACTGAAAGCTCAAAGATGAATATACAATCACTTATCCCACAGAACTTCGTGACAGAGCACAAGGAAAGAGAAGAGAGAAGCACCACCCGCAACACTACGGCCTAGAAATAAGTGCTGGAATCCCCGAAGGTCTCTATTGCAATAGAAAATACTTTGTACAACTGGCTCTAAAAAGAGCATGAAGCTGAGTACAACTCTTGAATGAATCTGGGAGGCTTAGGGCCTTTCTTTTATAAAATAGGCCTAGCAAAAAGCTAGGGCCTGCTTTCTAAAAGCTACTTTTACCATTAGGCTTTCTTTTTAAATCGGGTGTTTTTGGTGCCTTTTTTATCTCGTGGGCCCTCCTTTTAAAGAGGTGCCCCCCTTGTCCATGCTTTTAGACCTCGTGGGACCTGCTTTTTGTGTTTTTCTCCCCATTGCCTCCTACATCTTCATACCTCCAAATCTTGGATTGAACCCGCCACTAAGTCAACGATCTCCAAGGGACAAAAGATGGCTTCACTCGAAGAGATCCCCAATACTTCAAATCCAATTGTCACATGCACTGATGAATGCCTTGGGTGAGCTCAAGGAGTCATCGCACAAGTTGAGGATCGAGGATTATTAGGGAATTAACCCTCCATTTGGGAGGATATGTCTGAGATAGGACTCCCACACAAGGTCTAGAAGGACCCATCTGTCACAATGTGGACTGTGGCTGCCGAAGAGGTAGCTATAGAGGTGATGTAATGCTTTTGACATTTGTATGAGTGATGCGATGCTTCTTATACAATGCACACCAAGGCGTCCTTCATGACACCCGGCACAATCACACTTACACATGTTGAATGTTTAAGTTCTCAATGTGTATGCACACACGCAGAGTGTCCCCATATTCGGGCGTTTTACCAACCGCACCCTAGTGTTTAATAGCATTCTTCAAAAAATTAGAAGTCATTGAGATATCTCTACTAGCATATATGTTATATAATAAATGTCCACCCGCATGCACACTCGTGCATGCATTAGTACATGCATGTGCATACACAGTGTCCCCATATTCGGGCATTCTACCAACCGCACCCTAGTGTTTAATAGCATTCTTCAAAAAATTAGAAGTCATTGAGATATCTCTGCTAGCATATATGTTATATAATAAATGTCCACCCGTATGCACACGCGTGCATGCATTAGTACATGCATGGAGGTGCAGAGAGCCATGGAGAGTGGAATGAGAGCTTGGCTCATACCTTAGAGTACCAAAACGAAGCCTTGGCAATGCCATCTAACCTGGTCAGATCAGCTAGGCATGCACATCCCTTGTCCAGCTTCAACAAGCAACTTCTGATTGTAGTTTTGATGTGATTTGCAGCAGCCATCATAGAGCTGCACTTTGTAACTCCAATTTTTCCTCTTCCCTTAGATCCTTTGTTAGGTCTGGAGCGGACATCGGTCATTCCATTTCATCTCTCTCTCTCTCTCTCTCTCTCTCTCTCTCACACACACACACAATTAGGCCCACACAAAACTCAGATCACTCTTTATACACATTTAGAGTATATTTTTCCTTCTATGTGCTGGACAGCTCTACCTCCCCTAGTAGGGAAGCTTTTCTCTCATGATGTAACTCATCCTAGGCCCTTTTGGCCATCTGCAAACGTTCATGAACCTCTCTCTCTGTATGTGTGAAATTATGATAGATATAATTGTGAGTGCTCACTTGCGATCCATCTGTAATTCGAACTTTGGAGGCCCAGATTTATGAATGGCAGTAGTAGCACCACCATCAATGGCTCCCTTAGTGTTGCCAGCTGGAACAGCACCAGTCCTATCAGCACGATTCTTGGTCTTCATGTCAGCGGTCACCTTCCGCAGTCCTACATGGTCCGTAAATCAATGCTCAATAAATTAGCAGAAATGTATCACAAAGAGTTCCTAAGAAAAGCAAGCCAACTGCAATGATTGTCAAACTCTCAACAACTCACACACCTGATGTTACAGCCTCCCCCTTGCTGAGTTCCTTAAAAACTGCATTCATTCCTTGCTTTGATCCCCCAGTATTATCAGCTGCAGCTGGAGCAATACCTGAAGGTGGTGGGGGGGGAGCCCCTGGTGGAGGTGGGGGGGCAGGCAGAGGAGCTGAGCCAGACTTGATTAATGAGAACTTATCACAATCAATACCTTTGGGGTTCCAAGCAGGTCCCGTTACATGAAATTTTTTTGTATAATCTCTTAGACTTGGCACAAAAAGTTCCTTCATAGCTTTGGCCCATTCTACATGATTTGAATCCTTGTTCCGGTATTCAACTAGGACCTTATTGTTGTAAAATTCAGCTGACTGCCAAGACTCCTCAACATGTGCAGCAGGAAAACTCATACCTAAGCATCACATACATGTAATCATTGAGATATTACACCTTAGTCTGTTTATTGGGCCCAAAGGAACTGACAAGCAACAAACTTCAGCTATAAACAATGACACAGAAACAAATAGTACAGAGAAAACAAAAAGAAATCACAAATGAAGGTTAGGGATCTTCCTGTAAGCACTTCAGCTATCATGGACCAACTTACCGCAATCTTTTCCAGTAAAAGCAACCCATGTCAGAGCTGACAAGCTTTCTGCAATAACTTTCAAATGGTTGTATGCATCAGTCCTTCTGCCTTCTGTCAATGCCGACGCTTTTGTGAGTGCATCCCCAAGTGGCTTGAGCAGCTTTTGCAATTCAGCAGCATCCGGTTGCTTTTAAAATGCCAATCAGCCATAAAACGATATCAGCAACATGTCAGTACTTTGTGAATTGATTCAAATACAGATTCACAATTAAGTGATCAACAAGCCCACAATCAAGTACATTAAATTCTCAATATATTTACAAAGGTGTTCTTATAGAAACAACAAACACAAAGCTGATTAGGAATGTTTGTAAAATGATACTCTCTCTCTCTCTCTCTCTCTCTCTCATGTTTGTAAAATGATACTCTCTCTCTCTCTCTCGCTCTCCCTCTCTCTCTCTCTCTCTCATGGGCAGGCCCTATTAGACCTCGGCAGGATGCATGATCTCATCATTTATAATGGTCTTGACAGATGGCCCACCTCAGGTGGTTTCACGTGCTTTCCACATGGGAGAGGCTCCAGTGTTGTTGACTACATCATGGGACCCCCTGCCTTCACATCTCGCATCACTAACTTTACCGTAGCACCTCTCCCTCCAAGGGCTGATCATACCTATCTTTTCTTTAGCATCTCCACTCCCCGTCGCACAGCACTTCCCACCCCGCTGAGTTCTTACTCTACATACCATGATATACGATTTGATCATGATCACTCACCTGCCTACTCTAGCCGTCTGTATATACTTCTCGCATACATTGACTTCATACCCCTATAAGAGGATCGTGCCACCCGCTCACCACATGAGGCTGCTCTTCACGCTTTCCCCCACACCACCCGCCCACCACCCCCCAGGACCATACCCTATAATAGTTGGTACGATGATGAGTGTAAGGCTTTACGCCATCAACTTAGATTCGAAACTAAAAACAGCCTTCCAAGCGTACCAGAGACGCTACGCGAGTACCGTCGACTAGTATACAGAAAGAAACTAGACTTTGTTCGCCAGAACGAGAAGCAGCTACTGAAGATTATGTTCAGTCACAACTCTAAGGACTTTTGGCAAAATTTCTAGAGGGACAGTCCCCCTCACCACTCACTGACACCCAGGTGTGGTTTGATTATGCACGCACACTCTATGATATCCCCAATCAGCCAGCCCCTAACCTCTCACACATGCCACGCCCCACATCCTGCACCCTCTTCACTAGGGGGGGGGGTAAAGGATGCCGCAATGAAACTTCATAATGGCCGAAGAAGGATCATGAGGGACTATGCAATGAGTTCATTGCATATGGGATTAACGTCTTAGCCCCGATCTTAGCTAAGCTGTTTGTTTGGGGTTTCCACGCACCTGGACAATTAACACTATCTCATCCATTCACAAGGCAGGGGATCCCATGATTCCGAAGAACTACAGGACCATTATGATTGGACATGTCATGTCCAAAATTTATGCATCAGTACTTGATTCCGAGGTCAGTAGATTTGTTGTGAAGTCTTCCGAGCGAACCAGAGACGCTACACGAGTACCGTCAACTGGTACACAGAAAGAACTAGACTTTGTTCGCTGAAACGAGGAGGAGCTACTGAACATTCTGTTCAGTAACAACTCTATGGACTTTTGGCAAAATTTCTAGAGGGATGGTCCCCCTTACCACTCACTGACACCCAGGTGTGGTTTGATTATGCACGCACTAACATCTGCATTAGTGTCCATCTCCACCTATGACATAGAAAGGGAGTCACCTCTAAAACCTCACATCTTTCTCCTCCTACTCTATATATTGACCAACCTTAGATATTAAGGTTTTGTATTCAATATTTTACATCCTTTCGAAACGTTTCTATTCGAAACCTGCAAAGCACATTTCACAAAACGTTTGTGGTAATAGCGCCCACAGATTAGGTTGGCTAGCAAAGAGCGCAGGGGCAGACTAGACCCTCCTCCCTTATAAAAAGGTCCCTTGGAGGCCATCATAGGTATTCTAGAGAGTTCAGGACCTTAATATCCCAACAGCCACCAAGAACCTACAAGGGGCCTACAAGAGGCTATGCACATGAGGAGATAGGGCAGCAAATAGGACACATCCTGTTAGCAATGAATGACTACAGAGGGTATCCCGCACTGGAAGACTGATAGAGCGTCCCAGGAACGCATGCGGAAGTGTTTAACTACGGAATCAAATACTTTTTTTACTTATGTGTACTTCACAACCAAGAGGGTGTGCAAGCCAGTAAATAGACTGTGTATTACCCAGGTTTCGAAAGTTTTCTAATGTGAGAAAGACGAGTAGAAATGTTCACAGTAACAATACAAGCGAGATAAATGCATATGACATGTAATCCGTGAGAACATCGATGTTCCTTAGTCATGGCGAGCTGGACTTTTCTAGAAGTGGCGAAAATATAAAGTAAGCCAGTTGAAGGAAGTGCGATCATCAGAAATAATAACTCCGCCCAACCGTGAACTCATCAACTTCTGAGATCAGCCCTACTCCGGGGCATTAGAAGTCGATATACGCGGCATTGACACACTAACAAGCAATAGCAGATCTTCAAATTTTGTTTCCGCGACAAAAGATAAATCCTAAGTATCGGATCGGATCTTTAATGCTCCATCTGTTTTCAAAGGAGCAGGATCCGATCGTAGAGATCGTACTTAATTGGACAGCATTCATATTTATAAAGGTCTAAAATGCGATCTAAGATACGTCAATGGACACGGTGGAGCACCAAGGCTTTAGCACGCACAGAAAACGCAATTCGAGACGGTTTGAAGCACGGTTTCCAAGATGATATATCGGCAAGCCAACCTTGCACTTGGAGATGACGAGAACGATGGCGCGCTGAGCAACGAAGGCGTCCTTTAAGGCTTGGGATCCTTGGAGGACCTGACCACCGATCGTCTGAGCGGAAGCGAGGACACGAGCGAGGGCGGAATCGATGAGGGAATCGAAAGCAGTGACGGATGAATCAAGGGAAGGAGATGATGGATCAAGGGAAGGAGGAGGGGGAGGAGGGGGAGGGGAGGTGGGGCGAGAGGATTCGAGGCGAGAGACAGCTGCTTCAAGGCGTTGAACGAGGGAGGTGAGGGAGGCTTGGAGGTCCGCCATAGCTGGCCTTTGCATTCAAAGACGGAACACCACAGAGCTTCATCCAAATCTATCTATTCTATGCCTTACAATGTACTCAGCAAATGCACTTATACTGTCCCCATACTATGATGCTTACACTCTACTCCTTATGTCCCCCCGTTTTATATATACTATACACAATATATTAGATAGCTCTACACTCCCTCTTTACACATGTCACCTTCCCAAAGCTCTCCAAAAAACAAGAGGATTAACCTCACTGGCTAGAGACCCGCTCCCCTTGGTCTCAAAGTTGCAATCATAGATTGCCTTTCATAAAATTCAAGTTTTCATTTATAAATCTCAAACTTTAAGGAATTTTAAGAAAATCTCTCACACACATACACACATTCATATTCAACACACACACACATTTTCATAAACTTTGAGAAAATTTGTGAAACACACACACACACATATTCAAGAATCTTCAGTTGTAAAATAATTCAAAAGCCTTTCATTAAACCAAACTTCCAAACACACTCACACTCTCTCATATCTATCCATATGTGTGTGTGTGTGTGTATGAGTAGCATGACCCGTCTACCACGAGTTAGAGACCCGCTCCACTAGGTCTCAAGGTGGGATCTTAAAATGTATTTAATTTCAAGAAATAAAATTTCAGGTTTCAAGACGCCCTCCATCGTAGGCACCGCTTCACTTGGTTCTATGCCCTGTGTACTCAATGATTCAGCTAGATGAGTGTGAGTCGCCATGTCATGTTGATCAAGGGGCAAAGCATTCGCACAAAAATCCCCCCCCACGCTACTCACTCTCTCTCTCTCTCTCTCTCTCTCTCTCTCTCTCTCTCTCTCTCTCTCTCTCTCTCTCTCTCTCTCTCTCTCATGCACATGTGCTAGACATCCATATGCATGAATTATCGTGAGAATGAATGTCTCACACTTATTAAATATGTAATCTCTCTCTTAGTGCTCATATAATATTTCTCTCTCCATCACACACCCAAATGTGTTCTCTCTCCCTTCAGTGTCTTTCTCATATGCATGGACACATGGACACTCAAACACAAGACATCCCTTCCCCCGCTTGTCTTTCTCGTGTACATCTACACACACATACATGCATGCATCCTTGTTACAAGTCTCTGTCTCTCATACACACAAAAATTCTCTCTTGTGACTATTCCACTCACACACACAGACAGACACACATGCACACATGCACATACATACCCAAACTCTTAAATTTAGGCTTGCTCTCCCCTTTGGGTACCACATGGCAACTCTTTCCTAATAAAATAATAGTAGTAAATTTAGACATGTGTATATGTCTTTACGTAGCCTTGATTGTGCAACACGCGTGTAAATTTTTGTGTCTATGAAACCTCCGCTTCCTCATTCCCTCTCTATTTCAAAATTTCCATCCAAAGATGCCATTAGTGGTGTGCATGTAATCCCCCTTAGGTAACCAAATGTAAACCACTTGGGCTTCTCTTCGGCTGCCCTCATGCATGCTATGCAGCTTCCATCATTTGGGTTCTCTTCTAAGTCCTCTCCCAACTCATCACTCAATTGGTAACAGATCTACAGTTCTCTCCATCTCTAGTGTTTTTTGCCCCTTTGTGAGTATATTCTCTCCCTGCCTTGGTTTGTTGCCCCTCATCCACTTTATATATATATATATATATAGATAGATAGAGAGAGAGAGAGAGAGAGAGAGTTGAAGCAGTTCCATAATTAGAATCGAGCCCAGGCACTTCAAACAATAGGCGATAAACTTTTGTCATGCCCATACAAAGCTCCAATCGAAGGTCAAAATACTAACTTGGAGCAACAATAGTATTTCTAACCCTACAAAAAACCCACACTATATGAAACGCATGAATGACATTTTAATGGTGGAGCTGAAAAAGATCCATTGTTGAATTGTTAACTGATCTACCCCTCTCTGTCTCTTATGATTTCTTCCCCTTTGTGAGAATGTTCTCTCCTTGCCTCGACTCCCCACATTGATGCCCTCGACTCCCCATTGATCAATTAAGCCTCCTACTATCTGCCTCTCTTTTATATTTCCCAACCCAACATGTAGGATCTCATTGAATAACTTTGTGCACACCTCATCAACCCGAATTTCCTTTCCAACTTTGGTTACAACCGTCTTCTTTCCTCGATTGTGGAATTCTTTAAAATTCATCTTCTCTGCATCTCCTCACAATGATCCATGCTTTCCTCTCCATTCCTTGCTTTCTTTGTGGCTTAAAAATTTCCCTAGACATCAATGTCTTCTTTTAAGGCCCCAGATTTAAAGACAATTGACTGACTAATTTCAAAGGGGGGAGGATTTGGGGGAATGATCAAGGGGAGGGGAAGGAAGGTGGTGGTAGTGTGAAGATACAGGGGACGGAGGGGATAATGGAGGTGATTGCAATGAAGAAGAGGTTTATGGAGGCCATCTTGACAATCATGGGACCGATGTAGGGCAAAATTGAGCACATGAGCTACTACATCTCCCTACATAGCATTCTTGTGATCTCTATGGCCTACTTCTAGCTTGTGAAGGCAGTGAATCTTGACAACTGCTTGAAAAAAATTTTGTGATTCGAGAAGGTGGGAAAGGGAAACATATATTTGCATTAAGTGACTTAGAAGTATTTTGTGATTCGAGAAGGTGGGAAACAAATCTTTACATTGACTTATAAATATTTTCCTCGCTTCATTGATAAACACTTCAACCTATCTCTAGTGTTTTCTGCCCCTTTGTGAGTATATTCTCTCCTTGCCTTGGTTTATTGCCCCACATCAACTTTATATATATATATATATATGTGTGTGTGTGTGTGTGTGTGTGTGTGTGTGTGTGTGTGTGTGTATGTATATATATGTGTGTGTGTGTGTGTGTGTGTGTGTATGTGTGTGTGTGTCTCTCTCTCTCTCTCTCTCTTTCTCTCTCTCTCTCTATCTCTCTCTCTATATATATATATATGGATGGATGGATGGATAGATAGAGAGATAGAGAGAGAGAGAGAGAGAGAGTTGAAGCGATTCCATATTTAGAATCGAGCCTAGGCACTTCAAACAACAGTCGGTAAATTTTTTTCATGCCCACACAAAGTTCCAATTGAAGGTCAAAATACTAACTTGGAGCAACAATAGTATTTCTAACCCTACAAAAAACCCACACTATATGAAAGGTGTGAATGATATTTTAATGGTGGAGCTAAAAAAGATCCATTTTTGAATTGTTAACTGGTCTACCCCTCTTATATATATATATATATATATGTGTGTGTGTGTGTGTGTGTGTGTGTGTGTGTGTGTGTGTGTGTGTGTGTGTCTGTATATGTATATATATGTGTGTGTGTGTGTGTGTGTGTGTGTGTATGTGTGTGTGTGTGTGTCTCTCTCTCTCTCTCTCTCTCTCTCTCTCTATCTCTCTCTCTCTCTATATATATATGGATGGATGGATGGATAGATAGATAGAGAGAGAGAGAGAGAGAGAGAGAGAGAGAGAGAGAGTTGAAGCGATTCCATATTTAGAATCGAGCCTAGGCACTTCAAACAACAGTCGATAAATTTTTTTCATGCCCACACAAAGTTCCAATCGGTCAAAATACTAACTTGGAGCAACAATAGTATTTCTAACCCTACAAAAAACCCACACTATATGAAAGATGTGAATGATATTTTAATGGTGGAGCTAAAAAAGATCCATTTTTGAATTGTTAACTGGTCTACCCCTCTCAATCTCATGTATTTTCTGCCCCTTTGTGAGTATGTTCTCTCCTTGCCTCGTCTCCCCACATTGATTCCTTCAGCTCCCCATTGATCAATTAAGCCTCCTACTATCTATGCCTCCTTTATATTTTCCAACCCAACATGTAGGATCTCACCGAATAACTCTGTGTACACCTCATCAATTAAGCATCCTACTATCTTCCTCCCCTTTATATTTTCCAACCCAACATGTAGGATCTCACCAAATAACTTTGCGCACACCTCATTAACCCAAATTTCCTTTCCAACTTTGGTTACATCCGTCTTTGTGGAATTCTTTAAAATTCATCTTCTCCGCATCTCCTCACAATGATCCATCCTTTCCTCTCCATTCCTTGCTTTCTTTGTGGCTTTAAAAATTCCCTAGACATCAATGTCTTCTTTTAAGGCCCCAAATTTAAAGACAATTGACTTTAGCATGCTTTATTATGCATTCTAATAATCTCTCTCATTCTTGGCACCCACCACCTATTTGTTTGCCATCGCAAATCAGGATGGATTCACGAATGCTAGCTAATTTCAAAGGGGGGGGGGATGATCAAGGCGAGGGGAGGGGAGGTGGTGGTGGTGTGAAGATACAAGGATAATGGAGGTGATTGCAATGAAGAAGAGGTTTATGGAGGCCATCTTGACGATCATGGGACCAATGTAGGGTGAAATTGAGCACATGAGCTAGCAAGAGCCTTGGAAAAATGTTGGCTGGAAGGGGAAAGCTAACATGGACTTGTATGATGGACAAGAGATCCTAAAGTAGCCAAATGATCCTCCTCTCCCAAGTGAGGTTTCATGAAAATATAAGAGTATATCATCACAAGCAACTGAGGTTCATGCACATTCAAATGTTTGAGAAGCTGTCGGTCCTCAAAACCAACCTACCCATGGGAACTGTCACAAAGAGGAGATGTCATAACCAAACCATTGTACACAAGTCCATGAAGAGAAGTAGCATGAAAAGAAGCCACATGGGGATGCCAATGCAAATTGGAACTCGTAGCCCAATTGAGGTCTTTCACAGTGCATCAAAGATGCAGCTAGGAACTCTAGCTCAAGTAAAGGATTAGGTTTCATTTCTTAAAGTGCATATAAAGTCATGTCGCACAACAATAATGATCCAATTTTTTTTTCATGAAAAATATTTCTATTAAGTAGGAACAAAACCCATGAGACCAAGGTCAAATAAAAAATACAACATGCAATGCATGAGATGGCAAAAAAACTCCTCAAAAGGAGGTAGAAAAGGTCCAAGATTGAGGCACCACAACCCTATAGAGGACTCTGAAAAGAAAGGGGAGCCTTTCCATTCCCTAAGGAAAATAGATATAATGATGATCCAGTTAGATGAGGCAGTAACAAGATCTCTGTGATTTCTCTTCTATCATGGAATAAGATGAATGTTTGTCAATGGTGAAGGATAAGAAACCCGAGGTAGTGCTATTGCAAGAATTGAAGTGTGGGGAAGATGATAGTTTATGGTTCTCTTTTTGCCAAGTAGGTTATGAAGTTCTCATCAATTGCCCTTCTTGGGGTAAGGGGGGTGCTGCTATGTTGGTTCCAAACTCCCTTGCCATTACAGAACTATTTCATGATAATGAAAGATGAGTTCTTGCAACGTTGGTCTCAATTGATGGGTTTGAATTCAAAGTAGTCATACTGCACCCCTTAATAGCCCTCAACAAAGAGGGTACTGTTGGTGGTTTTTGAATTATAGTTTATCTGGTAGTTGTTGGATTTTAGGGAGTGATTGGAACTTTAGACTATAGCAATGATAGGTCCCATCCCATCGAATGATAGCAATGAGTCTAGAAATGATTGGAACTTTTAGAGTATAGCAATGATAGGTCTCATCCTGCAAAATCCTTGTCAGGGTTGGTGGAGCGTCATGCTTGAAAAGAACTAAGCCTGATCTTGATCACGAGAGTCTAGGGGCTTCTTGTGGAATAATCATAGGAAGGGATGGAGGTTAGGGCTAGCAAGATAAATAGGTTCTACATCTTTAAAGGGGGGTCATAAATGCAAGGTCCTATGAAGGCTGAGGAAGTTGAGGTTTCCATGGAAGCCAGTGAACTTGAGGAGGCTCATTTGGCATGAATTAGAAGTAGGCACTTGTGTCTCTTAGTCGGTGATTGTCCCTCCAAATTGTTTTTCCAAGCAATAGAGAGAAACACCTGCTTGAGATGGCTGATAGCATGTTTTATGGTCAAGGAAAGTTGGTGACAGAGTTTTGGCATTGAGTTGAAGTGGTCAGTCAGCAAGGCGGCCCCCTGGCACTTTACAATGTGCAATTCTACTAATTCATACTTTAAAGAGGAGGCAATTCTTGGTAGGTGATATCGAAGGGAGAGGGAAAGGGTTGGAAGGGTTCCAGCAAGGGAGATGGTTCCTACACTTCTCGGCTGATTGTTGATGTAGGGAGAATCTAGGGATGTCTTTGCCCCTGGGGAAGTAGTTATGTGTGCAATTGTTTGTTGATGACATCATTGCCTTCTCAGAGGAGAACCAAGATGGTGTAAGGAGCCTTTTTGAGGGTTTGCAAAAGTCTTGTTTGGCTTCATGATCACGATGTAGTTGGCAGAAGACAATGTGATGAGGATTGATCAAGGATCTCACGCTGATTAGGGCCAAATCTTTTCATGTAGTGGTCCCAAGGAGGGGTGAGGTGGTTAAATATCTTAGGGAGTGGTGATGTGGTTACATATCTTGAGGGTCCCTTGGCTTGTGATTATTTATATGACAAAGGATTCAAGGGTTCAAGAAGAAGTTGAGACTAAGATGCATAATTGGCATGGCTTTAGCCTTGGGTGGAATGTTCATGTTCTAGTCATCCAACATATATTGGTAGCTTTTATGACGTATATTGCCTTGGTCTAGAGTTTTAAGCATTTCCATTGGCAAAAGGTGGAAAGGTTGTTGAGGGCTTTCCTATGGGCAAAGTAGGGGGGAACATAGGATGCATTACACTCCTTGGGAAGCACTCAAAGTCTTGAATCCAAAGGCACTTTCGGAATAGATATCAATATGCAAAATGTGTCTTTGTTAGGAAAACGGTTACCTTGACTGAGTGAATGTCAATCTCCTTGGTATGACATAATCAAGTGGTTCATTGATAAAGGTAAAGGTAAGGGGGTTGGGACTGGTTTATCATGGTATGATTGATTATGTTTGGAGTTCCCTTTGCAAATCATCGGCTCTGACTGATAGTTGGCTTGACTATAGTCTGGAAGGTCTGTGTGAGAATGCTACCTTGGAGTAGCCATGGAGTTATGAGGAGGGATGCTAGTCTACCTGAGGGGATTTGGTGGACTCGGGCAATTGTAGTGTGCTACCTAGGCTAGATCTACCTAGGTCTCAAAGCTTACACCATAAGGGGATGCATACATGATCGTAGCTTTGGGGTCCCAACAAGGCAAATTGGTTACCTCTTACATTGCTTCCTATACAACTCACATCTCACATTGAATGATCAAGAGGTGTCTCTTATTGGAGTTGTTATACATTTGGCCTTGGATACATGGCCGTTGAATGGCATTGCATCACCTGGGCGGAGGGTGAATCAGTGGTCCTTTGGCAAACCCAGCTATGGAAAATCTCAGTAATGAAAATCTTCCAAAATTAAACAAGAAATGGTCCTTGAATGGGCAAGTTGCGAGAATTTAGAAGGGGTGTAAGGCCAGTAAGGCCAGGTTCTTAATCCAAAAGATCTTGCATCAATGACTACCTGTCCACAGTAGGCTAGCGAAGTCCTACTAATCATATAATGTATATAATAATTAACTTTGAACTAGACACCCTCTCTTTACATGTCACTTTCACAAAGCTCCCAAAAATGAGATTAAAAAAAAATAAGAGTGCACAATTGCACGTGGGTGCTGCCTCGTAGTAGTGGTAAAGCAATTGCTTTTGGATGCAAAAGAGACAGCAACTGATTTTTTGGGCTATTATATATGTAAGATGATCTCCATAAGTGGCAATTTGAAAGCGCAACCCTCTCCAACCTCTCCCTACAAGCCTTGTACAACATGCCCCACCCTTGTCCGCAAGTCTTGCCCATTTTTTAATTTTGAAGAAGCTTCTAAGAAATTCTAAAGAAGGTGATATAAGAATGCACAATGCACATGGGTTTGTTGCTACTTCTAGGTCCATTTCTTAGGTATGATCATGCTATGCTACAACAACGCACAGGTCCCCTAGTTGCCTACAATGTACTCTTTGAGGAAGTATTGCCCTATAGTGTATGTTATTGCCCTACAATGTACTGTTGGATGAAATTATTGCCCTGAAGTGTATGTTATTGCTCGTATTTACTCCTAGTTCTTCTTTTGTGGCTTCAACTTGTAATTTTTATTTTTAAAATAAGGTTCCTTACATGAAAGTCTGTGTCAAGCTAAATCAAACTGTAAGCTCAAATATAAAGAACTAGATACCTAAGGTATGGGTGCTTCCCAATATACTAGGGGGTAGTGCTCATGCACACTTGTGTATTCTTCTTAATCACAAGCAACTAAAACTTCACAAGTACTTTGATTTATCTGTAGAAAATGTTGGCTATGTTATTGCTGAGGTTCACTTCATTATTTACTAGCTACTTAAGCTTCACAATCACCGTGGCATGGCCCAGCCAAGGATTCTCCCATTGACAACTTTCTGATGTAGCTTAAACATGACATGCCTTACATAAGTTCGACTAGGTTTCACAATGGGTTACCCCACCCTCAGTATTCATTGAGGGTTGATGGTATTATGTATTCTTGACCTACTTTGTAGATATTACAATTACATCCTCTAAAGTTTGTATCCCCTAAGTCTTGGTAATATAACCTTTCAACTTGCTTCCTAAATGGGAGCAAACTAGGAATTACTTTGTGCATAATTACCATCCTCATCCAATGGTAGGGGTTTTGGGGGATGTGCCAAGGATCATCACAGTGAGCTTGTAGGCAAGGAGAGTTTCAAGGAGGTCTCAATGAGTGAAGGATGTGGTAGAGTGATGGGATGGGTTGTAAAAAGACTGTGGAGAGAGGGTCTATGAGCCCGTCTCACCAAGGAGTATGACGAGCAAGACACATCTTCCTATGTGGACATCCTTTGTTTTTTTGGCCGAAAAAACAGTGCTAATTATATTACTTCGAAAACAAGATACATGAGGTCAGCTTTGCAACTGGGGCTGCGTTCACAAATCGGACGCAGCCCAAAAAGGTAACAAAAAGTAAAGCTCTCTCTCACGGAGGGATCAGGTGAGTGTGAATGAACAGCCAGAGAGGTGGTGAGTAGCGCCACTGAAGGCCCTGCGAAGTATGCTCGAAGAAGAGGCCCTGTGTGTCCCAATCACGGAGGAAACGTCTCCGCTTCTCTCGGCCAGCCCGGGAGTCTCCCTGTATCTGGTCCCATTGGCCTCTGAGGGTGTGTATAATCTCACTCCAAATGTCAGTCATGATCTGGGCAGTCGAAAGGGAGGTGCCACTGAGGATCTGCGTGCAGCGCGAGGTCCAAATGTGCCATCCTACGATGCTGCTAATAATCTCCCAAACTGGCTGCCTCTCCTGAGATCTTGTGCCAGCCTCTGCCAGGTGCGGCGGAATGCTCTCGAGCGGCCCCCACATCCCCTGTGTGATAAGGAACGTGGGGTCCTGCGGACATGCCTCGAACAAGTGATGAAAACCAGGTGCGGTGCTACACCAGCAGAACGCGCCCCAAGTGATCAAACCTAACTCCGATGATGCGCGAGTAAGGATCCTGAAGGTCCACCTCCACACTTCCTGGGCGCGAGTGCAGCTCCATAGGCAGTGTTTTGGTGACTCCTCGTCCTCATGATAGATCTGACAGCGTCCATCCTGACCTACCTGCCGCAACCAGCTCCCCACTGGAAGACCTTTGTGGGCGAGAAGCCAAAGGAAGTAGGAGATCTTCCGCGGCCGCCAGCTCTCCCACAAGGCCTTCCAGAAGGCCTGCAAAAATAACCTGGAGATACCCTGTGCATACCAACTGGGCCGCTGGGTGGGAGGGCGGCTCTGCATCCTCCCGAGAACTCTCCTGCCCAATGTCATGCTATAGGCAAAGAAAGAGGTCGACCCCTGACTTGTCACAATCTCTGGCCATCTCCACTCTCCTGGGTCCCAATCAAGCTCTGACAAGGCCCACCCCTCCCAGAGCCAGAGTCACCATAACTGCAGCTGATCCTGCTCTATACTGGGATCGGTCCGCCAAACCTTCCCCACGAGGCCTACGACCCGAACCCTCTGCCATGGGAGTAGGGGGTCGATGAGCACATCCTCTCTCCTGAGTCGACCGTCCCCCATAACCACGAAGAAGGAAACAGAGGTGTCGTCCATCCGACCTGCAACCACCAGTGGGATGCCACGGGGGGTGAACTGTCCCAGCCAACGGTCATTACTAGGCATGAGGATCTGAATCTCGGGTGGAACCAACCAATCAACTGGAATCGCTCTGTCTATCTCTGTGCATCTCGCCTGAGCTCCACGGGCACCTCCAACTGCGACTGCTAGATCAACGGTCTCCAAGTGTCTGTACGTGTCCCTCCAAACTCGAAGGGACCGAGCTGGCCCCCGCATCCAGCCGTCCCACCTGATGTGTGATCTCTCCCCCAGCTGAAGGTCCTCGGCATCTCTGACCTGACCGTTCCAGATGAGCGGCTGGCGATCGATCTCCTCCTGACAGTTAGGAGGGGACTGTATGAGACTGAGGCGGAGCCGCCTCCAAACCATGAGGAGGCTACGAACGAGTGGGGAGCGGGGCTGAGTGAGCGGGGCGGAAGTGAAGATCCACCTGAGGGACGGTAGCCACTCTCCACCTCGGCGTGGGACACAAGAACCGACCCCCTGCTGAAGTAACATCTTCCACGTTTGCCCCCCGGGGTCAAACCACGGATAACTAACTTGCCCAGCAGGGCCTGACTCTGAAGCTCTGGATCGATGACCCCCAAGCCACCCTCAGCTTGTGGAAGAATGGCTGTCTGCCAGGCAACCCTAGCTCTGGTATCTCTGAGACCGTCCCCCCCGGACCACAGGAAGTTCCGGACCAACCTCCTAAGCTGTGCCACGCTGGATCTCGCAAAACGCCAACATGAAGCCACATACCAAGCCGTGGCTAGGAGGACCTGGTTGACTACCAGAGCACGACCTGCAAGAGAGAGCTTAGCAGTGCTCCAGAAAGCCAGCTTCCATCGAATGGAATCTAGCACCGGGAGAAACTATTGAGCTGGCGTGATATCCAGGCCGACTTGAAAGCCGAGATATCTAGCTGTCTGTCCCCGCGGGATCCACCTGAAACCCAAAAACCTCCCCCACTGTGAGCACGCCCCAGGGTTTGTGAGAAAACCAACTGATTTGTTCCAGTTGATTTTCGCACCGGCTGCCGAACAGAAGACCTCTAGGGCCATCCTCACCCTCTCCAGCATCATCTCATCATCCTGGACATATAGTGCTGTGTCATCTGCATACTTCGAGTCCAAGAGCTCCGTGTCCTCCCTGATGGGAAGGCGAACACCTCGGATCCCGGTCGACCTCACCCGAAGGTAGTATGTCATAGCCTCGGCGAAGAAGAGAAACAGGTAAGGAGCAAGGGGGCAACCCTGATGCACTGATCTCTCCAAACGAAATCGCTCTCCCATCCTGCCGCCGATGATGACCCTGCTAGAAGCTGTCCTGTATAATGCTGAAATACCCTGAATCCATCCTGTTGGAAAACCTAGTCGCTCCAAGAGTACCCTCCAGGAAGGACCAGTCCACTCGATCGTAGGCCTTCTCAAAGTCGAGAAGTAGGATGGCTAAATGTGACCCACTGTGCTGAGCCCACTCTGCCGCCTCTGAGAAGGTGAAGACATTATCCAGGATACTACGATCCTGGACAAAGCCTGTCTGAGTGTCATGAATGAGGTCAGGAAGTAGAGGCAGAACTCTGGCGCTGATCATCTTGGCAAGGATTTTGTAGGCAGTGGTGAGGAGGGTGATCGGGCGCCACTGACAGATCTCCTGTCGATCTCCTCCCTTCGGGATGAGGCAAATCAGTCCCGAGGAGAGGCTCTCTGGCATATATCCGCTGCTGAAAATCCTCTGGAGGGCTGCTAGGAGGGGCTGATGGATCCGATCCCAGAAGGAGGTGAAGAAAGCTCGAGATAGCCCATCCTCGCCAGGGCATTTCTGCCCGTCGATGGCCATCAAGGCCTCCAACATCTCGTCCGTAGTGAACGGTGCCAACGTCGCCTGCATGCTGGGCTGAAGCAGGGCTGGAATGTGCCTCCACACCTCCTCGCGGGAGCGTCGAGTGCGAGGGGCAAGCTGCTCCTGTTGGAAAAGAGTCTTGTAGAAGTCGGTAGCCAACCCCAAGACCTCACCCGGATTAGTAACGATGTGCCCCTCTGCTGTCCTAAGACTCCGTAGCTGATCACCTGCTGCTCTCTGGCCATGCATCCTGAAGAACTCCCTGCACATTCGGTCGCCCTTCCGAGCCCAGAAAGAGAGAGGCGTGATAGGAAAACTCTGAACGGCGCTGGAGAGTCTCCTCAAGAAGGGCTCTGGCTCGAAGGGCCTGGATCCGAAGCTCCTCCGATCCCCAACTAAGGCATGAGTTCTCCTTTACTATTGCGCGCAATTCCCCACTATCGTTTCTGCTCTTGTTTGATTGGAGATTACCAACTACCTTGCCAAAGGCTCTTGAGGGTGTTTGATTTTCACCAATACTTCCATACTCGTTTCTACGCAGGGGAGAGGCAAAGGTAGCGGCTTTGTATACATCTTGCATGGCCAAGGAACCATCTACACTGGGAGAGCCAAAAGAAGAATGCGATCCTGGGGGGAGGCTAAAGAAGCTCCCCCGTGGCTTCTAAGCTGCATGGGAGTATGAGGGAGGCACTACACCTCCTCCTCTTCCTCGTTGACCTCCTCGAATACTAGCCAAAGCTTCATGTCTAGGCGGGAGTGGAGAGCGCTCATTAGCCTGGTTTGGGGTAAGAGCAAGTTAGCGAATCTCGTCCAAGGTATCCAAATCGTCCAACTGACACAGGCAAACGATCTAAGAAAGCTCGCATAAGAGAGGGAATCTCCATCAGGAAATCGTGCGTCGCATGCAGGTGAAAAGGTACAGCTTTAGGATGAATAGACGTTGAGAGGTGAGCATGACCTGAGTGACCCCATCACCCTCAAAAGCTCAGTCCCCTCCATCACCACCACCACCATCATCTGTCTCCATCCATACCCAACCAACAAGGAGGAAACTGCTTTGTCTTGCAGTGCCATGTGTGCAGTTCACATTCAATGATCAAGAGTTGTCTCTTTTTAGAGTGATTCTACATTGGACCTTAGATACATGGCCATCAAATAGAGTTGCATTACATGGTTGGAGGGTGAATCAATGGTCCCTCGTCAAAACCTACCTATGGAAAATTTATATAAATGTAATTTATTGTGAATTAATTGTCACATAGTCTCTAATTCCAAAATTAAATAACAAAAAGTCCTTGAGGTGCAATCTGAGTTGGTGGAAGGCAAAGTGAGAGAACTTTAGAAGGGGTGTAAGGCTGGTAAGGCCAACTTCTTACTCCAAAAGATCTTGCATCAATGGCTACCTATTCATGGCATGCTAGCGAAGTAGCCACCAATCAACCCTATTTGTCCTCTTTGTGGGAAGTCAATAGAGTTTATTAAGGATCTAAGCTGGGCATGTCTAATGATGCATGGGATTTAGTGGTGCTTTGTAATGATCGTGTTCAAGGTGGGCAGAATGGCTCTCTTCTAGATTGGATCTTAGTGGATATTTGTGTTAAATAGGGACCTAGCTAAGCTTCCTTCCACTCTAGTGGTATGTTGCCCTTATCTTTTGGTAGCTATAGTCCTTGTGGTCTGGGGGGGTAGAAACCAAGTTGTTTTTCAACAAGGTGTGTCTATCTAGTCTAGAAAGTCGGCCATCCTACATATGCTGAAAGTTGGTTTACATGATCTGAGTTGGTCAGTCAGTCAAAAGGATCCCTTGATTAGTCAATGTCTTTTGGAGTTGGGTAGTAGCTTATTAGGAAGATAATCTAACTACACATAGCACGAGCCAAGGGCAAAGTGCCCATACTATTGGCCAAATTTTGTACTTAGGTCTTTTTTGGGGTCGACCTCCCCTTAATTAAAAAAAAAAAAGAATAAGTCTAGGAGTCAAAAGGGGCATATAAATTAGTGTTTGGACTTGGTTTAGCAACTGCTCGAAACAACTTTCTTTAGATTCACCCATTACTGCCAGAAGGTAAAATTAGTTCTCTAAAATTACTGCCAAAAGGTAAAATTAGTTCTCTAAATTTTAATGAGTACATATGTTAAAAAGCCATGGCAAACACAATTGATGAACATCTTCTCATGTCTCCTAATTATGCCAATTTGTGTTGGCAAACATGCAAGTGCATCCACCAATGCCAATTCTCTTATTGTCATTATAACTCTCAAAGTTACTATTGCAAAAAGCTTATCAAGAGTTGAATAGTTCAAAGGAAATTTTAGTGAGGTTTGTCTTCCCTCCCTATATTAATGACTATTAATATCCAAAAACAAAAGCAATAAAAACGATCCTTACATTATGTATATAATATATCCAACAATTTAATATTGTGTATGACATTAATATCAAGAAATAAATAGACGTATGACCTATCTTACCTTTCCCATGTTTTGACAATATTTATTTGGACAAGTTGTTTGGCCGTTTGCTCTTCAACCAATCAGTCCTCAATGACGACAAGGTGTTAGGAAATTTAGAAAAAAATTAAAAACCATGTGAATGTCCACCTTCTTAAAAAGTTAAAGAAACTCCAAGTCACAAGAAACATATTGTGTCTTTTTGTTGCTAGAACTGTATGGTAAATCTTAGTACAATAAGCTCGCCCCAGGGAACATGATTTTCCCAAGATGGCTTGTTAACGGATACCAGGGGGACTTCCCTTTGCTTACAAATCTCATTTTCTTAGCCTCCTTTCTATTTAGGTATGTTAAAAAGTTTTAGTCCTTACATTGGCATTCTATAAGAGCATTTGAGATGAAATTTTGTAAATTTGTTGTTAAAATTTAGATTTATTGTCACTCTCTCTCTCAAATTCTAGGTTCGACGGTGTTGGTCACCTATAGTCATGTCATTTCTTGTTGTAGCATAGGTGTTCACAAGTGTAGCATAGGTCCTTAGGTCTTATTCTAGAGAGGGATGTAGGCCAAAGTGTGGAAAGTAGCTCTTGTGCGCGCATTGGTGAGGAAGAGGGCTTGATCACAATGATGGATGGAGGCTCTCACCTCCATGGGAGTTTAAGGGTTTAGAAGGGGGTTACAGGTTTTAAAACGGGGATAAGGTTGAGAGAGCTAACTATGCTTTTGTAGGAGACCTTTTGGATAAGAGTCTCTACACTTTTTCTAGGAACCTCAAGGGTGGGACCTCTTGGGTAGGAGTCTCTACACTTTTCCTAGCAACCTCAAGGGTGAGACCTCTTTTGTAGGAGACCTCTTGGGTAAGAGTCTCTACACTTTTTGTAGGAACCTCTTGGGGTCTACACTTTTTGTAGGGGACTTGAAAAAGTGTAGGCTTTTAGTATTTCTCTCTCTAGATTTACTATTTCTCTCTCTAGATCTTGATTTTGCAAGTATGATTGGATCTTTTCTATAGAGGATTTTGGCTATCTTCATCCTTTTAGATTCATCATACTATCTTTCAGGCTCAAGCTATTACAAGCAAAACTTTCTCCCTACTCTACACACACAATGATGTCATCTTCATTGCTCTAGAATGTGTTTCTGGCCCTTGTTGCCACAGGGCTAACAAGCCTACAAACTAGGTTAGAAACACATGGCATATCCTCTCTCAATAGTGTAAAAAAAAAACTCCACTTTGAAATGATAAATAGGCCACACAAAATAAGTCCTACTTTATGATAGATAGGCAACAAAAGGAACTTATCATGCCCCATGGAATGAGGGTTTATTTATTGGTTGAACCTATGAAGGAACAAGGCCGAAGCAAGCTCACTAGTTTTCTTTTGGATCAAAGCTAGTTCACATAAACCAAAAGTACGTGCTCTCAATATCACTGAATGATACATAATGAGCTTCATCGCCTAGTAGGACACCAACTCTCAACATATATGGTTGGTTTTAAAAGTTAAGAGGTCTACGAACAAGGTTCCATAAAAATATGAAAAGGAAAGAAAAGGGAGAGGGACAAACTCCTATGAAAAATATGTAGCATTGATATGCAAAAGTAGTATATACAAGAATTCCCCTTCTATGTTTCCAAACCTAGTCCATTCTTCCCTTGCCATGTCAACCCCATCCCACTTATGTAGATGATTTAACTACCCACAATATTAAAACCATAACTTGGAAAATAGTACTTTTGGAAGCAAAAATACAAGAAAATGAAAATTGATCACATTTATGGATGCAAAACTTTTTATAGTAATCTCCAAATTATGCATGTATAGGGTGGTAAACTCTAGATCAGCATTGATTAAAGATGGCTCTCCTATTTGTCAAAATGGCATTCCCACTTCAATAATACTTTTGATGTCTTTCATGCAAACATTGATTGAGACAAAATACTTTAATGTCATATTTATGGATGCATAACTTTTTATTATAATCTCCAAATTATGCATGCTATAGGGTGGTAAACTCTAGATCAGCATTGATTAAAGATGGCTCTGCTATTTGTCAAAATGGAATTCCCACTTCAATAATACTTTTGACGTCTTTCATGCAAACATTGATTGACACATAATAATCTACTCTAATGTCACCTTTTGTAACCAGAGAGAACATTTAGTTTCCTTACACATTTTTAAGAGTGGGAACAAGTGATTGAATGAAAATTTGGAAATATATAGATGATAAAGTCAAAGAGTTTCTTTGATTCAATTATTGTACATATCAATGATTAGAATGATATTGATGATTAAATTCCAATTTTTGGACCATGTTTTTCACATATGCATGCTTTGCATTTTGTGTTCTCCTTGCAAACTATGTTCTTTCTTTTGTTTGTAAATCCAGTAAATCCAAATCATATGATTGATTTTTGATTTGAAATGTGTCGATAAAAGGCTGTAGATTTTAATGTAACTACTGGCACCCCTTGTTGCATCAACGAGATCTAATTTTGGAATCAGAATCACATCCACTCCATTTGTCATCTCCCATAGCTCATAAGAGCTCAAAATATCCTTCATCTTGAACTTCTATAATATGTCCCACCTAGCTTTCCTTCAGAGCCAAATGATGGGTGTTGTAAGCATCTCTTCATAAATAGAAAAGAACTACCAAAGCTTTGTGTTTAGAGCCAAATCTTTAATACCATGTAAGAAAATACAATTTTTACTGTGAAACACAAATATCGAGCTTTTTGTCGATGAATATGAGAGAGAGAGAGAGAGAGAGAGAGAGAGAGAGAGAGAGAGAGAGTCATCTTGTCTATGTCCTTTAAAATAGAACAAATAAATCATGCAAAACTTGAAGGTGTGCTTTCTCATCTTGAAAACATGTATGGCTTTCAAATAATATCTTCATTTTTAAAGATTGAATGCCTCCAAGATGTGCGTGTGTGTGTGTGTGTGAGAGAAAGAGAGAGAGAGAGAGAGTAATCTTGTCTTTGTCCTCTAAAGTAGAACAAATTAATGATGCAAAACTTGAAGGTGTCCTTCCTCATCTTGAAAACATGTATGTCTTTCAAATAATATCCTCCTTTTTGAAGTTTGAATGCCTCCAAGATTTACACTCAAAGTTTCCTTAAGCTACTTTCTTGAAGTCTTATTAGAGGAACACTGTCACCGTTGAACCTCAGAACCAGAGTGGGTCCACCAAAGTTTAAGCATATATGCAAATGAAGATATGCATGCACCTTTTTAGGTCACGCATTTTTCAACAATGTCATTGTTGAACCCCCTAACTAGAGTGGGTCCAGTATGATCCAACAAAGTCTAACGATGGATGTGAATGAATATATGCATGAGGCATTCATAGACAACACAATTTTTTAATGGACAAAGAGCAATTGTGGAAGATGAAGCTAAAAGGGAGGCCTAAGAATCTTTGAGGAGGGAGTGGCTGATGAAATAAAGACAAGATGGAGGTGTGTACAATTGAGGCCTCTCAATCTTCATTGTAAAGGATAAAGTTGTCTTCTTTAAGTAGTTGTTTTTCATAATATTTTTTTCAAAATTGCATATCATGCATGTATGTAGCTTTTGTAGTAAAAAAGGATGAGTTTGTAGCTTTTTCTCTTGTAGTAGCTTTTCTTTTCCACTCCACTGTCATCTTGTAAAATGAGCTTTAAGAGGGGGTGTTGAGGATGTGTATTGCACTATGGGGCACTATATATGCCAAAGGGAAATCATACACAAAGACTTGTACGGTAGGGCATGCCCTACAATGTAATGCTTTGTGTGAAGTGTCTAATAGGGTTAACCTTGTATTTTGCAATAAAGAATTGAACTTTTGTATGAAATCCTAGACTTGTGGTCACTAACCTCCTCCCCTCTCCTCTCTCAACTTTGCCACTTCTCTCAACATGTATGGTTGATCAAATTTTGTCACACCAAAAGGAATACTTAAAAACATATGTATTAAAGACAATGGTACCTACTTAATGGAAAGACTAATAGTGGTCAAGATGGAGAAGGATCAATATCTTATGCTATGCCATTAGGAAGAACATGTCTCAAAGGAGCAAAGCCCAACATTAACAATTGAGACAAATGACAAAGAAGTCCAAATCTAAGCAAGAACCACTTGTAGGTTATCCAAGACCAACAAGCTAGAGAGCACCAAGTTGGAATTATCTTTTGCAATGCAAGCTTATGAACAAGCATCTGAAGCTCGATCTTCCATGAAGGCTTGGGTGCCATGATGGATATTTGGATAGTGAGCTAAATCACACAACAATCATTATGTAAGAAAGTGAACAATGAAACACTTAACTAAACCCTAAAATCAAATAGCATGAAAAGTCATAAAATACTTAAAATAATAAGAATATAGATGTAAGAAACCAACCACCAATGATAAATCATTGAACTCATAAAACAACATAACATAACTATTACAATGCACATAATTTGTAATAGACTATTAGCACTTAAGACCTATTAAATAGACCATGCCTTTGAATATCAAACAACTATTTCACACCCTAAACCCTAAAAATGAGATATAAAATAGTAGTACAAAACTAAGATGCTTTAGATCAACTTTGCCACATCTACTTGGGAAGGCGATTATTGAGGTGATATAGGCCGCCATAAAAAGCCACACATCTAGATAACAACTGGCTTTATTTGCCATACCTATATATATAGTACAATGATATATTTTTGGGTTAAAATAGGGTGATCAGGCCAAAAACTATGAGCCATACATCTGGCTTTGGCCCCCTTTCTCAACCTCCCCCCTTCTCTCTCTCTCTCTCTCTCTCTCTCTCTCTCTCTCTCTCTCTCTCTCTATCTATCTATCTATCTATTTTTATATTATGTATGCCAGTTAGGATATGGTGATTAGGCTAGCAATTGCGAGCCACATACTACCCCGATTAACATACACAAACAATTAAAAAAAAACTTCAAATCCCCCCCCTCCCTCTCTCTCTCTCTCTCTCTCTCCTCATATCATTTAGGATGGGTTGATGAGGCCGACAGTTCTTTTTCCTTCTCTACAATTAGGATGGGGCGATGAGGGCGACAATTTCTTCTTCTTCTTCTTCTTCTCTCTCTCCCTCCCTCCCTCTCCCTCTCTGTCTATCTCCTTCTCTCTCTCTCTCTGTCTCCCTCTCTCTCTCTCTCTCTCTCTTCACATCATTTAGGATGGTGATGTGCAAGGATGAGGCTGACAATTATGACCCACGCACCTCCCCCAACTGACACACACAGAAAAATAAAAAACCTCACCAAAAGATGATGATGACAGAAGAAGATGGTGAACAATGGGGTAGGGACTAAATGCGATGAATGAAAATCATAGAATTTTTGCAAACTTTCCATTCATTACACCATGTTACTGTGTGGTTAAATCAATCAATTGCAAAACTGCTCGTGGAAATAACCACCAAGTGGCAAACACGCGGTGGTGGCATGCAAGGTATGAGGTTATCACATGGTAATCCTCATATATCACACAGCATATCAAAAACACTCCGTTGTATATTAAAAACACCGTGCAGTGTATTTTGAATTTACCACTTAGTGTTTTTAAAATACTATTCACTAGAAGATAATCTACACTTTTGTCTTTTGGGCCAAAGTTAGAATCTATGCCATTTGGGCGCTATGTGCATCATAAAATGGGGGGTCCATGTAGATTGTAATTTGTTTTACAATGAGTGACAGACAGTTAGAGGAGTAGCCAGCATACGCTACAATAGTAGCATCATCTTTGTCTAAAACTACACAGAATGAAGCCCTGCTAACTAGTAGAATATAACCTATTCTAAATATAATCCGTGCTATTTTTAATATACTATTCCGAAGAAGATAATTTACACTTTTGTTTTCTGGTCCAAAGTCAAAATCTATGCCATTTGGGTGCTGTGTGTGTTACAAAAAAGGGGGCTCCCTATAGACCTCCATTTGTTTTACAATGAGTGATAGAAAGTTAAAAAAGTAGCCTACATGGGCTACAACGATAGCATCACCTTTGCCTAACACTAGCTAGAAATATTCTCCACCAGCAGATTCTCCTTCTCGCAAAGTAGAGCAATGAGCTGAAATGTAGATTTAAGGAAGACAATCAAGAATAAAAGTTACTAAGCTCAAGCTAAAAAAGCCAACTTCCACTCATTTTTAGATGGTGAGTTAAATCTCTAATCAGATAGAAGACATGCATAAGAAGCTTAAGGGAGAGATTCAATAGAAGCTCAAAGGAGAAAGAGGTGTTAACACAGTTGTAGAAAGGATAACAAGTCTCCTTCACATTTGTTTATCCTTGCACTAGGTCTTTCTATAGGAGGTCAAATTCTCATCAAAGACGTTGTAGATCAAGGGGCAAGAAGGTCAAAAGAGCAAAAGGAGCACACAAAGGAGCTTCAACTATGAATACTTTTGAGATTTGCATTTAAAGCTCTATGGCATCTTCATTTGCAATGCACATGTACCTCACCTTCCCTGCTCGTGGATCAAGGTTGATTGTCCACACACCAATGTGCACACTATTACATCTATTTTGCATTGCTTTTATGTGCATGTGTGTGCGTGAGCGTGTATATGCGTGCATGCACACACACGTGTGAGCATATGCATGCGCATGCGTGTATGTGCTTGGAAAATCACTACTGCAAACACATAACAACTGGAGTAGTTTGGTTTAGAAAAGGGAATTTATTATTAAAAATTTACGTATGGTACAAGTCATGATTTCATAAAAAATGACGTCAACTATTACTCCAAGTTATACTCCAAGATCATGACATATTACCTGCATCCATCTAGTAAAACACAAGTAGTTGGTTATATCTTTGTTGACAATACTAAGACTAAAGCTGTAAGGCTTGATTGCTTGCTATCATAGCTTGGCATAGAACAAGGACAGGAATTGAAGAATAAAAATAAAATTAACTTATTTAATAGAGATACATGCTACTGGGTGTCAAAATGGTTAGGATGGCTACAACTTCATGAAATATCTTGACTTGGTTTTCTGAACATACATGAGCAAGAAAGGGCCAAACTTTGAGCTTCTTAGCGATTCTATTGTTGATTATACTAATTTATTGATGCAAAATTAGGACATTGGGCTAGGCTATATTGCATTTCATGGCATTGTGCTACATTAGAGCAGCCAAGCAATAGTCATATCAAGGTAAGCAAGCACATATACTAAGAAGAACTTATCAAGCAACAGCTTAGAATAAGAGTGGACCTGATCCAATTTAGTCAAGCTAGCCGTTTGATTGCGGGCTTAATGGAGTAGTGCTTTGCTGAGAATCTTGACAATATTCTAGATTTTTCCAAAGGTATAGGGCTAGGAAGAACTGCAATTTGAGATGGAATCTTGTCGCCTACGACTTGCACAAATTGCTTAAGCCACACCACACAATGTTGGGGACTTCATTCTAATTAGAAAAAGAAAATCCATGTCCAATTCCTTCTTTCCTTCTTGGTTCATTGTGAGTGAGTAGTATGAATAGGGAAGGTGGGTTCCTTGTTGATAGGGTGCAAGTTGAAAGGGGAGGTGTGTATGGTCACTTGTGGCTTTGCCATATGTTAAGGTTGGAGGTGGGGTGATGACAAGCATTAGGGCATTGTTCCATGGGATGACATCTACAAAGAAGCGTGACAAAACCAGCATTGATGTTAGGTTGAGTATGCATTCTCATAGGGTGCCCCAAAGGCACCCAACTTGTGAGTAGCCAAACTTCGTGAGTACCCAAAAAATGTCATGGGTAGTCTTTAGTGGGATAGTGGGTTTATACACGGTTCTAGCAAGAATTTTATAAAAAGTGTCTTTCAATGGTGACTGATAGCCTATGTGAAATTGATTGGTTAGGCAATGGTGCCCAATCTTGTGTAGCCAAGGGTGCCTGGGAGGAGGTGGCAATTCGCTTAGCTTCTCAAAATTTTTGTTGTGTAAAGGCATGCACTCCATTGGAGCATCTTGATTGGCACCACCCATTAACGACGGGTGGGTAGTAGGGTCTTATTACACATTAGGAGGTTTGAGCCAAGGGGCAATGGTGGTGTGCTCTAGAGGAGGGAGGTGTGCCAATTTCTTGTCTGGTTATGATGTGATCATGAAAGTGATTTTGTTTGTTATCGTGACATCTTTAACCTATTAACCACGGACACAAGGAAAGACATGTGGCAGCTTGGAGGAGAAGAGCCTACCACATGTCACAAAGAAGGAGCTCTTGGATAGAGGCTTGGAGAGGGGAGGAGGTGGAAAGACAAGCGGCAGCTTTGGGAGGAAGGAGGAGATAGAAGGTCAATGGAATGGAGTAGATGGAAGTTCATCTTTGGGAGGAAGGAGGAGATAGAAGGTCAATGGAATGGAGTAGATGGAAGTTCATCTTTGGGAGGAAGGAGGAGATCAAAGCCATGGGTTAAGAGTTAGCCAAAATTTCAAAAGCCAATCCAAGTACGCAAGCAATTTAAGAACCGATCAATGCATGTGCCAAAAGGAGCTTCGAGTGTTTAAAACATCCATTTGTTTTGGCCTTGGCCATTTCTCAATTACTTTTTGGTTGATCTGTTTCCTTGATTCCAGCAAAGTAGACAAATGAGAGCTCCATTGGGTCCAAACAAAGGAAGCAAATTGGATTCCTGAATCTAGCATTGATGAAAGAAGCTAGCACCGAATCATTCAATATCAAAGGGAGAAGGAGGCCTGGATTACTAGAAACTTTTCTCCTGAACTAATAGTATAATTGTAGAAGAATAGAGTCGCATTTACAGATGGAGCCAAATGGACCGATCATATGCATGCTTTTGCACAAAGAGCTTGATGCGCTCCACTAGATGCTGAGATGATGGTCACAAAGTGGATTACTTGCATCCAGTTGCGTTACTCTTAAGCCATAGCCAGTTATGAGATCATTCACATAAGAAACATATTGAACGATGGGAGCGGCGTAACTCCCTGAAGGCCGAGGGAAGACCCACCTTCAGATGGGGAATGGTCATGTACTTTACCCCTGCAAAGCGGGAGTTTACTTCTTGTCGTGACATCTATTGATCCATGAATGAGAAGGAACGGGTAACAAAGAAAGCTTGCAACTGATTGGCTAATGCCGAATTGCATGTCACGTGGACTGTGCTAGTTACACACAAACCTGCGTGGTCACGTGCTGAGTCATGTGCTGACTGTGTATTAGAGGAGAAAGAAATGAGATGTGAGCTGGCCAGCGGTTTTGAAGGATGATGCTAATTCGGGGGGAGCAGAAAAAGCGAAAGAAAAGCTTTGCTTTGCTCATCGATGATGACAACAACTCTGCAACCAAAAAGGTGATGAATGATGATCATCAACAGCATCCAAAATGATGATTATTGCCGTGGAGATCGGTGGACGATTCCTTCAACAACGAACATACAGCTTACGAATTTGCGCATCCAAGATCGCTGCCATTTGATTGCCAGGTCGGTTATCCATCAGCGCCCACGAGAAACATTACCGCACCCAATTCTTCATCACACACATCCACAGTCCTGTTCCTTGATTTTGACACCCTGCACGTTGATCCTTCCTGCTGCTTATGGCTGCCCATCGTCGCCTTCAATCGCTCACCCTCCATCTTCTCCCTCCCCCTTCCTCTGCTTCCCAATCCCCCCCCATGGAGCTCGCACCCACCTCTGCCTCCCCCCCTTCCGCCTTCCACCACCTTGAGCAGGCCCCCGAAGACTCCATCCTCGGAGTAAGTCTCTCACGACTAAAGTCGGGTTTCGTAAATTCATTTCGATTCTTTTCCTCTGTGACTGCTCTTCGTGCCTGTTTCCAAAGCGTTGAGTCATGAATCTACAGGAATTCTTACGGCAGCCAGTATTTTTGTACAGTTTCTCTTCCTGACGCTTCGACTTAGCTGCAAACTTTATATCTTGAATTGGTTGCTGCAGGTTACCGTCGCTTACAACAAGGATCCAAGCCCTGTCAAGCTCAACTTGGGTGTCGGGGCCTATCGCACTGAGGTTACTACTCAACTGAAATTTCAATGTATGTTTGCTGGACGCGCTGCATTTCCTAGGTGGAGAGATTAATGGGCCTCTTGATTCTGGCTGCGCAGGAAGGCAAGCCATATGTCCTCAAGGTTGTTCGGGAAGCAGAACAACGCTTAATTAATGATCCGTACGTCGCGATTAGCTTTTTGGGCGGGCATTTAATCGACGGTTGTCTTTCGCCGGCATTAGAATTTCGAATTTTGTTTAGTAGCGATGGTTGCAACTTATGCAAAACTTCATTTTGCAGATCGAGGACTAAAGAATACATACCAATCACTGGCATTCCGAAATTCAACCAATTGAGTGCAAAACTTATCCTTGGTGAAGATAGGTCTCTCTCTCTCTCTCTCTCTCGCTCTCTCGCTCTCTCTCCTCCCTCTTTCGCGCGCTATTGCCCCCCGGCGTTCACTCAGATGCAATTATATATTCAGTCCTTTCAAGAAGCGTTCGTTTCCAAGTTGTCGTATCTTTTTAAACCTTGGATACGGATGGCTAGTGCGTGGAAATGAACGTGTGCTCCTGTTTCCTCCCCTTTCAGTCCAGCTATAAGGGAAAAGAGAGTTTGCACTGCTCAGTGTTTGTCAGGGACTGGGTCCCTCCGAGTGGGAGCGGAATTTCTTGCCAAGCATTACCCTCAGGTAATTTTTAACCTACTGCCAGTTGCTAGTATTGAAGATCAAGGACTCTCTGGTTTAAGGTTTAGGTAGCCCGAGCCAGATGTCCTTGGTTGCTGATCTGGTTGTTTGTGTTTATGCTTGTTGTTCTGCCTTTCGCCTTCAATAGGAATCCACCATGTTGGCTGTGTCTACTTTTCAGTCATATGTTGTTCTTACTTATTGGTAGTAGTTACGTTTTAGTTTGCTCTTCTTATACTTAGAAGTGATAGAAACTCAGCATGTGGGTCTGTGCATAAACATATTAACTGGGCTTTTATTTTTGGAAACTGATAACGGGAGTAGAGATGTCATTTCTTGTATATCATGCTTTCCATGCCGAATTGTATGGTTCGAAGCTATGCAAGTTTTGACTTTTACCGTATGAGGTTAATAAGTTGGGCCTTCATTGATGAGTCAAGCTCTAACATGGTCTTGATGCTTTTGAAAAGGTTGACTTGTTACTAAATGCCCCTTTTGTCCCTTCAGCGCATGATTTATATTCCTACTCCTACCTGGGGCAACCATACAAAGGTGTTCAGCCTTGGAGGTTTAGTGGTGAAAAATTACCGGTACTATGATCCTAGAACGAGGGGCCTGGATTATGAAGGTAAGCGGTCTTATGATGTATTGGGACGATGTCGTGATATATGTAATATTTTGTCCCCTTGGGGATGGGTTTGAGGGGCGGGCCACCCCTCTTTCTCCCTGGGTGAAAGCAACCTGAATGTGTTCTCAAGCGCATATCCAGGGATGCTAAACCAGCCCTGCCATGATTGCCTGCTTTGCAGGTATGCTCCAGGATCTGACATCGGCTCCTTCAGGGGTGCTGGTGTTGCTACATGCATGTGCACATAATCCTACAGGTGTTGATCCTACTCCCGAACAATGGGAAGGGATACGCCAAGTGATCAGAAGCAAAAACATGATGCCCTTCTTTGATAGTGCATATCAGGTAAACGGGAAAGAGTTAAGTCTCTTGTAAGGATGTTGGAAGTGCCCAAGGCTGCGTATTAAAGGCCTGTTGTCTGTTACAGGGTTTTGCAAGTGGGAATATTAATACAGATGCGTATGCAGTCCGCTTGTTTGTAGCAGATGGGGGTGAGTGTTTGGTAGCTCAGAGCTATGCCAAGAACATGGGTCTATATGGAGAACGTGTTGGAGCGCTAAGCATAGTAAGCAATATTGTCAGATTTTCCAATATCCACTTAACCGAGTTCTTGTTTGCCCTTAGCTGCTTTTATGGTGTATTTTTCTCTCTGATGTTTGTTTTTAAATGGGCTAGGTTTGCAGTAATGAATCTGTTGCTATCCGGGCCGAGAGCCAGTTGAAGCTTGTTATCAGACCAATGTATTCAAATCCTCCCATTCATGGAGCAGCTATTGTGGCTTTGGTTCTTGGTGACGGGTAAGAGATTTCCTATCTTGGATTGTAGCCATGCTAAGGGGGTGTTGTCGTCTCTGCTCTGTTGGTTTAACAATGATCTTAAAGACGTCTTCTTGGCATTCAGGAATCTGTTTACAGAGTGGACCATTGAGCTCAAAAGCATGGCAGAGCGGATTATCAGCATGCGGCATCTCTTATATGAGGCATTGAGAGCTCGTGGTATGTGAAGTGTTCAGCTGCTAACCCACCACCATGCGCCAATTTTCGGTTTGCTCCTTTACTGCTGCCTACCAGCAGTTTCATGAAATTAAAAGGGATTTGGCCTCACACAGTCAAATGAGCAGAGTGTGAGCTTAGTTTCCCTTTTCTGAGCCTTTTAAACAGATCAAACAAAGACATGAACGAAGATTTACTGATTCCAGTCTGATGTGTAGGTACCCCTGGTGATTGGAGTCATATAATCAAGCAGATTGGGATGTTTACATTCACTGGTCTGAACAAAGAGCAGGTCGCCTTCATGACAAAGGAGTTTCACATCTACATGACATCTGATGGGTAAAATACAACCCCTGCCTCCTCTTGCAACCAACCTCAGCATCCTGGGGTGGCCTTCCCTTTCAAAAAGCATAGACAATTCTGTACACACTTACAGAAGCCAAAATGAAGCTTTATGATAGGTAATTGCATTGATATCTACATCATCTCATCATGTGCCTGACTAATCTTTGTTGACATATCTTGCAGGCGGATCAGCATGGCAGGTTTGAGTTCCAAAACAGTCCCCCATCTTGCCGATGCCATTCATGCTGCTGTCACACTCCAAGCCCGACAGTAGCATTCTGAGCACCATCAAGGCCCACAATAGCATTGTGAATGCTGATCCTGTCTGCTGCTGGTCTCTGCCTTTCAACAAAACATGACAGCTTACCATTGTATTGGATTTGGGTCCTTTATCAGCATGCTCATTGCTTGTGCTCATTATTCTTTCTGAGGGAGTAATCACGGATGTGTTCCTTAGGAATATAGTCCATGAGAATGAAAAGAATGGCTACCTTTCCACAATCAACCTTTTTTCCACTCTTCTTTAAATTAAGACAAGCATTTTTGGTCATGGAGAAAGAAATAATTGTATTCTTCTGGAAAGTTGTTTTCACTCGTGCTACTCAAAATGATTTAAGATTATTTAACAGTATTTTAGTCAGCAGATTTTTGTCTGCGGTATATCTGAAGCATTTGTGGGCATTTATTCTGTTTAAATCCAACAAAATACTGTTGAGCATGAATTCTCATCTTGACGTTCTGTTGAGAATCGAATTAGAGATGTAACCTTCCTTGTTTTTGGCCAATGGCCAACAGCAAAGTTCGTCCTTGAATAAGGCAAGCTTTACAAGCATCTGTAGGAAACGCACAAAGAAGTCTGATCTTAGATTGCAAAGTTATACACGGTCCTCAAAATTCTATGTTTTCTTTTTGGTCGTTTGAGCTCCTTGCAGCACCATGTGATTTCATCTGTGTGTTTGGTTGGTTATTCCCAGGATAGGGGAAATTATAATCATCATCTCAGGTTTGTTGTTATGTACCTGGTGCTAATCCTCGGATTAGTGAACTTAATCCAGCAGGGTTTAGGGGCCCTGGGATTAACAGAAGTAGGCAAAGTTGAGCCAGACATGAGCAGGATGCTCTTCTGTATAAGAGTGGCCAATGGCTGTTGTGGATTCATTCATTGGATTTTCTGGTCTGGATCAAAAGCGAAGGCTTCTAGGAATCATGACACTGTGATGAAGGTTGCTTGGGAACAGGGTCTGGTGTACGGGGTGCCAGGGCTTAGGCATGGGCTTGTGGGGGTTTGAACTCTAGCCCGTGTGCGTGGGGGTGGCTGGGAGGTGTCCCCTGCCTGCTATTTGTTTTGTTGTTATTGCTGATTGCATTATGATTTGTGTTAGGGTTAGATCCCAGAGGGGACTCTAAAGTGGGTATCAGAGGAGCCCTTAAATGTGGAGAATCGCTGCAAGGTATGAGAAGCTTGCTTTTGGGGAAAGAGGTTTACTTTTTCCTGCTTTGGGATTGTTTCCCAGAAGTAGCTTTTCTAGAACCAAGCACCCTTCTTCTCCCTTCTATTGAGCACTGGAGGGTCGCCCAGCCCTCTCACATCAGTGCGAATCAGCTCTCACTACTGTTCCATCTCTCTCTCTCTCCTCTCTTGATACTCTGTTCCTACGCAATTCCAGCCCCTTCCACTCTCCTACTCATGTGCTCCTCTCTTCCCTGCCTCGACACTCTTCAAACTCACATATTTAACGGGTCTAGGAAATAACATGCTTAGTGACGAAGCTGCAGCAAGCATGCCTCCACATGAGGAGCCTCATGACGAAGAGGGAGATGACATGGACATTGGTGAGGACAATTGTGTTGCCAATGAGCAACACATGGAGCTGAATACTTACTTTAAAACACAGTTGAAAGAGTTAAAGAATACGTTCATGACCCAAGACATGTCTTCAAGCACAAGCACAAACAATCACGGCACTGCAAGTCATAGTTGAAGGCTTGGCAACGGGAGCCAGAGGGATAATACCAGTGGTACCAGCCTTCACGCTTGAGGATTTTGAAGGATTGTACACACTCAAGTGTATAAACACACAGTTGAACTGGTGGCAGGTCCGGTTCTCTTTTCATCCTCTTTGATTCTCTCAAAATTCAGATGGCACAAGGAATGTTGAAAGTAAAGGCTTTGAGTTGGTGGTGTGAGTTGAAAGAGAATTTTAAGATTTTGGGACAGGTATTTAAGGAGGAATTCCTTCAGTTGGAGGATGAGGTTGACCTCATCTCCAAGTTTACTATAAGTTTGACAGACTTATCATATTTGATGCGGACCTACTACTGACACCGAAGAAAAGCGTTGTTTAACATCAAAGACGAAAGCCAAAGATGAAGTCACGACAGGACGAAGGGTGAAGGTCCTCCAAAAGATGGACGAAAAGCTTCAGAACTAAAAGGACGAATGGCAGAACCACAACGAAGGTATGCCTCTCTCTCTCTCTCTCTCTCTCTCTCTCTCTCTCTGTGGACCGGAGGCATAGCTCCGCGTTGTAAAGCTTTTGACCTAACCACGCACCATAAAGGGATGGGAGTGGATGCCTTTTGGTCATGGAGAATGAAATATTTATAAGGTGATGTATTGGAAGATCAAAATATTTTTTTTTAAATATTAAATGAAGGGTGCCTCCACGGGCCAGGTTTATTAAATGAAGGGTGCCTCCAAGGGCCAGGTTTGCGGGGATTTAAATCGGTCAAGTAGTGCTATCTTACTGAAATAGCCTATAGAGGCGATCACCGGTGCAATGTATTTTATTATGCAATGTTATACCACATAGTATCGTTTAAGCATATAATTTAGACATCGCTATCATACTATTCACATCCTCGATATTTTGGTGCTCCTTGGAGTCTCGAAGGCCAAGAAGGGATTTAAAGAAGGATGAAGAAAGCTTCGAATCAAATTTCTAAGTTTTATTTGAAGTATTTAGTGTTGATGGTGGGCTCACTTTTGCCACCTAGCATCTACCCACTCGTAGATACAAGTTACATGAACATAGTGTTTCTAGTTTGTTGCATTAAGGTATACATTGACTTTTGATGTGGATACCAATGCCAGATACATTGAAAATATTTGTTTTCTAAGCTTGAAAATGCCAATGTAAGGCATCGGTATGTCATTGAAAGAGCGGCATCGGTATACATGACAAGCCCCAATGTTCGAACCCTATGGGAAAATAACAGCAACGGTATCTACATTGGCATCCATGTCGGTATAGACATCAGAATACCTGTTAGGCCTTGATGGTGTGTTTATACACACACACACACACACACACACACACACACACGTGTGTGTGTACTTACACTTAAAAAAAAAAAAAAAGATGAAAACTCTGAATGATTTATATTACAAGATAGCTATCCAGAAAAAAATTGGCAAGTTGAAATAATACATCAAGCGAAAATGTCCAAGTAGGACAAATATACATCCTGATATATGAAGTGAGTTTGCAAACAATCGAAGAGCGATTGCTGCAAGGAACGACGGAAAAAAAACCCAAGGAGAAAAGATTGGATCACCAAAGATTGTGGTTTATAGCATTCCAGAGAGTCTAGATGCCAGAGTGTCCGGAAGCAAACCCAGGTAAAAACAAATCAAAATTTGGCCATCCCAAACAACCAGAAAAGATTGCCAAAAACTCCCTGAGAAAATTGCAATCTCAATCTGTGCCCAAGCATGCTCAAGAAATTTTGAGTCTCAGGGCAATGCCAAAAGATATGAGACACAGATTCCTTGGGAGCTAGCAGATGGCTGGAGCAATACGTCTGCATGATAAAAGCTGTCTAGATGGAACAACCCCCAACAAGACACGCCATTAAAAGACCTGTTGGCGAAATGGGACCTTAGAGTGCCAAATTTGTTTCAATCTCTTTCTCCGCCACGGTGCAATGCCCAAATCTAATTGGCCCTGTCTAACACCCAAGGTGGTGATAATAAAACTTTATATAAAAAAGAGACTGTTATATGAGACAGCTTAAAGGACGAATGGATGAATACAAAGGAAGAAGAGTCCAATTTTGAAGCAAAGGCGGTATTGGCTGAAATGGCTGAACCATTCGAGTAATAACTTGCCATACCAAATGATATACATGCCCATACCATATTTTGTAGCAGCCAAAGGGAAGGATAGAAGAGTGCCATCATCTTTAATAACATCTGCAACATTGGAAATCCCTTTTATATTAAGAAAATAAGAGCGACAGGGCTCCTACAAAGCCAAAGGAGTCAAATAAACCCGTGACCAATGAATACTCTTAGCTCGCAAAGAGTTACCCTGTAAAGAGTCTCTTCCATGCCATGCCAAATGTGAAAGAATATGCTTCCAATCTAAAAACATTTGAGAGACTATAGGACAACCTTTGATTTTGCCTTCAATGCAGCCCAGAAGAAAATCCCACTGCCTGGGTTGCCAAAAACCAAATGCAGGAGTGGTGATGTGAACGAGTAAGGAGCGCATCATAGCAATCCAAGGCTGATCATCTTGAAAAACTGAAGCATCAATTTGTCTTTGTGAGCTAAGATGTGCACATGTATATTAATAATATTCAGCCCTCCAAATGTATCTTCTTAGGCTATTGTGATGCGAAGAAAGCCTATACGTTGTTTGACCAAGAGGCAAAGAAGATCATAGCGAGCTGCGATGTGGTGTTCAGCGAGTAGCCACATGCAGTGGAGGCAGAGAAGATCTCTTCCACTTTATCATCAAGCGAAGAGGTAATTCACTATGGACCTGTCCCAGGAGCTATAAAGGAGGAGGAAATATCAGATGATGAAGGTATAAGTCACCAACCTGTTGTTACACCACCGGAAAAGCCATTTCTGCAATGGGTAAGGCAGCTCTATAACCATGATATCCAGATGCCTATATCTGTTGAGCAGCATGTAGATGGACCAAGGCGATCTCATAGAATCGAGGAGCAAAGGAGGGCTTCTGCTCACATAGTCAATATGGCCTTGATGGTTGAGATTATTGCAGAAGTAAAGGAGCCTGCAAGTTTGGAGGAAGCACTTGCAGACCGAGATTGGAAAAACGCTATGCAAGTAGGATATGACAGCATCATGAAGAATGAAACTTGGGAGCTGGTAGATCGACCACCTAACAGAAAGGTTATTGGCACCAAGTGGGTTTGGAAGGTAAAGTACAAGGCCGATGGGACTTTGGAAAAGTACAAAGCCATATTGGTTGCACAAGGATTTTCACAAGTTGAAGGGTTTGATTTTCAGGAATCTTTTGCTCCGACTACCAGAATGACCACTATTCGCACAGTACTATTGATGGCTACTCATAAAAAGTGGCCAGTTTATCAAATGGATGTTAAATCAACATTCTTGAATGGTGATCTCAAGGAGGAGTGTACGTGGCTCAGCCACCAGGGTTTGAGGCCCCCCATTCTGAGAACAAGGTATGTAAGATGAAGAAGGCTCTGTACGGGCTGAAACAGGACCCAAGAGCATGGTACCAACGGATAGACAAATTCTTTCATAAATTAAACTTCAAAAGATGTGCCTCAGATGCTAACTTGTATATGTACAAGAAAGGTGGAAAATCTGCTATTATTGTTCTATATGTGGATGATCTTCTTATTACATGTGACTATGAAGACATGATCCAGCAGACTAGAAAGGCGTTGAGAACAGAGTTTGAGATGACAGACTTAGGCTTGATGCACTACTGTTTGGGGATTGAAGTCTGGCAAGAGCCAGGCAAGATCTTCATCTCTCAGCAGAAATATGCAAGGGAGATCTTGAAGGCATTTGGTATGTCTGAGTGCAAGGAGATAGCTACACCTATGGAAGTAAATGCGAGGCTGTCTATGGAGGATGCCTCACCACCAGCAGACATCGGGAGGTACAAGAAATTGGTCAGTAGTCTCATCTATTTGTGCAACACCAGACCGGACATCAGTTTTGATGTTGGCGTTTTGAGCAGGTTCTCCAATAAGCCCAGGAGAATCATTGGAATGCAGGGATGCAGGTGCTCAGGTATGTGAAGGGCACTCTTGATTATGGCATCACTTATGGTACGGGCACTGCCTTGGCTGGTCATTGTGACTCAGATTGGGCTGGAGATGTTGATTCCAAGAAATCAGTTTGTGGATATTGTTTCTCTTTAGGTTCAGGTATCTTCTCTTGGATTAGTAAGAAACAACCAACAGTGGCATTGTCTTTTACCGAGGCTGAGTACAAGAAGGCAGCATGTTTTGCTGGTTGTGAAGCAGCGTGGCTGAGGAGGATCTTATGGCACATGGGAGTGCAAGAGGATGAGGCAACTGTGCTGAGGTGCGACAATCAAAGTGGCATGGCCATTGCTAAAAATCCAGTGTTTCTGCGCGCACAAAACATATAGAGATTCAGTATCACTATGTGCGTGATTTGA